>NC_136505.1:108499351-108526851 GCF_053919585.1 Euprymna scolopes
ACAAGAATTCTGGCGAGAGAATTGGCCAATCAAATTATCGCCTTATTTTACTTCTTTCTTTTTTTTTCGACAAAATATTTGAGTCCATAATTAATCAAGCTCTAGTCCACCACCTTACAGTTGCTAACCAGGCCTGTTCTACTGCAGATATTCTAACTGTAATCTCCGAATGTATATACCATGCACTGGATAAGACAGGGGTAGAGGAGGATAGTATCCCCAGATATATCTAAGGCTTATGATAGGGTATGGCACGATGGTCTTCTCATGAAAATCAGATCCTTTGATATTACTAGACGAATATTTAATATAATTATATCCTTCTTTAATAAGAAACGAATCCAGGTTGTCCTCGATGGTCGTACGTTCAAGCAATATGCTATAAATGCGGGTATACCCCAGAAGTCGACCTTTGGACCTTTATTATTTCTGATATTTATAAATGACCTCCCTGATAAAATAGTCTCTAAGATGGGTATATTTGCTGATGACACCAGGCACTATAGCAGGCCGGAGGTGAAAACAATTGAACACATATTCAATGCAATGACGAACACCCCAGAAGACTATCTCAAGTCCGTAGTGGAGTAGGGTAAAAATTGATGGTAAAGTTCAATTCTACCAAAACTAAGCTCGCTTCCTTTAATACTTACGAGAAACCTTCTCAACCACTAATAGCAATGGCTAAAGATATATTACCTTCGTTCAAACTCCTCGTTTTAACGTTAACAAGGAACATGAGTTGGAACAGGTACACCGAAAGCATTGCCAAAACTGCTTGGAAGAAGGTGGGCTGTGTTTATTTGCTTCCCACGAGTGGAAATTAGGCATGAGGCCTTTTTTTTAATGTGAAGGGAGGGGACAAGCTCCCGAGAGGTGGGAAATTGGAGCTGGATAGTGGGAGTCTCTTGGTATATAGGGTTGCCCCTACATGGACCAGAAACTCATTGCCACAAGGGAAATGGTCTTTGCTTGCACATCTGCCGGAACAGATACTACACTTTTATCTTTTTAATTTATATATATATTTATATAGTTTATTTTCACAAAAAATATATAATTTTGAAAAACAAAATCGAAAAAGATAAAAGCAAAACTTCAATAAAGAACAAACTTAGGCACAAGGCCCTATAAGAAAATATGGGGGGGGAGGATGTAGGGTCTTTATGACGCAAGCGACTTTACTTTGAACTATGAAGTATTACTCTTTACTGGCAACATTTACCATAATACCACATTCACTTTGTGGAATCTGAACTAACTAATAAAAACCGCAGCGTTTGCAAAGAAACATATATACAATTTTAGAATATCTGTGTGTCTGGTGTGTCATTTTTTATATATTAACTTTGTGTGTGTGTGTGTGTGTGTGTGTGTGTGTGTGTGTGTGTGTGTGTGTGAGAAAAGTTCAAATTCATTGGTAAATAAAAAGTCTTTAATTTGGTGGAAAAAGTTTGAGGTGGGAAGTGGGGGAAACTAGAAAAAATGTTTATGGAAAAAATAAAATTGCCTAGAGTTAGTATCGAGCCTCCCTGCGCTTGTCTATGTCGTTAGATTACTTATTGTTTTCCGGGGAACTGAAAAAAAGCGGGGAGATCCCTAGTAGGGATTGGGGTGAAATCATTTCAGGTGTTGGGAGGGAGACATAAAACTACAAAGGGGGGATTCGAAGGCGACCTCCTAGTAAAGGATGATCGAGACTGGATAAAGAAAAGGTGGTGCCAAGGTAGGGTAGACTCGGAAGTTCTCTAATGCCAAAGAAAAAAAAAAAAAAAAAAAAACGGGAACAGGATCTCATTTTTACCACCAGTCAAGAGTCTTTTTAATTGGCTAAACTTTGCCTAGCGGGGTGGGTTCCGTAGGACCCACTACTGCGTGTGCCATGCTTTACGGTGGTAACACAAATTTAAACTTTGCGTCTCGACAGATGCATAAGCTAGTGTCATGCACCCATCTCTTATCAAAGACCACTCGAGGCAACCTCTTCCAATCGCATCTGATCTTCATTTTAAGAAAATTTTTAAAGTAAACGAACAGATCCAAATCCGGAACAGATATCCCTTCGTAAACTCGCTTGAGGCACGTGATCCATATAACCATTCTTGCTACTGCTAGGATCGCCAGAAAAAAATTCTTTTCTCCCTGGGCAGCAGCGGAACTATGTTCACAAAATACGACTGATCGAGTATAAGCAGGTGCTTGGCATCGATAAGAAGGTCTGAAGTCGGCTGAAGCGAAAAAAATGCATGCCCGACCAATTCCACCTTGCCTTCGTCACAGCGCACACAATAGACCCGAGTCTCTTCTTTGTACATGTTGAGTTCGTCGAAAGGGGGAAGTACATTTCGGACAAGACGCAAGGTAAGGGAAAATTCCGAGTTGGTAAGAAAGTCCCGTCTCGGCGCCAAAATCCACTGGAAGCGGACTTCCTCTAACGACATCCCCATCCGCTTCATAAGAGGATCCTTCGCAGTACGCCCCACTAAATCCAGATAAAGCCTGTTCCTGGACTGTTTGATGACACTGGTTCCCGGAAACGCTCTAAGTGAGGATCGGCATTTGACATAGAATTTTTTTTTCCCCCTTGGTCGAAGCCCGGCGGGACCGAGGGGTCGGATATGCGATTTGAAAATGCGCTCCAAACCGCAGTAGCTCATGGAACGTCCTCATATAGCGCACGGCCCATGAAGGCCAACCTCTCTGCGTGTTTGTGACATAGGAGATCGGACAGTCCCACGCCTCCCTCACTCGAACTTTGAACACAGACCTCTCTGCAAACATAATGCTTACCCTCGTTCCACAAGAGTGAATCGAAGTGCTCCTGTAAGCTGGTTCGGCGTTTTGCAAAGAGGATAAAGGATGAATGGGAATTAGTATGTGGCACACGCCTCCTCCCGAGCCTTCAAGGACAATTTCCTTCGAATCCACGTCTTAACTGACGATTCGACCTTGGTCTCTACTTCCGACCAGTTTTTCTTCAGATGGAGACCCGATCCAAACTACACACCGAGGACCCGGACTGGGCCGTCAATCCAACTGAAGATACACGGAAGCGAATTTACTCCGGTTCAGGCACCCAATCGCAGACCAACCGACTTGCTGCGAATCCCTTTGAAAAAAAACAGAACAAAAGCAACCTTTTCGATTCAGTCACCAACAGGCCATCTTTTAAAAACTCCTTCGATGTCATTTCTTAGTAAGAAATAAAATTGCTGGTAAGCCCAAATTAGATAGGAAAAATTAGACATTCAATAGGATCTTATTTTCTTTGGACATTTTAGTGTTTTCTGGTTCGATAATTGTGGAAAAAGATATTCAAACTTTAAATTTATATGGAAGCCTGTTCATACACAAATGCATTCAGAGCGGATGAAGATTGTGAAATGTGAGAAAATTTCACGCTCGGACATTTAATTTTCCGGTCCTTTAACCTCTGTAAAATTTAAAGTAAATCATTGCTAGGCCGGGAGCTTCCAAAGTCTATGACTAATAAAACCATTATTAATTCGGCGCCGGAAATGTTATAAAATCAAGATTATGGTTGCTGGTTGCAACTATAATCTAACAGCAAATACTTCGCGTCTCAGAATACGATTTTTCCGATTTGACATATATACTAGCAGGTAACGCGGAGTTGCCTGGGTGTTGCGCGTGCGTAAAATACGTTAAACCATGCTATTTTATAATTAATGCCGGTTTTGAATTATTATTATAAAATTAATTCTTTCTCGATTATTATAATGTACCAGTATATAGTTGTGATTTCAGATATAATATATATATACAGAAATATATGTATATATTTACGTATATATGCATATATATATACATATATATACACCTATATGCATTTATATCTATATATATATATATAAAGGGATTCGCTATTTATCAAGGTCCGATGCCACTCGAGTATAAGGGCTAATACATCTAAGGTGGTAGTTTAGTATACGTTAATGGAGTAGATTTGCTTGAATTGGAATTATTTAAGGAAACGGTTATATAAAACTTTGTTTAACTTAGGTTGAAGGTTACTATATTGTAATCAGCCAAGAAGCAGGCCAGTGGAACAATGTTCTGGAGGCGGCAGTTCTAGGAAATAAATTTTGTTCCTGAAATCTGCCTTTAGATTTAGATACTGACAGAGAAGGGACAAAATTGTTGATAGTGGTTTTAGCTAGTCGAGTGTTTTTGTAAAAAAAATGGCAAGAAGCCACATAGATTGGAGCAGAGGCAGGTTTGACGCTTTTTAGTCGATAGGGAACGAACTCACACGCACAGAAGCTAAGATTATTTTTGATAATAGTAGAGATAGTACCTCCCAATCTTAAGTATATCGTATTTCATATGTCATACGTCGTATGTCGTATGTCATATGTCATATGTCGTATGTCATATCTTATGTCATATGTTATATGTCGTATGTCATGTTTTATGCCGTATGTCATATGTAATATGCCATACTTCATATATTATATGTCATATCTCATATGTCACATGTATGTCATATGTCGTTTGTCATATATTATATGTCATATGTCTTATGTCGTACGTCATGTTGTATGTCATATATAATATGTCATATATAATATGTCATATATAATATGTCGTATGTCATATGTCGTATGTTATATGTTGTATGTTGTTTGTGATGTATCGTATGCCGTATGTCATATATCGTATGTCATATTCCGTATGTTGTATACCGTATATCGTAAAAAGATCAGAGGAAGGCAACGCATAAACTTCACAGACACATTTGCAACAAATCCAAAGAAGAGGGAACTGTCATTACTTATGATAGAAAGGGGTACACATTACTTCGATGGTTTATACACAAATTTCATCATAACGATGAGTGGACACAATGTTCATATAAAGGATGTTTCACATTACGTTTAAATGTTTAAGAATGACACAACATGACACAGCAGTTACAAAATATAATATGTTCTTTTATTACATTCAGCCGGTTGCAGTGATGATGACATTCATTCAAAAGTCGACTACATGATTAAAACTTTCTAACCCTTCGCTTCCAAAGGGGGACCCTCTTTTGATCAATGTCAGCTCTGTCTCCTGTCTGTCTAACTCTCGACCCTGTCTATCTAATTTCTGAACCTCGTTTACAAGGTTCGAATCTCGGTCTATCTAATCTCATTTTTACTTATTAAATGTTTTTCGTACAGGAAAAGGTATACCTTTCTGGTAACAATACGATGCATGGCATACGACATATGATATACGACGTACGACGTATGACATACGATATATGATATACGATATATGACATACAACATATGATATACGATGTACGACATATGATATACGATGTAGTGCATATGACGCACGATATATGACATACGACATATGGCATACGATACATGACATATGATATATGATATACGACATATGATATACGATATATGACATACGATATATGACATACGCTATATGAATACGATATACGACATACGGCATATGATATACGACGTGCGACATATGGCATATGATATACGATGTACAACATACGACATATGACATACGACATACGACATATGACATACGACATATGACATATGACATATGGCATACGGCATATGACATATGGCACATGACATACAACATACGACATTTGACATACGACTTTTGATATATGGCACACAACATACGACATACGAAATACGACATACGGCATGTAACATATGACATCCGACATACGACATTTGACATACTACATACAATATAAAACATACGATGTACGGCATTGGACATAGGACATACTACACACGGCTTACAACATATAACATATGACATAAGACATATGACATATAACATAAACATACGACTTACTCATGATTAGGCGGTACTGTCTCTGCTATTATATAAAAATAATATTGTGTCCTTGTTTGTGTGTCTCTTTGTGTGCTAGTTCACTTCCTATCGACTCGAAAACGGCTGGGTTAATTTTTAAAAAAATCCCACGAAAATACTGTATGTACCCGACAGTATTATTAGATTGGTTTTGTATCGAAGGTACTCTATAAGTATCGATAATCGATAATCGATAATTGAGATTATGCAATGAAAGAAGATAATTTTGCCAAATTTAACTCATTACGCAGCCCAACATCAGAAGTTTATTTGAGAAGTTTTATTACAACACAAGCAGTAAGACTCAACATATAAAATCAACAGTAGGTTCTTTGATACGACAGAATCGCGTTTTAAATGAAATTTTCTGTTTAGAACACGTTTGTTGATTTAATTTTGCAATTATTAATTCAAACCATTATATATAAAATAATTTTATAAAATCACCGGTAGGTTCTCTACAGTGCAATGTAGTGTACAGTGTATTGTGGGCTAAGTTACTGTGAGGAGGAATATGAAACTTTTCCCGGTCCACCACGATAAATCCCCTAACTATAGTTGGAAATCAATCGATTTATTTGAAAATGGGCGATTTCACCGATTTTGATGACGATAAAAATATAGGAATGGGAACCATTTTTGATCATCATTCAATCCCGGGCAGTTTCAGGTCACTTTTCTTGTAATTATGTAAAAAGGATTGAAAAAATCTAGTACGATGCTCTACACAACACATTCATCCCCCAAACAATCTTATACTCGATTCTGAGATCAAAAGGTTGATGTGTCGTAAAAGGAAATCCCGGCGCTAATGCAAACCATTTATTGGCGAGACAATGTGCAACTATAATACGTGGAGCAAAGATCGACATTAATTTTGGCTGGGGTATTTATAGGCATCATGAACGCTAGTTACTAATATCTCATGGGTTCGAAATACGAAGCACCATTATGGATTCATCTATCTTTTCCGGGATGTCTGATTTATGGGTGGGGATGGACATGGCGACTCGAATTAATAAATAAAATGAATGGGATCCTCCAAAGTTGAGGTCAGCAGAGTGGATAAATATTGAAGAAAAAAAAATCATTTGTCAAACTAATTCGAAATCTTGGCACAAACTTCATTAATATTACACGCTTACATGTATGGCCAAAATTCGTTTTATATATTTCAGGAACAATTTAAAGTAAACTTCTTTCTTAGAACTGGTCCTGGATATGACCTTAAACTATATCCGATGGTGAGGGCCCCATTTAATTGCCATTGCACCCAGGTCCACTCTGACCCGGAGTGGTAGCACCTGTTAGGGTCCCAACTATGGGTTAAATAGAATACGACTTAAAAAACAAATATACTATATTAGAAAATCGTTCTTCAAAATCACCAGATTCGGCATTAAATAACCTGAAAAGGGTTGATATGCCGTAAAACAACCAAACTTAGAACTGCGTGCTTGCGGAACTCCCTTCCTTTTCCCTGTTTTCAAGCTGACTACATTATAGCAGTCTTCAAGTCTAATATAAACAAAATCTCGATGAGCCGTCCTCTTAAGTAATCCAATTTATCAAATTTTCACAACTTATGGTTACTACAATATTGTCCCATGGCGCCCCAATCTGTGCCCCCCTCGCCAAACATTCACGAGAAACACTCGTTTGGCTGAAACCACTATCAATAATTTCCCCCACTCTTTATCTGTGCCTAAACGTAGTTTTCATAAACAAAGCTTCTTTCTTAGAACTGCACACCTGTGGAACTCGTTTCCGTTTACCTGCTTTCCAGCTGATTACAATATGGCAGTTTTCAAGTCTAATGTAAACAAGTTCTTGATGAGTCGTTCCCTTTAAGTAATCCAATTTTACCAAATTTACACTTCTAACGATTACTATGATATTGTCCTTTTGACCAATGTACACTCATTTACTCTTATCCTCGGGTGGCCTCCGGGTCTTGATAAGTGCTGACAACGTTGTAAAATAAAAAGAGTTTAGAAGTCTGTGGTAATGAGTATGTAATAAAAATATAGTTTAATCACGTTAACACTCGGGTTCTCATTAGATCACCAAAGTTGAGCGACATTGAGAGCGGCTATTACCAGATGCGTGATGATCTAGCAGTACGACATCCCCTTGCAAAAAGCCAAAGTCGGAATTTTCATGTGACTGAAATGTACATGCGTTTTCCTTGTGAATTTCATTCTCCCGTTTAACTTCCCCCATCGTAGGATGACGGTTCAACCCGCCTAGCGTGAATATTGCTTTCGTACGGTACGTGGAAAGTAAAAGGGTGTATAAATGTAATTATAAACCGTAAAGTAATAAGAATACGATTTCATATGAATGAAATTGGCAAGCCACAGTTTCGAATTAACAATCCGTAAGAGTTACAATATCTGACTGTTAAAAGAGAAATTGGCTTAATTCTTTGATACGTCATTGTATACACACACACACACACACACACACACACACACACACACACACACACACACACACACACACACACATATATATATGCATATACATGTATATACATGTATATATGTGCGTACACATATATATATGTACACAGACACACACACACATATATATATACATATATATATTTAAATATATATATACATATATATATATATATATATATATATATATATATATATATATATATATACAATCCACAAAACAGTGTTTCATGGTAAACAACTGATGATCCCTTTAATTAACATTAGGACTATTTTGAATTCGAGAAAGCAAGTTGATGCATTGATTGCAGGTGACTAAATATTTTTGCTAACGAATGATCAAAAAATATAAAAAATCAAATAAGTTTTTTTATATAGTTTTAAAGGTTAAAAACCTTCCAATACTATCTCTCTCCCCCCCTCTCTCTCTCTCTCTTTCTCTCTCTCTCTCTCTCTCTATATATATATATATATATAACTTCTTCATTTACTGACATACAATTAATATACGAAAGTATAAATTTATGCGTGAACTTTAAGAATTTACTTCAACAGTGCTCAATACGTAGGTAGAGCTAATTAGTAAGTTATAAAATATATATGGCGATTAAGCTACACTTAATATTCCGCGTTTTCATCCACATAAGCCTTAAGAATCCTAGAGTGGATGAAACGCGGAAATTCAGCGTAGCTTAATCACCATATATATTTTATGATTTACTACCTATATATATATATATATATATATATATATATATATATATATATATATATATATATATATATATATATATATGTTTGTGTGTGTGTGTGTGTGTGTAATTATTACCATAATTATTTTTAATAACTGCAGTCATTGTGTTTCCTACTTTCAGGACTCATCAGTGCAGGCAATTACGATTACGCTGGTCGTGAGATACTGTTACTCCATTAGAAAGGAACAGACTGCTCGCCCAATAGACCGTGGCAAGAAATATAGTTGAAATTAAAATTTATATAAATCTTAATGCCATTCAAGAAGGCCGAGAGTTATCAAGTGATTTTAACATAACGATCTGTGCCCGTAGGCTTTAGTTTCCGACTTAGTTCATTTCAATGTAAAGTGCTCAACAAATAAAACCCAGTTCTTAAAGAGGCATGCATAATAATTATGTTTAAATACAAACAGATACTAGAGTTTCATCTTTTCGGCCTGCTAGTATATGTATAAAAGTGAGAATGGGTGTGAGGAAACTTCTTTACCTATATACTCAACGAATTTTTTTATTTACAGACTTGAAATTTCGTATATAGAATAATAAGACATGTTGAAACATTTTAATCGATTTTCTTCCGAAATAATAGTGGTCAAAGTTGAAAAATTGATACTTAGGGGGGTGTCATCGGATTTTTAAGTGGTTTGTTAACTGGTTCGCGAAGCTTAGAAACACCTTTTGCCAACCTGGTTTAATGTTTTCACACTTGACTCACTGTCTTTAGGTTTTGGTTACGATCTCAGCTCGAGTATTATTTCTCATTTACAAAAAGTGAACGGAATTTGTGTTGATTGGACGAGTGTTCTCTTGGGTATAATTTATGCAACGTTTCGGTCGGATTGTACATATTTGTTGTTGTTTGAAAAAGAAAAGAGAAAAGTTGCTGGTTCTGTAAATATTTTCGTATTCTATGAGTTAGTCTGTATTTTATAGCTATTGTTTCGTATTTGCGCAAAAAATAGTTGACAAATAGGGAGCAACCGAAATTTTAAGGGTGCACAATATTTGTTTATTTATGTATTTATTTATTTTACAATTAGAAGTTTTCAAATACTACTAAATCTATTTTCGTATTCTGTGAGTTCGTCTCTATGTTATGGTTATAGAGAAAATGCCCTATCGATCTTTTTTAGAGTTGCACCCCATTTGTCAACCAATATTTTTTTATAAATTCGAAACTAAAACAATAAAATAGAGACTAACTCACAGAATACTGAAAATATCTACGGAGCCAGTAATTTTCTCTTTTCATTTCCAAACAACAACAAACACGCCTCAAGACGGACGAAGGACAATCCGACCAAAAGTAAAACACAATTCTTTGATAAGACGGAGAGGCGTTCAAGTTGAATGCTTCTCTTTAGATCACAACTGAATTATCGTACTTGACTTTTAGATTTTAAATTTAATTCAAGCCATTAATTACAAATGATTTTATAAAATCAACAGTAGATTCTCTTCAGTGCAATGTAGACGACTCTAGTAAGGTGCCTCCCGCAATATACCTGGAGAAAGCTTCACAAACTTCCGCAATATGCCGTAATGTAAAATATATTATACCTATTTACAATGCCTCCCCACGGGACAGATTTAGACACCAGGGTCGTTTTTTAACGCGGAGAAAAGGTACAAAAATAAAAATTGTCTCAGTCGTGAAGGACTGCTCTTCCACCAAAATCTATATTGAAATGTAGATAAGGTCAGTGCATCGCTAAAGATATGCGATTAGGACATTTCATCAATTAATTTGGTTGACAAAATCAACGATTTTATCGATTACGATGGCAGTAAGTGTATTGGAAGCGTTAAATGTACGCCGATTCTCATTCAGTCTCTGGGTACGTCGGTACTCTCCGCGAGTACACACACACACACACACACACACACACACACACACACACACATATATATATATATATATATATAGAGAGAGAGAGAGAGAGAGAGAGAGAGATAGATAGATAGATAGATAGATAGATAGATAGATAGATAGATAGATAGATAGATACTAGGAGTTAAGCCCGGTTTGATCGGGACCTGTGTACTGTTAATAACTTTATGTGCATATGTATATATATATATATATTAAAAAGTTTGACTCATGTCCAGGTAACCTACATCTAAAATTTCACATGTTTAGACCCAAAATAAGCAGAGGAGTTTTGTAGAGTCTGAAAAGGTAAAGTCTATAAACTTTGGCCTGTTGGCAGCAAGATTTTCGACCAAAAACCGTTCAAAAAGCGTGTCCTATGTCTGAATACACTTTATGTTTAATTTCAAATGTTTAGACAAAAATTGGCGAAGTAATTTGGTTGAGACCGCAGAGGAAAATTTCTCTAAAATTTAACACATATTTTGACTAATTAACATTTATTATTTTGGGCTACCATCAAATTAAAATGTTTGATTCGTGTCCAAGTAACCTACAGCTAAAATTTTAAGTGTTTCGACCCAAAACACATCACATATATATGTAAATAAGTGTTGGGAGGATTAATTCGAATCGGAATCGGGAATCGAAAAAAATAGTCACGTTTTGGGGTATTAGAATCGATAACGAGACCAGAGAAATCTCTGCCTATTTTCCGACGCTCCAAATGATGCATGATGTCAAATTTTTCTTGGTTTTTGTTTAAAACTCAACATTTTACGGCTCATATTAATGATGAATTGTTAAATATTGATTGATTAATTCAAAACTACCAATAAAACTTGTCTCTATCGGTGACACCAATAAATTAATTTTTACTTTTGTAAAAATATGTACACATTTTACATGGTTTTTGCGGTAACGATACAATCATATCTATATTTAGAAATTTAAATAGAATCAGAATCGAAATCAGTAATTTTACCGGAATCGGGAGAAATATTGGAATTGTTCCATTACTTATATATATATATATATATATATATATATATATATATATATATATATATGATGCTTCTTTATATATTTTTATAGAATGATGTGTATTTTAAGATCAAGAATGCCATGTCAACTTGACAGGATGATCGACATCGATTACTTTTTCTAAAAGATTTAATTGCTTCATTAAATCGACAGAAGCTATGGAGTGGGATCAATCTGAAACTGGAATGGCGTGACAGCAACAGCCCGCCATTGATTCCGCGCCAAAGAAATAGGAATGACGAACCTGACATCGCTTTGACAAATTGAATTCGGTGAAGAGCGACTGACGATAACCCACGATCAGATAATTGGTGGATCAGATCGGGTGTTGGATCAAACACTATTAGGAAATGATTATATATATATATATATATATATATATATATATATATATATATATATATATGTGTGTGTGTGTGTGTGTGTGTGTGACAACCAAGGTAAATGTTTCTCGCATGTTTTTCCCGTTAGGGATCCCCCTCTTTTTTCTTTCTATTCAAAAAATGCTACATTGCCAAAAGTGTGTTTATTCATAAAGTCTGAAGAAATGCTGGTTTTTGAAAATTTCAAACGATATAAATGTTTGAAATTGTCGAACTGGACATTGAAACAATTGTAACATAAAATGAAATACACTTTTCGTTGCCATCAACACCTTGTCATGAAGTCTTGATTTTGCATACACAGTATATATATATATATATATATATATATATATATGGTTTTATCAAACAGTATTAGAAAACGATTATATATATGTGTTCGTATATATATATATATACACAAAGAGAGAGAGAGAGAAAGATATATATATATATATATAGAGAGAGAGAGAGAGAGAGAGAGATAGAGAGAGTTGCAAATGAACAAACCGAATTATTTCTTCGTCAACGTTTCGCCCATATTTTCGAACTTTCTCTAGACGAATGAAATTAAGAAAACAAAAAACTAGTACAAATATTTGAAAATATATTTTTAATGAAATGTATGACCGTGTTCCATTTCAGAAACGGAAAAATCCTCGGAAATTCAAAAAATAGGAGGGTAAACGCATTCTGAATAAAAGTAAGATTTTTTAAACCTCATATAGCCGTTAATATATTTAAAAATATATGATGCAAATAACATTCTTTCTGAAACAAATATGTCAGTTATAATTTATATATAGCTGTGTAACTGTAATCAAATGATGGTATTTTTGTTATGTAATTTATTTACTGATTATCTGTAAAATGTATTATAGGAGGTGTTTTCTATGGTGTGAGAGAGTTAACTTGTATCTAAAATAAAATAATGCTCTTTTAATAGAACTTTACTTATTAATAAAGATACATTATAGAAACCTCCATGTTGTTTAATTGTGTTTGAATTTGAAATAAGCGCTGATTTAAGACGTGTTCATCGAGGTTTATTTGAAATCAATTTAACTAGTTTTGGTTGTTTGAAGTCTAAACTATTATTATGCTGCTATGAATAAGTAAATAATGTATTAAGATAAATGCTATTTCTTGTATCTCTTTTATATCTATTGAGCCTTTTCTTTAATTTACCTTGGGTTTCATCATGGACATTTTGATAAGGAAGAGTGTATATGCCTGGATTGAAAACTGGTTTGTTTTAGGGATGTATTGTTGTGTAATATATGTTTCATAGTTTGTTATGTGGTTTGTATGAGTGAATTTCTAAGTTTGTTTAGTGTATTGCAAATTATTGCATTATTGGTGTGTGTATGTAAAAGAAGATGTATGTGTATACGAGAAATGTCTGGGGTATATAATTTATCCTGGAAAATATTTGTACGGCTTTTCTTTTACCATTTAATATAAAATATATGAACTATTCCAAGCTTTTCAAAGTATATTCTGGATAGCAACTTCTTAATATACGTGGAAAGAAACCTATTATCATCCTTATTTTTATTTATTAGTTATAGTGTGAATAGAAATGTTTGTAAGCATTTAGTAGGTAGTTTTCTGGTCAACTTTGAAAGATAGTTTATTATGGTATTTTATAATAATTTTCAGTTATACAGCCATATTTGAATTAGAACTGACATATTTGTTCACGAAAGAATATTAATTGCATCATATCTTTATAAATATATAAACGGCGATAAAAAGTTAAAAAATCTTATTCTCTTTCTCCAACGCTATGTCTTCCTCTACCCCCGCTTTTTTTTAAAATTTACAATGAATTTTGTCGTTTTTGAAATGAAACAAGGTCATATAATTCATCAAAAATAAAGTTTCTAATACTTGTGGTGGTGATTTGTTTTCTTATATCATTCATCCAGACTAAGTCTGATGAACTCGGTGTGTTCCTTTTTTATTTCTCTATTTCGTCTGAATTCTATTTCCACTATTCTCATCATATATATATATATATATATATATATATATATATATATATATATATATATGTATATATATATATATATATATATATATATATATATATATATATATATATACTCTTTTAGGAAACATTGACCAAATTACTCCATATTTATTACGAATTTTCGCGTAATTCTTTTTTATTTTTATAAACAAATATCAATAATCAGTTTCTTATTTATTTATTTAACTCATTTTAAAAATGTTTATCGCATGCTTTTCCCGTTAGGGATTCCCCCTTTTTACTTTCTCTTCAAAAAATGCTCCATTGCTAAAAGTATGTTTATTCATAAATGTCTGAAGAAATGCTGGTTTTCGAAAATTTTCAAACGATATAACGCTTGAAATTGTCGAAGCCTTAAACATGTGTCACTTTAAAATACCTTAGGGAAATTATTTCCATTTTATTATTATTTATTTATTATTATTTATTTATTATTATTTATTCATAAATATTGTTCCTCTAATGAGACATCCAAGTTGTAGTCAGGTGGGAAGCAGGCAGACGGAACAGAGTTCCACAGGCGTGCAGTTCTAAGAAAGAAGCTTTGTTCATGGAATCCACGTTTTGATTTAGGCACCGATAAAGAGTGGGAGAAATTTTTCACAGTGGATTCAGCTAGACGGGTATATATATATATATATATATATATATATATATATATATATATATATATATGTGTGTGTGTGTGTATATGTGTGTGTGTGTGTTTATATAATCAATATATACACACTGAAGAAGACCGAAGGATCGGTGAAATTATGTGCTTTTGAAAGAAACAGTTTCGTTCTTTGTCTGAAGACTTTTGTATTCCGAACGTAAACACATAGGAAAAAAATACTGAAAAGATATAAACATTTATATAGTTTTGTATTGAGTTTTTATCTCTCTCTCTCTCTCTCTCTATATATATATATATATATATATATATATATATATATATATATGTATATATATATATATGTGTGTGTGTGTGTGTGTGTGTGTGTATATATTTCGATCCTGGCTTGAGGTAGTTACCTGTGTAACCGCACTGAGTATCTCTGAAGCAACGAAACAGTACTGTATGTGGATGACTATATATATATATATATATATATATATATATATATATATATATATATATATATATATATATAATAAAGGAGATTAGAACAATAGTCTAAAGAGCTGAGTGTATTTCAATGTAACAGTGATATTACTAGTTTAATTAAAATACAGGAAAGAAAAAGTGCTCGTTGTAATTTAGATATATAATAAGCTCGATAGGTAAATATCCTAAAGCTAATTGAATCAAACCACCCTAAATAAATATTAAAACCAATAGTTCCCAATATCACTTTAAGAATTTCTAGACTGTCTTCTACTTAATCCATATTCAACAAAAATGAAAAATATTACAATGAAGCCCTTAAAAACTCGGGATACAATTCGCAAATTAAATTCATAAATAAAAATGATAGAAACATAAACTGCATTGAAAATAAACCTATTAAAAGCGTAATAACATATAATATGGCAATGTCTTCCCGTATGCGAGTTAATAAAAATAAACAAGAGACAAAAAAAGAAAAAAACAAACCAAAAATATTAGATAATAATACAAATAAACAACAAACCAAAACCCGTAAACGTAAGAATAGACATAAGGAGACCCTATGGTTCAACCCTCCATATTCCAAAAACCTAGAGACAAACATAGCCAGAAATTTTTTTTAAATATTAGATAAGAACTTTAAAGCCTCCCATAGATATAATAAAATTTTCAATAAGAACACAATCAAAGTCTCTTACTCTACTATGCCTAACCTTCATCAAAAAATAATTAGCTCTAATAATAAGAAAATTAATAAGCTACAAAATACAACTATACAAAATACACCAGACTATAACTGTAAAAGAAAAAAATAAATGTCCCCTACAAGGCTCATGTAAAATTATAAATGTTATCTATAGCTGCACAGTATCAAAAACCCCAAATCTACATGAATCTATCAACAGCCATAACTCAACTACCAGATTAAATAATGACACCAACTTAAACCAATCTACCGATCAATTACAAACCAACCCACCGTATAATAATCCAGCACCAGACCTAACGGAAAATAATTACAATAAGCAAAAGGCAATATACTTTGGTTCCACATCTGGCCTAATAAAACATAGAATTTCAACGCACAAACATTCTTTTAAAAATAACTCTCTGTCAAACCAAACTACTCTATCCAAATATATTTGGCAACTAAAAAATAACAATATTTCCTTCAACTTAAAATGGCGAGTAATTGAGTCTTGCAAACCGTATAAACCAGGAGATAAATTCTGTGCACTATGTACAATAGAGACCCTAAAAATTTTAAAATATGAAGATATAAAAAATGCAACCACCCTATTAAATTCAAGACAGAAACTAATATTCAAATGTAGTCATAAACGTTGGTTTAAATTTAATAAATATAAACCACCTTAAATCATTAAAAATTACTTATTAGTAAAAATAGATTACAATTTTTTTTTAATAAATTAAGTTAGACTAATTATACCCCTTGTGCCCTCTTATTAAAGAAAATATGACTAATTATCCCCCCTTGCATTATACAATTATACAAACAACATTCGAAATATAAACCATGGGTCTTTAAATCAAAAGTACACTAACGGAAACAATTTATTGCACGGGCGTCCCCCTTTTAAAATTCATCATTCAATAAGGTGAAAAGCTATAGCAAACATCACATATGAGTATTTTAACCATAGTTCCTGATTTCAAAAGGCGAAAAACTAAAAGGTAACTTTTTGTACCTATATTTTTATGTTTATACCTGTATATCTATGTATATGCATGTATGTGTCTATTTTTTCATATATATGCATGTATATATTTGTAATGTTGTACTTAAAGCAAATTTATAATTTAAATTCAAATTTATATTTTACTCTATTTCTTTTCTATCTCTAACCCATATTAATTTTCTTATCAATTTTAAATCCATACCTTTTATTTCATTTTTTTTTCAGATACATCTGCATTACTTTTAAAATTTGATGATGAGGAGACCTTGTCTATTAAAAAACTATATGTAATAATTATTGTCCGTAACTTGATGTCTACCACAATAAAAACACGGTTTTCCGAAACGATCGTATAGATAATTGATTTTGTTGTTGTTCCTTCTTGTGAAACTGATTTTTAATTTAATCATAATTTGTTTTTTAAATTTTAAATTATCAATCACATTACTTAATATATATATATATATATATATATATATATATATATATATATATATATATATATATATATGTGTGTGTGTGTGTGTGTGTGTGCTACTATTATATAAAAGTCACTTTGTGTGTGAGATCTTTCCTCGTAGGTTCCGAAACGGCTGAGCCTATCTTTTGCAAATTATACACAAATGTAATTGAAATTTCTGTCACTGTTTTTAATGTTTTGCCCAGAAATTCATTCGATACCGATTGTAAATCGAAACATCTGATCTTGAATATAGTCTTTCTTTTCTTATAGATATAAAGAAATTTAAATGGAATAAATTGGACCGTGTAACATAAAATATTCACCCGTAAATTCATGTTTTTTTTTATCTATGAAAGAAAATGGCCACTTTTTAAGATTATTAAGCCCAAATATCAGCTGGCGTTTTATTGTAAACAAACACAGACGGAATTTGATAAACGACATTATCATGTTAAGCATATTGTAAGACTGTGCAACGCCGGGCATCCAGTTAGTACACTGCGTATCAAATTATTAACGAGTTTACATTTTTTAAAATTTTTAAGCAACGAGTGCATAAAAGTCCATGAAACTTTAAGAAAGTGCTTACAATACTATTCAGCTACTTAAAATAAAAGTATTAAAAGCAGCATTAGCGAAACTATGACAGAAGATAGGAATATCTGTTGAGTTCAGTGTGTCAAGTTATTACCGTATTTGAGAAAAAAAACAATATACTCATAACTTGTTTATTGAAATAATTTTCAAACATTAAATTAGCTAGGAAAAATCCTTAGAGCACAATAGCTACATAGCGATTTCTACGCTGACATAATTAGTAATGGATATGCAATTCTTTTTTATGAATGACTTGTAAAATTACGTTGGTCTACAGAATTAGTCAAACTTGTGATTTTGTCAACAGTTATTCCTCGCGATACCTCTTGTGTAGCATCCTACAACTCATCTTTGCTCTTAAATTGGCGTCCACTTGCATAGAGGCGTCGTTTCATGATACTCCAAAGGTTCTCAATTGGGTTCAAATCTGATGAATTCGAAGGTCACTCCTTCTTCCGTAGCCCAGAGAACCCCAGTTGTTGCAAATACTCTTTGCTTTTGTTTGCTGCATGCGTGGGAGCATTATCCTGCATAAAAATAATGGTTCTTCTGAACGTCAACCTTTGCTTCCTCAGCGATGGTTCAAAGTGCTATTTCAGAAAAGGTAGGTAACCATTTGACGTCATTTTTACACTTTCTGGGACTCTCCATGGCCAACTAAATATCTCCGATAATCCCAGGCCAAATCATTATCTCACCACTACCTTGTTGGCGTCTAAAATGCTGATGACGATGCCGTCAATCTAGGACCCATTCCTTGCTCCAACCATCTGGGCTATCAAGAGTGACACACACTTCATCCGTGAGAAAAACTTTGGAAAAATCCGTTTTCATGTTGTCCTCTGCCCATTTAATCGATTTTGTATGTGATATGTCTTTAATGGAGGCTTTGTCACAGGCTTAACAGACTTTGCCACGTCTTTCAGAAGGAGACATAGAATACTTTTTGAGACACTCTTCAATCCGACTTGGTCAAAGATTTTCGACGTGTCTGCCCAGGGTTCTTAACAACTTCACGTTTAATTTGGAGTAGAGAACAGCGTAAAACAACTCTAGATTTATATGTATCAGCTCTCTTTCGTACCTTTGTAGGGTCATTGACAAAGTTCTTCATTTTCTATATTTCGAGAGTAGTTTTACCATTTGCTAGCTGTTCTGTAATAGTACTATTTTCAGAACTACTCAAACTACATTAACGGCCCATTTTATTGACGAAGAAAACTGCTTTGTTAATAATGTGACACACCTCAAATACCGTGGATTCAGAAATTACGATCGTAAGTTCTTTACATTGCGCGGAACAGTACGGAAATTTCACAGGTTGCTCAGCTCAGCATATATATATATAAAGTCACTTTTTGAGTGTATGAGTTCCTTTCTCATAGGTTCCGAAACGGCTGAGGCTATCCTTTGCAGATTTTACACAAAGCCGATTTATATATCTAGCAGTGTTCTAAGGTATGTTTTTTTTACAGAAATTCATCGAAAAATCTGATTCTAAATATAGTTTTTTTCTTTTATAGATAAAAACAATTTTTACAGGGTAATATTTTACATTATATCGACAAGGGAAATAATCTCAGAAAATCCTTTCTTCCTAAACGAATAGAATTATTGACATCTGAAAACATAGTTAAGTGGTAGAGCATTCGACTATACATTGAATGATCCCCCTGTTCAAGCCCGGGTTTACTTCACAGTTTAATATAATTTATATCATTTTATATAATTTTTTCATTTAATATAATTTTTTCTCATTAATGAATTTAATTTACGCTAAAAGAAGACGTATATCATATAAAATCGTCGCTAATCATTTCTTCGTTTGCATGCTTTAAAACTATATATATATATATATATATATATATATATATATATATATATATATATATATATATATATATATACATAATTTTTCTTAAATCAGGCTTGACAGCCGTGTTTTAAAATATCTCCATTTCTTCTCTCTACGCGTATATGTCTTTTTTTTAATAATATTATTGGAAAACTACTAACGCCTGACAGTATCCTATACCTCTATAAGGCAACCATTCGCCCATGTATGGAGTACTGTTGTCACATCTGGGCTGGTGCATCTGCTGCTTGTCTCTCGCTCCTGGACATGGTTCAAAAGAGAGTCGCCAACCTGATAGGTCCTGAACTGTCATCTAGGCTTCAGCTTCTGTCCCATCGACGAGATGTTGCATCCCTCTGCCTGTTCTACAAATACTTCAATGGTGAATGCTCTGACGAACTGCAAACACTTGTACCTCCCCGACGTAACTACCCCCGACAAACCCGACAAGCTACTAAGTCTCATCCCTTTACAGTAGAGATCCCTAGGTGCAAGAAAGCCTTTTACTCCAATAGTTTCTTCCCCAGAACTGCGGGTCTTTGGAATTCCCTTCCGGGATTCTGCTTTCCCAACTGCAATGATATGCAGAAGTTCAAGTGTAATGTTAACAAACATCTTTCTACTCTTCTTCCTTCATAATGACCCCGCTAATTAAGTCCCTAATAGTAGCACCCTGCTTCAAAGTGGCACTGTGCCTTGTTTGGGGTGAAAATTGAATAATAAAAAAAAAAACTCGTTCCCTTTTTTCCTCGTACCCATTTGTGAATTATACTACGGAATTTTGCCTTTTTGATTACTTTGAACCATCTTCCATAACGCGATTCTTTTGGATTTTACTTGTGGAAATAGGAATTGAATCAACTTTTTTGGATTTTACTGATATTGGATATTTTACCCTTCACCAGACCATCCATTCACAGGAAATCACCTTTTTCTTCACCCTATTCCCTCTCCTTCACTATTTGTAATCAAGTATGCTCTATGACTTACTTCATTAAATACCTTTGCAAGCAAAATCCGATCCCGCATTTTGCTAATCCCTACCCTTTGATGAGAAGGAAAGTATTTCTTCATAAATCGGCAGATTAAGGACTATTATCCACTTATTTTGTGCTTCCTTTTTAAAATTAAATATGTTTTTTTTTTTACTATTTTTCAAAGGGGGTTTGAACATGTTTTCTTAACTACTTGTTCTATATATATATATATATATATATATATATATATATATATATATATATATATATCTTAAATCTAGCTGAAGTGAAAAAACAAATTACCGAATAACTGAGTATTTTTATTTTGAAAACCGATCTACACGAGATCTGACGATGGCAATCTCGTTAAAATTGGCAACGTCCCAGGATTCTTGTTCGTTTATAAACTAATCCGATTCAGATTTTCATCTTCATTCCCCCACCCCTTGTTGAGAACAATTAACCATGATAAATGAGGCAGCACCACTATTAAGATAACAGTCCATATAAACGCACACAGACACGGACAGACACACAGACACACACACATATATATACATATTGGTTTATTATATATGCATATATATAATATATAATATATATACTATAGGCCCTGTCGGTGGGGCATTAGAATACGCCGAATGCCCCCCCCTGCAGAGGGTAAAAGTCCCTCAATGGGGGTCCTGGATATGACCTTAAACTATATCCAGTGGTGAGGCCCCAGCTTGTGGGCTTTGGGGAGTGTGGAGCCACCCTTTAATTACCATTGCCCCCAGGTCCACTCTGACCCGGAGTGGTAGTACCTGTTAGGGTTCCAACTATGTGTTTAATAGAAACCAACGTGAAAACAACAAATATATTCTATTAGAAAAATTTTTCTTCAAAATCTTTGGATTCGGCATTAAATAACCCGGAAAGGGTTGATATGCCGTAAAACAAAAACAATAACCAACTATATATACTATATATATAATATATATTATACATACGACAACACAATTTTTTATACCATCCCTATTCAAGTTAAAACATACTTATCAAAGTATTCTTATGTACATCTATATCAAAAACACTTGCAAACGTTTTTTTTTTAATTTTTCAATTTTTTATTTCCATACTTTGTGGACCAGGCGTGAACGCAGACCCCACAATTTTAATGAACCACCGGTCTGCCAGATCAAACATACCCATTCCTGTGTCTCGATACATCTTCTATCATTATATGTAATCAGTTTTCTATAATAGTTAACCATATTGGAGCCTATTCGTGACCAGACATACATACAGACACATACACACACAGACATTCAGCTTTATATATTATATATATATATATATATATATATATATATATATATATATAAGCAAGCATGTATTCTTAAGCATTAACTAAAATAGTCGTTTTTCTGTCTATTAATTTTATTTTTGATCCCTTTTCACTTAAAAATAACGGTATTCACTTCTAGCAGGAACTGCCTGATGTAATCGCGATATTTGTTGTAAGTCCGAGTACTTTCTAATCATTGAAGGTTCATCGTAAAAATACATTAATTAAACTGGTTTTATAAAATTTATAATATACCTTTTTTTATATATATAAAGTTATAAATTGTAATTGGATTGTTATTTTGATACCTTTACAAACATTTAAGGATATTATTACTATTTGTAGAGTTTCTTGTTTTTAATTAATAGTAAGGCTTTAATATTTATTAGTAATGTTTCTATACGGCATAATCACGTTTGATACACCGGCTCCCGTCAGATCAACAAAGTTAAGTTACAAAGAGCCTGGCCAGTACCAGGGGAGTGACAATTTGGAACTTCCAGGTGCTGTATATGCTCTCCGCTTATCTCGGCATTGTTTCTAACCGCCTCGGACTTTTCCTGGCAATGGACTCGAGCAGTGCCGATTCAGGAGAGGTGTAGTTGGAATTGCGCAACCTTTGCCTCACAATTACACGCGAAGCTGCCTCCACGGAACGGAGGCATCAGTAGTAATGTTTCTAATATTTCGAGTTTTCGTTTATTATTGGTTTGTTCAAGTATAAATTTATTGACAACAAAATCTTCCTAAATTGTTTACAAAGGAAAGGAATGTTGATTAGTACGGTGGTTTAATATATATATATATGTATATATATATATATATATATATATATATATATATATATATATATATATAGTAATTTATACAATATATATGGCGATTAAGCTACATTGAATATTCGGCGTTTCATCCACTTTAGGATTCGTCAGGCTTATATATATACATATATATATATATATACATATATATATATACATATATATACATATATATACATATATATACATATATATATATACATATATATATATATATATATATATAATTAAAATGTTTAAAATTCAACGCTATTTCACACGGTTAATCGTAGCCGAATGGATACGGCCTCCGCTAATCGAGCCAGAGATGTCTCGTGTCGCGGGGTTCGAATCGTTCGACTGGTAGTAATCGTGACACCCTGCACTGAAGAATCCCGAAAGGATGAAACACTAGTGTCTGTAGGTATTTAATTATAGTAAAAAAAAAAAATAATTATATATATATACATATATATATGTATAAATATATATATATATATATACTAGCATTTCAGCCATGTGATGCTCGGGACATATTTTTATCTGCATATATATATATATATATATATATATATATATATATATATATATATATATATATATATATATATATATATATATATATATATATATTATAATGTTGAATTCATTTCCAGGTAGCCTACATCGAAAATTTCAAGTGTTATGACCCATAATTGGCGGAGGAGTTTGGTAAAGCCTGAAAAGTTACACTCTTAAAACTTTAGTCTCTTGGAAGCCATATCTTCGGCGAAAACCCAATGAAAAAAGCTTGTCCTATGTCTGAATACCCTTTATGTAAAATTTCAAATGTTTAGACCAGAAATTGGCTGAGTAATTTGGTAGAGACCGAAGAGGTCAATTTTTTTCAAAGGTTGACCCCAATTTTAGCCCCTTAACATTTATTGCCTTGGTCTCAAATGAAATTAAAAACTTGGATCCATCTCCAAGTCACTTGCATTTAAAATTTCAAGTGTTTCGACCCTAAATTAGCTGAGAAAAATCGTTGAACTTTGACCACTTTACACTAAAATTCTTATATTCAAACACAACATGTTTTCTCATTTATACACTTTTGCTATGAACATCCTTCACCGGACTATCCAATCATGTGAAATCTTCTTATCATTTTTCTTTTACCTCCTGTTCACCTTACCTCACCCTTTTTTTAACCAAGTAAGATCAGTGACTTACTTGTAGTTTCATTAAATACTTTTATATGCAAAATCCGATCCTGCATTTTGCTAATTCCTGCCCTCTGATGAGAAGGAGAGTATTTCTTCGAAACTCGGCGGATTAAGGACTATCCACTTATCTTGTGCTTCCTTTTTAAAAATTAAATATGTTTTTTAACTCTTTTTCAATATGTCTTTTAACATGTTTTATTAATCATTTGTTCATATTATAAGCTCTATTTCCTTTTCGGTTTTATTGAGCTTTTACATCTGGTTGAGATTAATTTACTTGTAAATATTAACTGTTTAATATTTAAAATATATTTTAAGTTTACCATTTTTATTACCTTGGTAAACTTGTAATTTTTATTTTATTTTATATATATATATATATATATATATATATATATATATATATTCTTGTTCCTTACCGTCGGTCAACTTAGCTCATACGCGCAGATCGTCATATAATGATTAGGTCACGCTAACTGACGCTAAAAGCATTTAATACGAATAAATGCTTATTTCAACTGTATCTCTCGCGGTTTACGGTAGCCTAATGATTCGGGTCCTTGGTAATGAAGCCAGACATGACTTCCGTTGCCGGGGTTCGAGTCTCCCGATTGGCGTTAATCGTGGCACACTGCACTGATGATTCCCGAAAGAACGAAACACTAGTGTCTGCAAGTATTTAATAATTATTATTGTAAATAATAATAATAATAATAATAATAATAATAATATATATATATATATATATATATATTAATTTTATTTATACAAACATTAATGGCTACATATGTGCATACATGTTTCTGTAATCACCCGCGTTGGGGGATTACGTCTTCAGGCCAAGAATTACCGTCGAAATGTATGCACATATGTAGCCATTAATGTTTGTATAAATAAAATTAATATACCTGCTCTGTTCACTCATTGAGCACTATTTTGGTAGACACATGTTGTTTCATTGGATGTACTTCTAGGAAACTAAACTCTACTGGCTATATATATATATATATATATATATATATATATATATATATATCATAATTTAGGAATGTGAAATTTGTGATTTGAAAATTTGAATTTCCAATGTAGAAAGACAAAGAATACAGTATATTAAAATATTGTAATATATTTTACTATACTGTATTCTTTGTCTTGCATACAATAAAATTTTTATATTTGAAATTTAACTTTTTCAAATCACAAATTTTAAATTCCTTAATTATGATTTATTTGCTCTATCTAGTATATTGAGCAATTTTATTTAGCTGGGATAGTCTTATATAAAATATTACATCCAATAATATTTTGTAAGACCGATAATCACTGGATTTGCACACCAGTAGATTTATTGTATTTCATTATTCTGAATAATTATATATATATATATATATAGCCTGTATACACTCTTCAGTATTACGCTAAATATTTTAAAATACTTAAATAGAAGAAAACGATATGACAAGTAAGCTACAGATAAACGTTTGTTTGATGAAACTTGTAAACGGCTATTACGAGTATGAATTTTTTAGATTAGGGTTGTTTATTCGTAATATTTAGATTCGACGAGCTACTCAACTCTTGCGTGTCATTTCCACATTTCTGTCAATGTAACCTTCGGCCTTCTGCAAATGTATTTTATCGAAATCGAAAATGTTTATATCGAACTCGCCAATTTGGACGGAATTTCGAATGAACCCCTCTCTTTTTCTTTTAGTTCAAGTGGTAGCATGCGCAACGGGTCCTTGCGGAAGAAGGTCTAAGGTAACATCGACCGAATCGTTGTGAAAATAACACTCAAGATGTGAACAGTAATCCCATGAATCCAAATAATATGAATAAAAAACTTCATCTATAAAATTAAGAAATGTAATAGTCGTTAACATCTTCGCGGTAAACACATGTTTCTTTGTAGCTTACTTGCCATACAGATTGTAAAAGACTATATCGTGATAAGCTGCGATGTCATATTCCCTAGCCGGGTAGATAAAGAAAAGAAAATTTCCTGATGGAAGTCTCACTTAGTTTTAGATTGAGAAATAGAAAGAAAATAAAACTTTTGGTAGTGGTTGTATGTAGACGAGTTTGTTGTGATTTTGTGCGTGTGGTGTTCCATTGACTGTAGTTGACTTATTTTGGAGAACATGAATAATTACCCCACCTCGCCCAAATGATATTTAATACGCTATTCTTTTAATGTGGATGAGAAAGAAATATATCCCAGCGATAAGGTTGCTTGAGTGCACGCTTAGCATCGCCACACAAAGTTATCGTGATTAAAAACGCTGCCAATTCTGTTCGCGAACAAAACAACAGCGCAAAACAATTACGCTTCCCCAGTGTACAGCGGCTAAACAAGATTCTAAACACAAAATACCGTATTTATTTGTTGGCCAGCTACCAACAACGATTGGTTCCATCCCTGAGCCCCCTCCCCCTGTATTTCGCATTCTATCTATCAAATTTCGCATAAAATGATATGAATATATATCTATATATCTATAAAAGTGAAATTGTCTGTCTGTGTGTGTCTGTGTGTGTACATTTCCCCATCAAACCAACCTGCCGAATCCAATTGCGGTCTCTACCTAACTGTTACGCCAATTTTGGATCTAAACGTTTGAAATATTACATAAAGGGTATTAAGACAAGTAAAAAGCTTTGTAATAAGTTTTGGGGCGAAAATTTGGCTGCCAAGAGATAAGAGTTGAAAGAGTTGACCTTTGGAGACTCTACCAAACTCCTCCGCCAATTTTAATCTAAACACTTGAAATTTTAGATGTAGGCTACCTGGGCATGAGTAAAACTTTTTAATATATATATATATATATATATATATATATATATATATATATATATATATATATATACATACACGCATATATTTATATATATATACATATATATAAAGTTATCAATAGTTAATGGGGCTGAACTGCTAGTATATATATATATATATATATATATATATATATATATAAATATATATATATATATAAGAGAAAATAGTTAATAAAACATGTTAAAACACTTTGAAAAAGAGTTAAAATATATTTAATCTGAAAAAAAAAACATTTAATA
>NC_136505.1:108531851-108544351 GCF_053919585.1 Euprymna scolopes
TTGGGGAGTGTAGATCAACCCTTAAATTGCCATTGCTTTCAGGTCCACTCTGACCCGAACTGATAGTACCTGTTAGTATCCCAATTATGGGTTAAACAGAAACCGACTTAAAAAAACAAACTTAAATACTCTATTAAAAAATTCCTCTTCAAAATAACTGGATTCGGCATTAAATAACCTGAAAAGGGTTTATATGCCGTAAAACTAAAACGACCTCTTTTTTTTTACATGAAGGTCACAACTTATCAAGGCCCGGGAACCTCTCACTTAAAGGGGGCGTTTTGTCAGGAATTTGTTTATGTTGAACTTGAATACATCCAAGTTGTAGTCAGGTGGAAAACAGACAAACGGAAGAGCGTTCCTCTTTTCTGATCTAAAAATCACTCAGTCTCCGTTCAATGATACTTTATTTCTAATTTTTAAATTAGTCTCAGCACTAGTGTAGTGAAAACCATACCACTTATCCGTTCTCCATACAATTTATTTTTCTTTTTATATCAATATATTGAACTACATTTTTTATATCCATTTATGAATTTATTTATGGAATTCTGTTGTTTTTTTTTGTATGACCTCGAAATATCTTCCAGTAACGGAATGTCTTTGGATACTTTACATCTGGATACTCTAATCTTAGGAACACTTTGGGATTTTACCGTCCTTGGATCTTCCACTCTTCAACCAAACATCAATTCACGTGAAATCATTTTTCTATCCTCCCCTCCCTCTTCTTCACTGTTTTTTTTTTTTTAAACTTTTAGCAAGTATGCTCTATATATTATTTACGGTATCATTAAATACTTTATGAGCAAAATCTGATTTCGCATTTTGCTAATTCCTACCCTCTGATGAAAAGGAAAGTATTTCTTTCGAAACTCCACGAATTAAGGACTATCCACTTGTTTTGTGTTTCCTTCTTGGAAATTAAATATGGTCTAAATTCTTGCTTAAGTTTTTTTTTAACATATTTTATTTACTGTATGCTCATATATATATATATATATATATATATATATATATATATATATATATATATATGTATGTGTGTATATATATATATATCTAGTAAGTTATCAAAATATATATGGCAATTAAGTTATACAGGATATTCCGCGTTTCATTCTCGCGAGAATTTGTCAGGCTTATGCGAGAATGAAACGCAGATTATTCGGTGTAGATTAATTGCCATATACATTTTCATAACTTACTACTATACTTCTAGAAAATACTGAAAATTTACGCATAAAATTATATCTTCGCATATTCATTTATGTGATTAAATCAAATAGTCATATATAAATATATATATATATATATAAATATATATATAGATATAAATATAATGTATGTATGTGTGTGTGTAAGTCTAATTTAACAAGATGTTCTGTTTCAAAGATCTTATATTACTAAAAGGAGTTTCATATTTTTATGAGGTTTCAACGAGTACAAAGAATTATTCTGCAAATGCTTCGCTATTCGACATCTTAATCTAAATGTTGCGGTGCAAAATATATCTGCGATTAAATTCAGTAATTTCCTAAAGTACTTTAGTTTCAAACATCCTTCAACAAAGCAATTGAATAGGACGTCATTTGCGTAAGTAATCTTGGCAGAGATTAACTCGAATAACACACGCAAAACATTCGCAGTTCATTGTGAAACGTATTTAAAAAAAATTTTTTTAGATATTTCCTGCCTTATTGGTCTTATGACTAATTTCACGTGTTTTTAAGCGCGAAATGATTTTTTTTTCGTTTTCTTAAAACATTGTTTTAGAACATAACGAATGTTCATCACTATACAGGGTGGCCGAAAAGTCCCAGGACACTATACATGTATTTTTAATAAAACACAGTATTTTTTTAATGAAACACACAGAAAACATATATATTCAACAAAAAAAGAGAACTTTATTAGAAACAAAGCAGAAAACAACTAGAGTAATTTAGTGGTCTAGGGGATCAGTATGATGGCCCTCGTTGTTCTTGCACAATTCCATTCGCCTCCAGGTTCTTTGTGTCATTTTTTTTTAGAGAATTCCTTGATACGCCAGCAAAAGCTGCAATCAATCATATTTAACAGCATTAAAATATTAAAAATAGAGTGTCCTGGGACTTTTCGGCCAGTATCCTGGGACTTTTCGGCCACCCTGTATTTATAATGTTAGAGATTGTTCTGTCTTAGCATGTTTCGGATTTACTCCTAAACTAATAGACATGTGAAGTTTCTCTACAGTGCAATATAGAATAAAATGTATTCTAGACTAATTCTCTGTAGGGATGTATGTGAATCTTCCTTCTAGTGGATCATGGCAAGTTTTCGAGATGGCAGCATATCGATGTGATTAAAAAGTGGTCGATTTCATCGATTTTGCTGACAAAAAAATTAATAGCAAATTAGGTACATTTGTTGAGCGTCATTCAATTCCGGGTAAAGTCGAATCTCCTTGCTAGTATATACTATTTTATTGTAACATTAAAATATTTCAGGTTTGCATCGAGTTTAATGCGTAATTAAACATCAATCTAGAAAGAAAACTCGAATTGAAATTCCTTCCTAAAACGACCCAAGCTTTTAATAAGTTTCCTGATTTTTTTTTCGTATGGGTACTTTTATTTATAGTACACACATGAAACTCTGGTCCACTTCCAAGTAATCTCCTCCGACTGCAATGCACTTTTTGTACCGTCACAACTTTGGAGGCCACATGGAAATCCTCTTTTGTGAGCATGTCAATATACCCTCATTACAGCCGCCTTCATCTCCTCAATTGTCTAATAACGAGAGTCCATAAGTGTTTCTTTAACTTATGTAATAACCAACAGTCATAAGGAGCAAGGTCTGAGGTATAGGGAGGGTGAGGAACTGTCTTGATGCCCGTCTTAATCAAATACTTTTATTTACCGCATCTTTCTCCCGAATGAATGTGCGTAGCGTTTATTGTCTCTGTGGACTCACAACGGCCGTTTTCCATTTTCTTTTACTAATCAAATCTGTGTTCTTATTTCCTTACTCTTCCCATACATCAAATATTTCACAGATTCCCTGCCTTCCTTTTATCCATTATGCCATTCGAAAACTTAGAGTCAATTCATGGAAAATGGTCTACAAGCAGTCTTAAGGATTCCACACGTTTATTTCCCATTTTAACCATTGGGCCACCGCGAGATGCTAACGGAAACACGTTTGAATTTATTTAATTACTTCGATTTGGCAGGTGCACGTTTTAATGACTTAATGAGGTCAAGTTTTACTGAGGGATAGTATTTCATTTACTGCGGAAACGCTTTTTTTATTTTTATCTTCCCAAGATGTTATAGGAAAAAGACTAACCCACATGCGGCGAGCGACAAATGTTGAATATTTATCTTCCCTCAGTCGAGCAAATTAAATAGGTAGGCGAGCTCTGTTGTTAACTCTGAGATATTACGATTTATATGTGATATAAAAAGTTTTAAGAAGTTGTGAACTGACCGACAGCTTCTCTGAAAAAAGCCTTTTGTAGACATACAGAAAAGGCGAACACACATGCATACATACATACATACATACATACATACATACATACATACATACATACATACATACACACATACAAACATACACACATACATACATTTTCACTTTTATATTTATAGATGAAAGTAGGTTCATATCACCTATGTCATGGTTGGTTCAATATATGTGTGCCTATGTGCATCTATCTTCCAGGGAAGAATATAAAAGAAGTGATTATAGAAGATGTTTCTTAAATAATTATATGTATTAATGGGTTAAAACTATGGAAGAGGGTTTCTTCAGACAGTGGATTTATGTTAGGTCCATATACCTTAGTAAGGGTATTGGAATTACAACTTGGTATTTAACTTAAGTATAAATTATTAGAAATAATTTATATAATAAAAGAATAAAGGTAACAACATAAAATATAAAAGGATAACAAAATGTATATATTATTACAATAGCGCGTATGTTATTTTATGTGTCATGCTTACATCCGGGTCGTTTAATTGTTATGTACTTCCATTTCTTGTCATAAAAATTATACCAATACTTCTTCATAAGTTTTGGTTGCGGTTTCGATTGTTTTTATAAATAATCTTATCAAAAATTCTTCCTAAGTTTTGGTTTCAGTTTCGATTATATCTGATGGCACTCCAATAATCTATTTTTTATACATAATTTTATCAATAATTCTTCATAAGTTTTGATTTCGGTTTCGACTATGGTCGAAAGAACTTAAGTTATAAATATATACATATTTTTTATAACTTTTTTTTTCGGTTTCGTTTCAAGCTAATACACCCAATTCATATGGATATATATATATATATATATATATATATATTATTTTAATTGCAATTTCATAATATATAAAAACCGATAGACCATTAACCATTAACTCTATAATAATATATGCGAAAACTGTAAGTATTAAAATATCATATTTAAGCGTACTTTACGACCGGGCTTTGCTGGGAATCCGTGCTAGCTTAGATAAATACTTTTTCAGTTTTAACAAAAAAGCTACAATAATATCAGAACGGCTCCATTAACAGTGAGCATCTACAGAATGCTAACATCAATACATTACATTTGAATAAGTCCTCAGTCGATAAAAATAAGAAATGAATAAGATAAAAATACAAATGAATAAAGAGTATAAAATTTTATAACATTATAAAAAGAAACAATAAAGGCATACAAAGTACAAAATTATTACGTATAAACCAACAGACACGACAGGAAAACAAATGAACACATATCTAGTCCATCACCTTACAGATGCTAAGCTTCTTACCGACCAACAATATAGATTAAGGCAAGCCCGTTCCACAGCAGATATTCTAACTGTAATCTCTGAGCGTATATACCATTCACCTGACAAAGCAGGGGAGAGTAGAGCGGTAGCTCTAGATATATCTAAGGCTTTTGACAGGGTATGACATGAAAGTCTTCTCAGGAAAATCAGATTATACGGTATCACTGGAAGAATACTTAACATAATTAAATCCTTCTCAGATAAGAGAAAAGTCCATGTTATCCTCGATGGCCGTACATCTAAACAATATGAAGTGTCACGGGGGTCTATCCTTGTACCTCTATTATTCCTAATATTCATAAATGACCTCCCTGACAAAATTGTCTGTGAAATGGGTATATATGCTGATGACACCACGCTCTATAACATACACGGCAGGAAAACAAATGAACACATATCTAAAGAAATGGCAAAAACACTAGAGGATGACCTCCAAACAGTTTCAGATGGTTCGCTGTTACACACAAGTCCTGGGAGGTGACTTGCTTGCAGTAGACAGTTCCACAGAACAAAATATTCTTACCGTGTCGAAACCCGGGAAAAGAACATGTGAAATTGCTCCAGAAAAGGTTTAATATTATTGAAGCAATTCTGGTTTCTGATTGGTTGGTAGCAGAACGTGAATTAATTTGATTCGTCAGTTCTTAGCAGCATCGTTTATAAATAGAATCGTCCGACTGTGTGGGATCATACCCCATTAATCTCTTGAGATGATGGGATGTGTCTCCTAGCGGCCTCGGCTGCATGGAGACAGGGTAGTACCAGTCAAGGATTCGTCACTTGACATTCAGCCCAACAGGTGAGGGGCCGGGAACCGGCCCAGCACCTGTTGGACTGAGGTACACCGCCTGGGTAATACCTAGGAGGTCCACCCTCCCAGGCCATGCCACCGGGCTTTCCGGTGGGGCAAGTTTATTGCTTGCTGCCTGAGGCGCCCCGACCGGGGAATGCCGACGGGGTTACTCAGGCAATTTTTAAAATTGCAGGAGTGCCCCTCCTTTAGGGGAGCCTGCGGGGTTCCCACTTTCCGGCCTTGTGCCACATTTTGCTGAGGTGGGCAGCAAATAAATATCTACCCCATTAATCTCTTGAGATGATGGGATGTGTCTCCTAGCGGCCTCGGCTGCATGGAGACAGGGTAGTACCAGTCAAGGATTCGTCACTTGACACTCAGCCCAACAGGTGAGGGGCCGGGAACCGGCCCAGCACCTGTTGGACTGAGGTACACCGCCTGGGTAATACCTAGGAGGTCCACCCTCCCAGGCCTTGCCACCGGGCTTTCCGGTGGGGCAAGTTTATTGCTTGCTGCCTGAGGCGCCCCGACCAGGGAATGCCGACGGGGTTACTCAGGCAATGTTTAAAATTGCAGGAGTGCCCCTTCTTTAGGGGAGCCTGCGGGGTTCCCACTTTCCGGCCTTGTGCCACATTTTGCTGAGGTGGGCAGCAAATAAATATCTACCCCATTAATAGGTCCAAAATATTGCAACAGGAACATAAATGGATGGTCACATTCAATGCTGCCAAGACTAAACTGGTTTCTTTCAATAATTACAAGAAACCTTCTCTGCCACCAATAGCAATGACCAGAGACTCCTTGTCTGAGAGTACATCTTTCAAACTGCTTGGCCTAACGTTCACAGGAAACATGAGTTGGAACAATTATATTGAAAACATTGCTAGGACCGCTGCGAAAAAGATAGGCTCTCTCTACCGTGCTAGAAAACTACTGACACCTGAAAGTATCCTGTACCTCTATAAGGCCACCATTCGCCCATGTATGGAGTATTGCTGCCACATCTAGGCTGGTGCATCTGCTACTAGTCTCTCGCTCCTTGACAAGGTTCAATAGAGAGTCGCAAACCTGATAGGCCCCGAACTGGCATCTAAGCTTCAGCCTCTATCCCATCGACGAAACGTTGCATTTCTCTGCCTGTTCTACAAGTATTTTAATGGTGAATGCTCTGACGAACTGCAGACACTTGTGCCCCCACGACGTAGACACCCTCAACAAACCCGACAGGCAGCAAAACCCACCCCCACACAGTAGAGATCGCTAGATGTAAAAGATCTTTCTACTCCAGTAGCTTCTTCCCCAGAACCGCTAGACTCTGGAATTCCATTCCAGGATCCTGCTTCCCTAACTGTACTGACATGCAGAAGTTCAAGTGTAACGTGAACCGCCATCTTGCTGCCCAAATCCCAACATAGTGCCCCAAGAGGTGACTGCCCCTGATAGTAACCCCCTACACCAAAGTGAAGATGTGCCTTGTTTGGGGTGAAAATGTAATTAAAAAGAAAAAAGTAACGGCCGACGTACATGAGTGCTACACCACTAGCGAAATACGCATTGGCTCCGATGTTGAACGTTGTTCGATTGAGGGCGAAATCTTTATTTTTACAAGGAAAGAATTTTTGCGGGTGTGTTTTTTTGAATGGATATTTTTTTGGCCGGAATTTATGTAATTATTAACAGGAAAACTGGTGAAAGTCAAAATGGAATCCACGCTATTTTAAAACATTATTTTCAAGTTTAATTACAGTTTTACGATAGCTGCGTTATTTGTTTTTTTTTTTGTTTTTTTCAGGTTCGCTTGAACTTTACTTTTATTTTAATGGCCGGATTTAACAAACAAACAAAATTAAAGCAAAACAAAACAAACAAAAATTTGGTGCTTATGCACTTATGTTACCATTAATGGGTTAAGTGCCTTCCTCAATGTTTGAATTGTTTTTAAAGGAAAATTAGTGAAAGTCAACATTAGCACTTGTGGCGATAAACAAAAATAAACAAAACTCTTTAGCGTGTACGTACCTCTCATGGAATGTCGTAGATCGAAACACAGTGAAATGTTATTTGGTGCTAGTGCATTGATCTGCGCTATTTTTAAATAGTACTTTCAAGTTTAATTAATGTTTTACGATGTTTTTATTAAATTGTTAAGAGAAAGTACAGAATAGGTACACAACACCCTCCCGTTCCCATGTTAAGAATGGCTTTCTAAATAATAGTGTTATTTTAGCACGGCCTTCATTTTGTTTGCTTGTTATATCCGCCGCCCCCAAAAAAGTAAAGTTGTTTTATTTTTTATTTAAAAAAAAAATAACGCAGCTTCCATTAATTTTCCTGTTAATAATTACATAAATTACGACAAAAAATAAAATATCCATCCCCCCCTTTAAAAAAAAACAGATTAAATCATGACAAAAATCATGCGCAAATTTCAAGCCAAAATAAATAAACAAAACAAACTAGGACACGCACGCAAAAATTCTTTCCTTGTAAAAATAATGATTTCTCCCTCAATCTAACAGCGTTCAACATCGGAGCCAATGCGTATTTCGCTAGTAGGGTAGCACTCGGGTATGTCGGCCGGAGTAAAAAAAAAAAACAGTATAAAAAGCCAAGAAAATAAAATGAAATAAAAATGAAATAAAACTACGAGAATAATGCAAAAAATTGTAATCAGAGAAAATTCTTAAGTAGCAAAAGAGTAGAGATGTTATCCAAAGTTCTTAGGTCCAAGTTGTGTTATTATATAACATTAATGATATTCGAACACAGGACTACACCAAAGGGAGATCACTCTCATATTCTTGTCTATGGTTGCTTTATTGTCATTTGTAAATCCAGAGTTCGTGAATTTGGTCTTTTTAAAGCAGTTTGGCGTCCAAACATCCTATTCTTATATTGCTTTTATGAAGGCATAACGTAATTATTACCAAACATAGGAACAGGCAGAATCTCGACTACTGGACTACAATATACTGAAAACATTCTCTCTCCTCTGATATCGAGCGCGTGGTTCAGTGGGGGAAGATGTGGCTGGTTACCTTTAATGCATCTAAAACCAAACTCCTATCCTTACATCATAAACGCTTTGATCCCCAGCTGGCATCAATTGTGATGGATGGCTCTCGTCTGGGTGAGGCCCCGTGTTTTAACAAGCGTCTGGGTTTGACCTTTACTCCTGATCTGAAATGGAACACGTACATCAAGTCTGTTGCCAAGGTCGCTAGAAAGATGATGGGATCCTTTTACCGCTCCAGAAGATATCTCATTACTGATGCAATTCTCTATCTATATAAAAGCCAAGTACGTCCAAGGATGGAATACTGTTGCCATATCTGGACAGGAGCTGCTAAAAACAGCCTATCCTGCCTTGATACAAAATAGACTTCGTGGCTTGGTGGGGGATGCCCTTTTCTCTACCCTGCAACCTCTCTCCCACAGAAGAGACGTTGCGAGCCTATCCTTGTTTTATCGTTATTTCCATGGCAGGTGCTCGTGTGAACTCCAATCTCTGGTCCCCCCTCGCCAATCTTTCACGAAAAACATCCGTCTAGCTGAATCCACTGTGAAAACTTTCCTCCACTCTTTATCTGTGCCTAAATCAAAACGCAGATTCCATGAACAAAGCTTCTTTCTTAGAACTGCACGCCTGTGGAACTCTGTTCCGTCTGCCTGCTTCCCACCGGACTACAACTTGGATGTCTTCAAGTCCAACGTAAACAAATTCCTAATGAACCGCCCCCTTAAGTAAACACTTCATCAAATCTCCACACTAACGTAATGTACTTGCAATAACCCTTATCCCTGAGTGGCTTCCGGGCCTTGATAAGTGGTGATGACTGTGTAAAAAAAACAAAAAAAACATGTTCACTGCAAAAGGTATATAAAGCTTCTTCCAGGTGCATTGCGATTGGTTCCTAATAAGAGCAGACAATCTATCGATGTAATTGAAAATTGACTAATTAATCGATTTCGATGACAATAGAAATATGGGAGTGTTAGACATTCGTTGATCATTATTAAATCCTGGGCAATGCCGGGTCGTTCTGCCAGTATTATATAGATGAAGGATGTTACAATAAATAAAATTCTATGAGAAAATCTATGGTAAAAAAGAAAAAAAAAACTGAAGACTATAAAGAATTTTCTAAAGCAAGCGGGTATTGAAAGCAAAACACAATACTGACTTCATTAACACGTGTCTGAATTTCGAAGCCGTTTTCTGCATCTTTTTGTAGAAATAATTGCTGTTTCGAATATCGGCCGCCTTGACAGCTGCTTTTCGAAGACAATCGTATTTTCGCTTCGTCAAGTGATCTTTTGTTCCGAGACTTAAGGAGAAAAGTCACGCTATTTCAGTTGGACAGCGTAACCAATAGAAGCATGGCGCTGATCTATGTGGATCGCGGTAGGGCAGTTTGATTGTCACTAGAGAGCTTCCTTTGTTTTTCTCCGCCTTTTTCTATGTCTGTCGGCGAGGAAACTCATTACTAGTAGCAAGATGTGACAGCCGGAGAAGCGGCAGTCGAAGAGATGTAGAACCGCTTATTGAGCGTGTACAAAAGCTGTTATACACGTGTCTTGTTCATCGTTCTGAACCCAGATTTTATATTGTCTGCGGACATACAATTACTCAAAGGCCAATGCTCAGGTTTTAATAAGGTTTATTTTAAACAAGGAAGAACATTTAAAGAGACAAGTTTTCGTATGCGTACAATATATATATATATATATATATATATATATATATATATATATAAACACTGCAGCCCGGCTTTGCTCAGGTGCTATGTACTGTTCATAACTTTATGCGCATATGTATATATATATATATATATATATTAAAAAAATGGAATCATATTCAGATAACCTACATCTGAAATTTCAAGTGTTAAGATCAAAAAGAAACTACAACGGTCAACTCTTTCAACAATCAAGTTTGCTGTATGTCTGAATACCCTTTATGTAAAATTTTAAATGTTTAGACCTAAAATTTGCTGAATAGTTTGTTAGATACTGTAAACGTCAACTCTTTTGAAAATTGACCCCTTGGCGGCCAAACACACACACACACACACACACACACACACACACACACACACACACACATATATATATATTTATATTTATATTTATATTTATATATACAGGGTGTTTCAAAAGGCTTGGGAACATTACAGCATTATTAAAATCGTTATGTTCCCAAGACTTTTGAAACAACCTATATATATATATATATATATATATATATATATATATATATATATATATATATATATATATATAGAAGAGAGCCGCCCAATATAAAAGGCGTTCTACTTTTAATAAAAAACAAATCGTTTGAGAGCTTTGAAGGCCGAGAACCCACTTACGTCCCTCGATCAGGGTAAGGGGACGTCATGTAATATAGGTGATTGATGTAATACAGAAACAATTAGGAATTATTTTGGTTATAGTTTCCTATTTAGTTGTTCTAAGCAGGAGATTCTTTAGGGTTCAATGGTCAGGACAATTGCACAGGATAAGCACTGCTCGGACAGAAAGAGACTGCAATTTGCTGTCTGTACAACTGCAAAGAAAGCTATGCCCATATAACAAAAAACTCTTTTTTCGAAACAGTGTTTATGGGATGTTGAACGATGAGAAACAATAAATTAATTAAGGCATCGAGGGAGACAGATAACTGGAAAGTCATAGTCGTCAATGCTTTTACCAAGAAATATACGATTTGTTAGATAGCGGGGTATCAAATTATCGATAAATAATATTTTGCTTGAGCCGAACTAAACGATAACTTGGACATATGGATATGCTATTTTCAGGGGATCCAAGAACCTGGACCGACATACCTTTGCCCGCTCACGATAACTTGTTTTTATTGAAAATAGAATCCTTTCATTAAGACTTAAAGATTTTTCAAAAAAAATGATCAAGCCGCAATGTAAAAGAGTCGCTGAATCTTGGTTTGCAGTAGAAACCATATGCAAATGAATAAGCCAGCTGCGCTATATGACGTTGCAGCAGAAATGAAAAAGTAAACACGTGTACAGAGAAGCAACTATTCCATACGTGTTTAAAACGTAGAGGGTCCGCTATAAGAGAAAGCAGGAAAGGACGTGTTTGAGATACAAGTGTCCGGAAAAGTGGGATTATAAACGTATTCGAGACGCATTGGTTTTCGTTGAAGCCGAGACGAAAAGTTACACGCGGAAGGAGAACTGAACTATTCAAATATTAGAACTGAACTGTTAAAATACTAGAACTGAACTGTTCAAATATTAGAACTGAACTATTCAAATATTAGAACTGAACTGTTAAAATACTAGAACTGAACTGTTTAAATATTAGAACTGAACTGTTTAAATATCAGAACTGAACTGTTTAAATATTAGAACTGAACTGTTTAAATATTAGAACTGAACTATTCAAATATTAGAACTGAACTATTCAAATACTAGAACTGAACTATTCAAATATTAGAACTGAACTGTTTAAATATTAGAACTGAACTGTTTAAATATTAGAACTGAACTGTTTAAATATTAGAACTGAACTGTTTAAATACTAGAACTGAACTATTCAAATATTAGAACTGAACTGTTAAAATATTAGAACTGAACTATTCAAATATTAGAACTGAACTGTTTAAATACTAGAACTGAACTGTTCAAATATTAGAACTGAACTGTTAAAATATTAGAACTGAACTATTCAAATATTAGAACTGAACTGTTTAAATATTAGAACTGAACTGTTAAAATATTAGAACTGAACTATTCAAATATTAGAACTGAACTGTTTAAATACTAGAACTGAACTGTTTAAATATTAGAACTGAACTATTCAAATATTAGAACTGAACTGTTTAAATACTAGAACTGAACTGTT
>NC_136505.1:108549351-108631851 GCF_053919585.1 Euprymna scolopes
ACAATCATGAAGTTGTTTGCTCAGCAACCGAGAAGGCTAACATGCTTGCCAGTCGGTTTGCCTCAAACTCCACACTAGACCCTGCTAACCACCCTATCCAAGACTTTCCTTTTCGGACAGACGATCCCAGACCACCCAGACCATCCTAGATCCAGCCTTTCCTTTTCGGACTTTACGATCTGTAAATCACCCCTTCTCAGGTGCATGCCATTATAAAAAATCTTGACACTTCAAAAGCATGTGAACCTGATCTCATCCCGGGTCTTCTATTAAAAAAGTGCTCCGCCGAAGTAGCGCCAATCCTCTCCAAACTTTACAACAAATGCCTTAATTAATCTTGCTTTCCTGCCTGCTAGAAAACTGCTTCTGTGGTACTAGTTTTCAAGAATTCTGGCGTACTAACTGACCCAGCAAATGAGTGAATTTTATGACAAAGGGCGAAGAAAAAGTTGCTCTAAAGGTCGGTAGTATTTTGTGAACTGTAGTCTGAGATGTTGGAAATTTTTCTGTCTCTATGTTTATCCTTGTGGCTTTGTCACTAGTAAGGGTGCTGGAGGTAAACGTTTCGTCTGGGCTGACATTACCGCCTGATAGTCAGTGACCCGAACCTTGGATTAACCACTAAGGAGGCTGTCCTATTAGCAGGCGCAAAGTACTGGGACTGCTGTATTGCCATTTGGTGAATGGATTCTGGACCATGCAGTAGTCTCTGGTGGGGCCTCTCGATGCCATACTAGTGGGTAATTGTTACGGCTTTACCTTTTCATGTGCTACAAAAAAATTCCTGTCTTTTTCTATCTTACTTTCCCTCACTATCCTGCTCCAACTAAGTATGCCGACCTGTTCCACAAATCCCAAAACCTCAAGATGAAACATCTCCAGAAAAAAAAACTCGATTAAACCTAGAATCCCATCTTCCACTGTCAAAAACTTTCGCCCCTACTACCATGTCTCCTTCTCCAACATCAGGGGTCTACGCTCCAACCTTCCAGAGGTTGAAACCCAATTACAGGACAGAACCGGACATATTCTTTCTAAGCGAAACTAGAATAGGGCCGACCACTTCCCTAGATGAGTTCATAATTAGCGGATACTCCAATTTAACAGCTAAATCTGACCCCAAAGATCGCCATGGGCATGGAATATGTGCCTACATTAAAGATAACTTCCCATGTGGCAGGGATATATTTAGAGAAGATCCTAAGTTACCTTATATGTGCTTCCGGGTTGCACTTGCTTACATCACTGCATTTATATTTGCCCACTATCGGCCCCATAACAGCGGAGTTACTATCTTTAAGAGCATATCTGAGAAAAAAGACCACATCCTGTCTGCACGTCCCTCGGCTAACATCCACATCTGTGGTGACTTCACCGTCCTTAACGTGAAATGGCTGACTCACTTAAATAAGACGGAAGATTAGGGAAGATTCTGTCATGATTTTGCCATTGTTTATGACCTCACTCAGATTGTTCGCGAACCAACCCGTGTGCCCGATACTACAGGTCAATATGCAAGCCTCTTAGACCTTTTTCTCTCAACTTCCTCTGAGCTATATTCATGTTCGGTTCTTTCTCCTCTATGATCCTACGACCGCTCCGTCGTATCAGTTAAGATAAAAATGAAATGCAATAAGTCCCCAGACGTACCCCTCCACCGTACTGCATACCGATACTCCATGGCTGACTGGGATAGATTCATTACATTCATATCTGATCTACCTCTGCATTCCATGTTTAAAAAGGATGTGTCCTCTATAGTATCAAACCTGGCCGAATAGTCAATTGTAGGCATAGACCGATTTATATCATCTAAAACATTCCAACAAATACCTATCAGCCAGCCATGGTTCTCCCCAAAATGTGCTGCTACCATCGCGCACAGAAATCACTTTTTCCATAGCTACCAACGTAATAGATCAGCTGAGACTAAAGCTGCTTTCAGGACTGCCAGCAATCACTGTAAAAGAGTAATAAAAATGCAAGAGAGTTATATGCCAAGTCTGTTAAATCCAAAGTAGCTGATCAGCGGTTTGGTTCCCACCAGTTTTGGCAAATAACAAATAGGATCTTGAACAGAAGTGTGCGTTCTATCCCAACCATTACCAATGGACCAGAGGTCATCTCGTCAGCTTCAGACAAGACCAAACTATATGCAAAGAACTTTGCAGGTAATTCTACCCCATCCGACGAAGGCCATCAACTCCCCATATTTCCTTCTATAACATAGGGCACGCTAGGTAACATACAAATATCTGTGCATGAGGTCGACAAGCTAATCAAGAACCTTGATTCCAGTAAAGTAACTGGCCCTGACGGCATCCCAATTATAGTGTTAAAAAAGCTTCAACCAGAACTTGCTCTCATACTTACGAAACTGTTTAAGCGTTGCCTTAAGGAGAAGTGTTTGCCAACGCCCTGGAAAGGCTCATTAGTATGCCCTGTATTTAAGAACTCAGGTAATAAGTCATCTCCCTCTCGGTACAGAGCAATGAGTCTCCTGTGTGTCATGAGTAAGTTGCCGGAATCCATATTAAATAGAGAAATAGTCACCCACTTCACAGAAATAACCTTCTTAGTGACACGCAATATTGTTTCCGTTCTGCAAGATCTACCGAAGATGTGCTCACGGTTATATCTCATAGGATTAGTTAATCTCTTGACAAAGGCTTCCTTTCTAAGGCAATTTCTCTTAACATATCAAAGGCCTTCGACAAGGTATGGCATAAGGTCTACTTCACAAGATTTCCAGCTACGGTATAACTGGAAATGTTCTCTATTATTAAATCATTTCTATCTGACAGGCTCATAAGAATAGTGGTTGATGGACAAAAATCAGAGGCCTGCAGTATTAATGCTGGAGTCCCTAAAGGGTCCATCCTGGACTCAACTCTCTTCCTGATCTACATCAATTATCTCCCTAAACACATACTTAAATCATTCGTTGCCATCTATGCTGATGACACGACCATCTACAGCAACACATCAAAGGCTGTAAATGACAAAGCTCTCTCTGATTCTCTCTCCTCTGATCTCGAGCGTGTAGTTCAGTGAGGAGAAGACGTGTCTGGTTACCTTTACTGCATCTAAAACCAAACTTTTATCGTTACATCATCAACGCTCTGATCCTCATCTGGCATCAATTGAAATGGATGGCTCTCGTCTAGAGAAGCCCCATGTTTTGACAAGCTTCTGGGCTTGATTTTCACTCCTGATCTGAAATGGAACACGTACATCAAGTCTGTTGCCAAGGTCGCTGGAAAGATGGTGGGATCCTTCTACCGCCCAGAAGATATCTCACTACTGATGCAATTCACTATCTATATAAAAGCAAAGTACGTCCAAGGATGGAATACTGTTGCCATATCTGGGCAGGAGCTGCTAAAAACAGCCTATCCTGCCTTAACAGTACAAAATAGATTTTGTGGCTTAGTGGGTGACGCCCTTTTCTCTTCTCTGCAACCTCTCTCCCACAGGAGAGACGTTACAAGCCTGTCTTTGTTTAATCGTTATTTCCATGGCAGGTGCTCGTGTGAACTCCAATCTCTGGTCCCCCCTCGCCAATCTTTTACGAAAAACACTCGTCTAGCTTAATCCACTGTCAAAAACTTTCGCCACTCTTTATCTATGCCTACATCAAAACGTAGATTACATGAACAAAGCTTCTTTCTTAGAACTGCACGCCTGTGGAACTCTGTTCCGTCTGCCTGCTTCCCACCTGACTACAACCTGGATGTCTTCAAGTCCAATGTGAACAAATTCCTGATGAACTGCCCCCTTAAGTAGACACTTTATTAAATCCCCACATTTACGTACTGTACTTACAATAATCCTTATCCCTGAGTGGCTTCCGGGCCTTGATAAGTGGTGACTACATTGTAATATATATATATATATATATATATATATATATATATATATATATTTATATACATTATTCGTAGATTTTCATATAATATTTAGATCACTTTGACAGACGTTAAAAAGCGTTTAATGAATAAATGTTTAAAATTCAACTCAACAGGACTGTATGTCGATGACTACAAATATATTTTAAAAAAGTCCCCCTCTTTGGGTTGAGCACTGTCGTAAATAATCTCACTCGCTACTTAATTTGGCTGAAAAATGCGAAGCTCGCTGTTTGTGTACAAACAAGCGTGTGAGCACTGTACAATAGCGGACGGATGTTCATTTAAATTGAAATTCAGACGGATTAGTTGCAGGAATCGCTTCCGTGGTCGAGGGGTATAACTGCCGACTGTCAACACGACGGTTCTAGGTTCGATCCTTGGCTTGCGAGAGGTGCTAGTCTAGCGGCACTGATGAGTTGTGATACAACGAAACAGCACAGTATGTCGATGACTACAAATATATATATATATATATATATATATAGTGCGCACGCGCGTGAGAGAGAGAGAGAGAGAGAGAGAGAGAGTACCTATTTACAATGCCTCCCCACGGGACAGAGTTAGACACCAGGGTCGTTTTTTAGTGTGGAGAAAAGGTACAAAAGAAAAATTGTCTCAGTCGTGAAGGATTTCTCCTCCACTGAAAGAGAACAAGAAGTGGAAGTGCCGCATCTGAAGAACAGATGGTGTTTATTTGCTTCCCACCGAGCAAATTAGGCACAAGGCCGATTTTTAATGTGAGGTAAAAACCAGCTCCCCTAAAAGTAGGCAAAAAGGGGGCACTCTGGTTACCAAAAAATAATAATTGTCCCAGTATAGAGGGTTTCCCCTCCATTGACTGGTACAAATTATCCCAAGTGCAGCATCTGAAGAACAGATGGTATTTATTTGCTCCCCCACCGAGCAAATTAGGCACAAGGCCAATTTTTAATGTGAGGAGTGAAGGGAGGGGGAAGGGAAAGGGGGGACCAGCTCCCGAGAGGTGGGAAATGGGAGCTGGTTAAAGGTCAGGCATGTGGGGTTGCCCCCACATCTGGTCTTTGCTAGTCATAGCTAGTCCTAGCTAGTCATAGCTTGCAGTATCTGCCGGAACAGATGGTATTTATTTGCTCCCCCACCGAGCAAATTAGGCACAAGGCCGATTTTTAATGTGAGGAGTGAAGGGAGGGGGAAGGGAAAAAGGGGACCAGCTCCCGAGAGGTGGGAAATGGGAGCTGGTTAAAGGTCAGGCATGTGGGGTTGCCCCCACATCTGGTCTTTGCTAGTCATAGCTAGTCCTAGCTAATCATAGCTTGCAGTATCTGCCGGAACAGATGGTATTTATTTGCTCCCCCACTGAGCAAATTAGGCACAAGGCCGTTTTTAATGTGAGGTAAAAACCAGCTCCTCTAAAAGGGGTCACTCTGGTTACCAAAAATAATAATTGTCCCAGTATAGAGGGTTTCCCCTCCATTGACTGGTACAAATTATCTTAAGTGCAGTATCTGCCGGAACAGATGGTGTTTATTTGCTCCCCCACTGAGCAAATTAGGCACAAGGCCGTTTTTAATGTGAGGTAAAAACCAGCTCCCCTAAAAGGGGTCACTCTGGTTACCAAAAATAATAATTGTCCCAGTATAGAGGGTTTCCCCTCCATTGCCTGGTACAAATTATCTTAAGTGCAGTATCTGCCGGAACAGATACTACACTTTGATCTCGGCCAAAAGGCCAAGTAGAGAGAGAGAGTAACAGACAGAAAATAAATAAATATACATAGCGAGTGAGGGAGAGAGATATATATAGAATACTTTCGAGGAAATAATTCTCTGCAATTATCTGGCATCTATATATCTAAACAGACTTTGATGCAATTCTGTAGTAAGCCATTCAAGATTGTGCCTACCCTCACACCCGTGGAGCTGTGTGAGCTATTGGCTAGGCATGGTGAATTCATACCACGTCTTGCTCATAAATCAACGTTTCCATTTTCAGATCTCCTATCAGCCCTGCCTATCTTTCATCTTTATCGACTCCATTTCTCCATCTTCAAAGAAAGTGACACGAGGCAAGTGGGTTGATGCGCAGGCCCGCACCTGTTAAGGCCCCGTCTGACCGGATAAACGAATTTATAACTTTTCCTCAAAGGAAAAGACAATTACTAAAAATATCCGAAGATCGGCTGTCAGAATTTTCCAGATAAGAATTGATAATTTCCATTTATGAGGGTTGTTCGAACTATTTAAAATAAAAGTATAGTATCTGTTTTGATACGAATCATATTTACTTCGTACTAGGTCAATGAAAAAAGGAAATCGTTCAAGACCGGGACAATTTGTTTTAGTGTTTATCTAGGCAGACTTTTTCTAAGTAGCTTACAATGCTGCACATAAACAATCGATCTTGTATCTATATTTGTGGGAAGGCAATTAAATAACGACTACTATTATAATCCTGATTTTCTTAAGGGTAGATTGTTCTTGCTCCGCCATCCTTTACATAGTAGGATTGCGAAGTACATAAACACGTAGCTCAATTGATAAAGCTGTGAAGTTGCAATTAGTCTCACGTCAGATTGAATGTTTAAAAAAAAACGTAACTTTGTCCGAGAAGCGACACGTTGTAATCTCAGTCGCAAAGTGGACAAAGAATAGAAAAAAAAACTCATACTTGTTTTTTTTTTGTTGTACAACGACCTTTATTTCTTCATTTTTTCTTACCGCTGTGACGTCCGCCTTATGATCACCTACGCCTCTAACGTGACAGTTGAACGTTATTCACGCCTATAACGTGATCTCGAATGTTATTTCCGTCTCTAAAGTGATCTTCTTTTTTAAGTCTTTATTTTCTTCTACCGGTGACTCTTTCTGCATGAGTTTGTATACTGCGTCTGCACTTTTTACATTTACTACAAGCTATACTAACTAATAATAGGATTTTTAAAATCTTAAGACATTTCTCTGATTAAGAGGACAAGAACAACCTACCCATCTTTGAAAATTCGACACAGACGAAGAATTTGGTCACGTAGAAAGCATTGATCTGTATAAAATTAAAAAAAAAATCGACAACATCAATTGATCCCTTCTAATGGATCAAAAATGCGACCAAAATATATAGAAATGGGAACACTCGACACAAATTGTAATTATGAATTTTAAAATAACTTTCAAGGTACCAAATCTTTGCATACTTATAACGGAACACGGAATAAAATAAAGCTCACCAACGTATCACTCTCAATATTACACCCAATAAAATGCCCACTTGGTTGAATTCAAGTAGGCAATCGAAAGAGAGTTCAACAGCCATGCAGTTCTAAGAAAGAAGCTTTGTTCATGGAATCTACATTTAGGTTTAGACACAGGTAAAGAGTGTGGGAAATTATTGATAGCGGTTTTGAATATAAGAGTGTTTTTTGTGAATGTTTGACGAGGTGGGTGGTAACCATAGACTGAAGCTCAGACGAGCACTTGCCATGAAAATAACGATAAAGCAGAGACAGGCTCGCAACGTCTGTTCAGTAGGAAAGAGGCTGCAGAGAAGAGAAAAGGGCATCCCCTACTAAGCTACTAAGTCTATTTTGAACTCTGTCAAAGCAGACTAAAATCTTATTGTCTTCAAGTCCAACGTAAACAAGTTCTTGATGAACCGTCCCCCTAAGTAATCCAATTTACAAAAACCCACTACTTATGTTTACTACGCTACAATCACATTGACTAATGTATATACATTTGAACTTATCCTCGAGTGGCCTCCGAGCCTTGATAAGTGGAGGTTACTGTGTAATAAAAAAGTTAGTCTTGAATGAAAGTTTTTCAGTCGAGAGAAACGAGTTGCCTTAAATAAGTTTCCCATACGAAACTCTAGTCTTCTCCCAAGCAACCTTCTCCCACGACAATGCACATATTGTACTGTTCCAACGACCTCTGGAAGCCATCTTGTGTGCGCATTTCAATGACTCTCATCACAGGCTCTTTTATCTCAATTTTCTCATAACGACATCCTCTAAGTTTTTCCTTGAGCTTATGGAATAACTAAAAGTCACAGGGAACAAGGTTTAGCCTATAGGGAAGGTGAGGAACTGTCTTAATGCCTATTTTAGTAAAAATTCTGTGACAAGGATGGAGTTTCATTTAGGACAAACTGCGCGCAAATCTTCCCCCCTCTTCAGTTCCTCGCGAATAATTGTGTGTACACTTCGCCCACTGACATCAAACTTATTGTCTCTATAAACGCACGGCGGTCGTTATTCATGAAATTCTTTATTTGGCTAATCAGCTCTGCTGTTTTGATTTACTTATTCTTCCCACTCCTTTCATCATCCCTCGTAGACTCCCGTCTTTTATTGAATCTCCTATGCCACTCAAACACTGATGCTCGATTTATGCAAGATTGTCGGTAAACAGTCTAAAGCATTTCATAGTTTTTTGTGTCATTTTTCCAAATTAAAAACATAATTGTATTTCATATCGTTCTACACGTCCAAATTGCATTTTTGAAATTCACCAACTGTAATAATCAGACTTTAGTAGGGTGTATTCCAATTCTTGCTGTAACTGTTCATTTGAACCAGAATTTTAAAAAAATTATAAGTCATTTTACAAGATATATAGCGTAAACTTCAAGTGTCTATGACAATTTTCAGTATCTGTATAAAATCTGGAACCTAATTCACTGTATCTCGTTTAATAGTCATAGACAGTTAATGCTACTTAGGCAAAGCTTCTTTCCTTCTTACAATTATAAGAAACTTTTCTAATCACCGATTGTCATAGATTGTATAACTCCTCAGCTAAACATCAGATGCCACATGTGTTGCTGCAAAGAAAGCATTATTTTAATTGCTTTTATCATGAGTAAGTGATTTTTTTAAACATTTATTCATTCTTATTTTAAAAAGGAATCGATTTTAATCGAAATTCTAACATTTTTAGCAATTAATTTGCAATTTTGACATATTTGTCAGGAGCTGGGTCAATGAGTACTGGTAGTCCAACCTGCAAAGTGTATTTATTCCGAAATCCGTTCTTAACATTGGGATGTTGAAACTGCCTTTTGGAACAAAAACCCAAAACCTCCCCATATTAAGAACAGCTTTCGGAATAAATGCCCTTTGCAGGTTGGACAACCAGTGTACATTTATCGAGAGTTGTTTATGTTAAAGATTGTATGATTTAATTTAATTTAATTTTTTTTATTTATGAATTAATAATTTGAAATAAAATTAAACTGTGGAAATTAAAATATACATTGTCGGTACCAGTTATTCAAACAAAATGTTTTATTCTGTTGACTTACATTTCTGCAGCACAGAAAAGCTCTAGTCCACATTTATCATGTAGCTTCTTTTAAAATCATTTGTCTTTTAAAATGAGAAAAAACTTTTACAAAATTACAAAATTACAAGTTATTCTACCGTCTTTATTTTCAGAAATCCTAAGAATTTTCAACAGTTTTATCAGATACTAAAGCCGCCTACAGGACTGCTACCAACCACTGCCTAAACGCCATTATTAAACGTGAGAGCGTTTTCCGCCCTAAATGTTAAGTTTAAAGTAGCTGGAGTTCCCACAGGATTTGAAGCATATGAAACAGAGTTCTGAAGAGATGCGTAGATCAGCAGTGGGCCTAAAGGATTCCGTCAACATCCGATAAAGGCAAACTCTTCGTTAAGATCTTCGGGTTAAACTCCACCTTTATGATAATACCTTCATGTTCTCTGAATTTCCTCCTAGAACTGAAAATACTCCAAGCAACATCAATATATCTATCCAAGATGTCTCGAAACTTATTATAAAACTTGATTCCAGCAAAGCAACTTGATCTGAAAATATCCAAATCATCGTGCTCAAAAATCTGCAACCGAAACTGATTCCAGTATCAACAAAGTTGTTTAAACGCTTCTTCAAGGAAAGATGCTTCCTAACACCTTGAAAAACTCGTCAGTCTGCCCCAGTATAAAAATACGAGTGCTTCATCTTCTGCATCTCAGGACTGACCAATCAGTCTACTATACTTGCAGAATTTTTAACTTTGATATCAAATGATGTATTTTCAAATAAGTTTTCATGATAGTATCTTTACTTTATAAATCATTTTAAAGAGGGTTTATTTCTCTATCTAATCGGTTAAATTACAATCGTTTTTTTAAATATGCCTTCCTTTCAGAAAGTTGAATACAAGATGGAAAAAACAAATTTGCATTTTCTTATTTCAATTCAAGCATAAGTGTTTTTTTTTTTTTTACATAGGCATCAAGACATTATCAAGGCCAAGAGGCCATTCAACGATAAGGGTTAAAGAGTGTACAGTAGAAATTGGACAACATAGTAATCATTAGTAATGAAAATTTGGTAAATTTGATAACTTATATGGAACGGCTCACCAAGAACTTATTTACGTTAGACTTGAAGACAATCATATTGTAGTCAGCCAGAAAGCAGGAAAATGGAAGACAATTCCACAGGCGTGCAGTTCTAAGAAAGAAGCTTTGTTCATTGAATCTACGTTTAGGTTTAGGCACATAAAGATTGGAGGGAATTATTGATAGTGTTTGAGCTAGACGAGTGTTTCTTGTGAAAGTTTGGCGAGGGGGGACCATAGATTGAAGCTCAGTCGAACACTTTCCATGAAAATAACGATACATCAGAGACAAACTCGCAACATTTCTTCTGTGAGATAGAGGTTGCAAGGAAGAGAAAAGGACATCTCCTACGAGGCTACGAAGTCTATTTTGAACTCTATCAAGGCAGGACAAGTCCTTTCTAGCAGCTCCTGCCCAGATGTGGCAACAGTATTCCATCCTTGGACGTACCTGACTCTTATATAGATAGAGAATAGCATCAGCAGTGAGATATCTACCGGATCGATAGAAAGATCCCACCATTTTTCGCTTGCATTCAAAACACTGTAATAGATGAGATAGGTCGCAAAACAGTCAGCACGACCTTCTTTTAGTGCAACTCTGACTTCGGAAGATTTCTTCGGCGTCTAACCACTGAGCTGGGCGTTGCCACGTGTCGTAAAGAACCCACATTTTATCGCAAGTTACAACCCGGTCGGCAAACAGGTCGTACTTGTTGCGTAAAAGAAGGGAAGATGACACTTCATTCATGCGTTTCTTTGGGGTATCAAGATTTTCGTCTTTCTAATTTCACTGGTCGTATACGTTAAATCTGATTCAGAAGCCAAGTTTTTGAACAGCTGTGCGTTGATTGACTTTTACTAAGGCTCTTAATTAATCATTGTCAACATTCAATGGCTCACCACTTCGCCCATCATTTTACAGACCTTCGTTGCTGCTACGAAATTTCTTAAACCAACATCTTTGAAAAGACAGGCGCAGGTAAGAAATAAATATTTTGCATAAAGCAAAAGAGAAAGATAATACTTGACTTTTGCATATCAAACTTCATAAAATCAGCATTTGTAATGAATGTGTATCTAGAGCACAACTAAACCATAACACTTGACTTGTACATTTAAACTTTAATTTAATATATATATATATATATATATATATATAATATATTATAAACAGTAATTTCTCTACAGTGCAATGTAAACTACAAGTTAATGTGAGCTTAATAACTGCGAGAGTGTATGTGAAGCTTCCTACTTGAGCAGGCAATCCATCGATTTGATTGAAAATTTGATGACGTCACTGGTATCGATGATAATAAATTATTGAAAGCGTAAAACATACGTTGAGCTTAATTTAATGTCGTTCAACATCTGTTCTTCCTGCTAATTCTGTATTTGTTCGTATTCCGTTGTTTGTTTGTTCACAATGACATCATAATCTATATATGTAGAATATATACATGTGCTATGACGTCATAGATTACGTAATACGTTAAGTATAGTAGAGCAAAAATGAAAGTAAAGATTCCTCGGTCGAACTATATGCATATATATAGTCATCCACATACCGTACTGTTTCGCTGTATCAGAGCTTGCCAGTGCGGCTAGACAGACAACTTTCTCAAGCCAGGATCGAAACCGGACTGCACAAATAACAGTCAAGGCTTATCACTATTCCGCTGTATGGGTGGTGAATTAACAAAGTTCGATTTGTTTACACAAAGAGCATCGATTAACACGCTAATAGCAGTTTGAATATCATTTCCTAATATGTTCAACCCAAGATAGGGAGCATTATAGTCATCCACATGCAGTACTTTTCCGCTGTATTACAGCTCATCAGTGCGGCTAGACAGGCAACTTCCTCAAGCCAGGATTGAAACCCGACCGCCCAACACATACTGTACTGCTTTGCTGTATCACAGCTCATCAGTGCCGTAGACAAGCAACTACGTCTCTCTCTTACTCTATATCTTTCCTTCTCTCTCTCTCTCTCTATATATATATATATATATATATATATATGTGTGTGTGTGTGTGTGTGTTTGTGTTTGTGTGTGTATATGTAGAAAGAGAGAGAGGAGGAGAGAACGAGATGTAGAAAGGGAAGGATATGTATAGAAAGGGGGAAGAGAGAGGTAGATAGAGAGAGAGAGGAGGGTGCTGCCTTTATATAAATTGACAGAAAATTCATGAATGTCAGCCAAATTTCAGTTTTGAAATTGATTAAAGTGGATCGCACGTTGCCAAAGCGACAGACAATCAGCATCAGCATCAAAGAGAAGAAAAAAGCGAGAAAATTACGTATCTGGTGAAACAATTAAATCAATCATCCAGGTTAAGGCTAATTGATTAATTTGAGAGGTGTCAAACTTGACAATTAGGCCAATAGTTTACGGTTCTAATTGCCGAAGCAGCTAAAGTAGTTATTCGGGTGGATGGTGGATGGTGGATGGTGGTTTTCCCACCCTTACCCTTTTATTTGCAATCATGTAAGTCGACATTAGCGCCATTAGACGTCGTTTCTAATCTTGTCAACAAACACACTTTAAAAGTTCGTGTCTCTCTCTCGCTCGCTTACTCTCTCTCTCTCTCTCTCTCTCTCTCTCTCTCTATATATATATATATATATATATATATAGAGAGAGAGAGAGAGAGTAAATGCCCGGTGTTGCCCCGGTATTTCGAGGTGTATGTCGAGAAAAAAAAAAACTTGACCGCTTGTTTTTCTTTTTTTTTTTTTCAACATACACCTCCAAATACCCGGGCAACGCTGGGAACCCACTCTCGCTCGCTCTCTCCCTTTATATATTTTTTATATTTTTTAAACTTTGACCCCTATTATTGCCCCTTAAAATTTATTGTTTTGGGCTCAAATCAAGTTATTAAGTTAGATCTATGTGCATGGAACCTTTATCTAAGATTTCAAGTGTGTACCCCAATATTGTCGGAGTAGTTTGTTAGAGTTTTCAATGGTTCAATCGTTTTAAACGGCAAAAGTTTTGGCCAAAACCCGATCTCATCGATTTTTCCGAATCTCAGTACCCAGTATATCAAATTTCGAGTCTGCAGACCAAAAACTGACAGAGTTATTGCGTAGGGAAATGCTAGTCTATATATCTATAAAAGTGGCCGTGTCCGTCAGTCTGTGTGTCTGTATGTCTGTGTACATTTTCCGTCGCAATAACTCTGTCAATTTTTAGTCTACAGACTCGACATTTGATATACAGAGTAGTGAGATTTGGGAAAATCTACGTGATCGTTTTTCGGCCAGAAATTTTGATTTTAAGGGGTCAAAGTTCGACGATTTAACCATTGAAAACTCTAACAAACTCCTCCGATAATTTGGGGGCTTAGCACTTGAAATTTTAGATATAGGCTCCTTGAACATGGATCTAACTTAATAACTCAATTTGAGCCCAAAGCAATAAATTTTTAGGGGTCATAATAAGGATCAAAGTTTAAAAAAATTGAGCTATTTTTTTTTGCTTAGCTCACACCTCCAAACACCCGGGCAACGCCGGGCATCCATGCATGTATATATATATATATAAGTAAATGTGTCTGTGAGTCTGTGTGTCTGTCTGTGTGTCTGTCTGTGTACATTTCCCTACGTAATAAATCTGTCAATTTTTAGTCTACACATTCGAATTTTATATACAGAGTACTGAGATTTGGGAAAATCCTTGTGATCGGTTTTCGGCCAGAAATTTGGCTGTTAAGGGGTCAACGTTCAACGATTTTACCTTTGAGAACTCTACCAAACTCCTCCGACAATTTTCGGTCTAAACGCTTGAAATTTTAAACATAAGTTCCTTAGACATGGATCTAAGTTAATAACTTAATTTGAGTCCAAAACAATAAATGTTAAGGCGTCATAATAGAGGTCAAATTTTAAAAAATTGACCTTTTTTTTGCTCAGCATACACCTCCAAACACCCAGACATCCAGGGCACCCATGCTAGTATATATATATATATATATATATATATATATATATATATATATATATATATATATATATATATATATATATATATATATATGATTTTGGACCATTTGGAATTTACCCAGTGGATTGAAATTTTAAATTCGACCGTTTTGGATTTTACCATTTTTTGATTTTTACCCTTCACCGGACTATCCATTCATGTGAAATCTTTTTATTATTTTTCTTTTGCCTCCTGTTCCTCTTACCTCACCCTTTTTTTTAACCAAGTAAGATCTTGGACACAATTGTAGTTTAATTAAATACTTTTATATGCAAAATCCGATCCTACATTTTGCTAATTCCTTCGAAACTCCGCGGATTAAGGACTATCCACTTATCTTGTGCTTCCTTTTTTAAAATTAAATATGTTTTTAACTCTTTTTCAAGATGTCTTTTAACATATTTTATTAATCATTTGTTCATATATATATATATATATATATATATATATATATATATATATATATATATGTGAATAACAAAATCAGCTTATATCTCTTTAAAAAATTCTCCCCTCTCCACATATCAGCATTTAGAAGCATTAACATCGTTAAAAGAACCGCAACAAATCTTGAATTTAAATGCGATAAAAACGCGGTTTCAAGTAGTGAAAATTTTCCAATTCCGATTCTGAATCCGATATTTTAAACATTGCCGATTTAATAGATTATCGATTTCGATTCAGCTAAATTGTCCCAACATATTTGTAAAAGATCGAATGATTTTTGTAAAATAAAATATTTGCACTTTACGTGGTTTTAAATTTTTATTTGTCCATAATTTTATGATATTTATAATCGTTCGCCAATTTTCTACACACACACACAGACACACACACAGAAACACACACAAACATGCATATATAACTACCAAACTCCTCCGACAATTTTGGGTATAAACAATTGAAATTTTCGATACAGGTTCCTTGAACATGGATATAACATTATAACTTGATTTGAGCTCAAAACAATAAATGTTTAAAGGTCATAATAGGGGTCAAGGTTTAAAAAATTCTTGAAACATCATATATTAGAACCCTTCAATTCACTGTAAATGATATTGCATTCGACAAAAACGATAAAGTCCTCAAATGTCTTGTGTAGTTCGTATTACACGGACTATGTTAACGGTGATCACGAACCTGCTGATTTTAATACTCGAATTTTTAATCGACCTATTTTTTTAATCGACTTTTCATCGACTATATATTTGAACTTATCGCCGTTTATTGAATATTTTAGTTGTCAGTTTTAATTCTCATTTTCGCTCCTGATGATTCGTGGACGAACCAAAAGCGCTTTTGAGAGCAACAACTATGGAATTTTATTAATATATTTGATTTTGATACGAAAAAGATTATACGGAAACTCCAAAAATTAAAAAAAAGAAAAGAATCATAAAGCAAAGTGTCTCCGTTGCATTTAATAATATTTGCTTGAATACATATATATATATATATATATATATATATATATATATATATATATATATATATATATATATATATGTATATATATGTGTGTGTGTGTGTGTGTGTGTTTGTGTGTAGACTCTTTATTTGTTTTTACACACAAAAATAAAAACAAATAACCTGTTCTACTTCAGTATTGACCTTGTCAAACTTCATTGGTTGCTTAACCCTTGGAAAAAATAATCTCTCTCTCTCTCTCTCTCTCTCTCTCTCTATATATATATATATATATATATATATATATATACATATATATACTCGAAATTTGAGACAAGGGATACTGCGATTTAGGAAAATCATTTTAATCGCTTTGTGGCCAGAAATTTGGCTGTCAAAGAACTAACGTTCAATGATTTGACCTTTTCAAAATCTACCGAACCTTCCCGCCAATTTTGAGTCTAAACATTTGAAATTTTAGATGTAGGTTCCTTTAACATGGATCAAACTTTTTAACTAAATAGGTCCCCAAAACAATCAAGGGGTAAAAATTAGGGTCAAAGTAAAAAAAAATGACCCTCAGCCGATATTGGAAATTTTACATAAAGTGATTTCACAAAAAACGCAAGCTTTGTAATCTATTTTTAACCGAGAATTTGGCTGCCAAGGGGTCAAAGTTTAAAAGATTTTACCTTTGAGTTATCAAGCAAACTGTTCAGCAAATGTTGTGGTATAAACATTTGAAATTTTACATAAAGTGTATTCAGATGCCGAAAGCTTTTTAATCAGTTTTTGGGCGAAACTTTGGCTACCAAGAGGTCAAAGTTGAAGGAGTTGACCTTTGCAGACTGTATCAACCTCCTCCGCTAATTTTTCATCTAAACACTTGAAATTTTTGACGTTGGTCATGAGTCAAACTTTTTAATATATATATATATATATATATATATATATATATATATATATATATATATATATATATATATATATTCCGTCGTTATTTATCCTGAAGTATTCATTTAGCTAATGTCGATTTAGAATAGAAGCAATCCATCAGACGAAATAAACAACACATTTTTCCGTTTCAAGGAAAGGGGAAAAATATTTAGAAATTCATTTTAGAGTAACAATTTTATTTTTTCTATATGCGTCCTTGCATTTCTCTGTGCGGTTCTGTTTTTCACATCTTTCGGATGCCTTAGTTTTATAATTAAACATGCAGACTAAATAGACGCATCAGAGTTCATGCGCTTCCAGACATCAAAATAAGAGATTGAAACAGTGACGGCAAGTTTGAAACTTAAAGGACTTGCCCTGCATTGATAGAGTTCAAAATAGACTTCGTAGCCTCGTAGGAGATGTCCTTTTCTCTTCTCTGCAACCTCTTTCTCACAGAAGAGATGTTGCGAGTTTGTCTCTGATGTATCGTTATTTTCATGGAAAGTGTACGACTGAGCTACAGTCTATGGTCCCCCCCTCGCCGAACTTTCACAATAAACACTCGTCTAGCTGAATACACAATCAATAATTCCCCCACTCTTTATATGTGACTAAACCTAAACGTAGATTTCATGAACAAAGCTTCTTTCTTAGAACTGCACGCATGTGGAATTGTCTTCCGTTTTCCTGCTTTCCGGCTGACTACAATATGGTTGTGTTCAAGTCTAACGTAAATAAGTTCTTGGTGAGCCGTTCCATATAAGTTATCAAATTTACCGAATTTTCATTACTAATGATTACCATATTGTTCAATTTCTACTGTATACTTTTTAACCCTTATCCTTGAGTGGCCTCTTGGCCTTGATAATGTGGTGATGCCTATGTAAAAAAAAAACTTAAGTTTCGGTGCAAATTGAAATTGGCAACTATGATAGCACTTATAAGCACAATATATATATATATATATATATATATATATATATATATATACTAAGAAGTCATATAATGTACGTGCTCGTTACACATTCTAAAGATTACGTAAATCTCTCCAGTAGTTATTTTTATTACACAAAATCAAAATTTAGGATTTTTAACGACTTTTCTACTGAACCTTATTAGATGTACGACGTCTTTTTCACTTCGACACTTCGATTTGATGTGTCTCACATTATTTATTTTTATCGAATTTCATTGGCAACTATGATAGCAATTATAAGCAAAAAATATATATATATTTATATATATATATATGTATATATATGTATATATATATACATATATATATACATATAAACTACAAAGAAGTCATATAATGTACGTGCTCGTTACACATTCTAAAAATTACGTAAATCTCCCCAGTGGTTATTTTTATTACACAAAATCAAAATTTAGGATTTTTAACGACTTTTCTACTAAATTTTATTAGATATAAGGCTTGTTTTTCACTTCGACACTTCGATTTTGTGTGTCTCACATTATTTTTTATCAGATTTCATTATGCTAAAGAAAAACAGTCGTAAAATTAGATTTTTTTTTAATCAATTGAAAACTCCTCGATGGATATACATACTTTTTGGAATATGACATCTTCGTTCTGTAATATATACGTACATCACACTGACATTTCTGTATTTTCTTTGTTTTTGATTGCAGACATAAATACCAATTTGTATAATGTTCTGTGGTCACTCACGCTTAATTTTATTTATTTATTATTTGTTTTATTTTACTTTAGTCGAAGTTCTCAGAAATCAAGCCCCCCCCCTACCTGAGGCTAACACTTGAACTCTGTATGAGATACATAGAGATTCGAACGTCCTATTAACGTTCTTTATCTCTCAAACATTGAGTTAGTAAAGAAATTGAGAACATAAATTTCCTCTCCCCAATTAATCATTTTTATACGTTGTAGTATATATTTTGTTTTGGTCTCTTGGTCTTACTGGATTGCAAGACAAGCATTTATATAGTCTGGGGGAGTATCAAACTTTGTTCTAGTACTTGAGGTAATATTACTTGGAGAAGGTGCACCTTTCCTTGTAAAAGCTAATATGGGTTATACTGAGGAGATGTTATTTGGACAGCGAATACTATGTGATTTTGAATATTTGTTCAGGGTTTCCTTTTTGGGAAAAATATCCTCATGCCAGGTTGTTCTAACAAACCCCTTTACAGAAAGACTTTAGACACTCAGGAATAGTGTCTACAAGGCATTCAACTTCTCTCATAACGCCTACATTTAAAATATACTTTACTGTATTATTTCATACTCAGGATTGAAATATGACGTTCGAAGGTTATTCTGGCTTAAGTTTTAAATAGTATTTCATCCGTTTATCACGGTTAAGTTTGTAAATATAATGTTCGTTGATCTAATTAAGCTTACGAGAAATAAAATTTCATGTAATCTGTCATGCCTTAGCTTAAATTTGATTCTCTATCCTCTGTCATGCTTAAGTTTGCAATCGAAATTTATTTGATATGTCAAGCTTATGTTTGAAATAAAATTTGATTTGATATATCCTTCTTAGATTTGAAATATAATTTTATTTGATCTGTCAAGCTTAAGTATGAAATGGAATTTTATTTGGTTTGCCAAGCTTAAGTTTGAAATGGAATTTTATTTGATTTGTCAAACTTAAATTATAAATGGAATTTTATTTTGTTTGTCAAGATTAAGTTTGAAATAGAATTTGATTTGATCTGTCAAGCTTAAGTCTGAAATAGAATTTGATTTGATCTGTAAAGCTTAAGTTTGAAATTCGATTTCATTTAGTTTGTTACCCTTAAGTTAAAAATAACACACACGTTATCCTGTGTTTAATCTACTATTATTACATTGAAAATAGTGTTTGTGTCGGTATGTCACATTTTTTATTTCAGTAATATGCCCCTTAATTTGTGACGCTTAAATTAAAGATAGTGTTGTCATCCAAGCTCGATATTTGAGTTTTAAAAAAAAGCATTGTTGTCGATCGGCCATGCCTACAAAGTTTTGCTCATCACTAAACGCGTAATTTGAATAGGCGGATCTTAAGACGCCACTTATTTTTAATATAATTATTTCTCTCGAAGTAGATTCTTTATAAGAAGTAAATAAAAAAAAAGCTCTTTTGTATTTCTCGATTTAAAGTTTGACTTAATTGTTTGCAATCGAGGTCGTTCCGTCCGATGTTTTAACGTTTTTCTTGATTACATTTCTGTTGCTGTCTGCTTTGCGGTCGTACAGGTTCTCGGGCGAGTCTGGTCCAGGAATACACACTACTTTGAGCCAGATACAGTAAGCGTTTATACAGTGCTCTTGTGTGCTTAAAACTAACAAGAAGTTACAAGAATTTTCTGGCATCTTGTTGTGTGTGCAAAAATTCTCCATCAAACTCTGTTCTAAATATTTTGTCTACAGAGTTGAAAACTGACATAGGTTATTTGGACATGTACGCCATTTTCGATTGTTAATTAGCTGATAAAATAGCTGATAAGAGGTCAACATTGAAAAAAAAAAAAGAAGAGCATTGGCTTTGGCTTCGCGAATGTAGGACCAGCTGTTGATTTTCTGAAAATATTTTTACATAATCACTTGAATTAAAGTTACAGGTACAAAAGCTAAGTATCATGGCTCAGTTGTGCTCTAAAAAATACATTCATATCGAACGCGTTCCTGTTTTTTTTTTACACAGGCATCACCACTTATCAAGGCCAAGAGGCCACTCGAGGATAAGGGTTAAAGAGTGTCCTGTATTATGAAATAATCTACGGTTTATTTTATAGGTTAAGCCTTTTCTGCTTGTAGGGTTATAAAACTTCCCAAATTCACTTACGATGTTAGGTTGTATAAAAGTGTTAACTTTATTCGAAATCAGACTCCCTTCTTTAATCTGATTTTTTCGATTATCGATCTTGTATAGGAGAAAATTCCGATACAACACCTACGTAAAAACACTCCGTGTAAGTTTGTTCCCTATATATTCTAAAACGGCACATTACACAGCCTAACATCGTTAGTGTATTTGAGAAGTTTAACTACAACACAGGCCGAAAGGGTCGACATATAAAATCAATAGTAGGTTCTTAAATATGACAGAGGCGCGTTCGAAATTAATGTTTTCTTTAAAACACAATTGAACAATGATACTTGACTTTTTCCTGTTGAACTTAAATTCAAGCCATCATCACGACTGTTGATTATATATGTTGGGACTTTCGGCTTGTGTGGTAATAAAACTTCTCAAATGCACTTGTGATGTTAGGCTGTATAAGGTGTTAACTTTGGTAAAAATCAAATGTTCCTTCTTCCGATAATCGATAATTGATATTTATGGCGGGCACTCCGATATAAAACCTATTTAAACACACTGCCAGGCACATAATGTACCGTCTTGTTAAATTTCGTAAAAATCGGCTCAACCGTTTTCAAGTCCATAGGGAACGAACTCATATAATACAGACAAAGTTATTTTTATATAACAGTAAAGATAAAGTTATACGGCTTACGCGCGTTGACACACCGGTTCTCTTCAGGTCACCGAAGTTAAGCAATGTTGAGCCTGGCTAGTATCAGATGGGTGACCATTTGGGAATTCTAGGCGCTGTATGTGCTCTCCGCTTATCTCGGCATTTGTTTCCAGTTGTCCTATACACTCCACTTGCCACTAGTATTTAACAATGTCAACTCAGGAGAGTGGTGGTTGGAGATTTCGCACCTGCGTCCACAAAGATTTCACACGCAGGCACCCCTACGGTGGGTATCCATAGTCTGTCAAAGACTGAAGGAGCCTATCTATCTAAAAATACATTTAATTCCAAATAACGCTTAAACGCCTTATTCTACATCATAATAAAAAATAATAGAAATGCATTTATGCTGGTTGCCTTGGTCGTCGTGTTTTGTCTTTCGGGGCACCAGGACAAACAATTTATTAAAACAGAAAACCTGCCTGTTTGAAGTAAAAGGCGTTCCTTGAACAACGACAAGACGAGCAGTGCTTAATCGTGTGTTACAATGAATACTTTTGCGCCAGTTCACCAATAAAAATAATTGCGATGGTTCCTTCCCCAGAGCACGATAGCGGTTAGGGAATTGTTACACGTTCCTGCATGTTCCACGGAAATACCGAGCAGCGGTGCTTAGTAAGAAAATACCTCCTTGATTTAACAGGCGCGTTTGAAATTAAAACATCGGCCATTTTGAATAAGAATCGCTTTTCGGAAACAAATAATCAGACGTGTTTATCGCGCGGTGCATTCAATAATCGGCGAAAGCAACACAGCGGAAATTCCTGTTGTTATCCAGGAAGTTTCTTTTAACGAATTCACGTCATAGTTGGGATCGATTTTGGATACGATCGAAGCGAGTCGCAATTCCTTCCGCTTCTTTGCAAAAATATTTGTCGAATTATAATTGACAATGCTAAAATGATCCCCGCTTAACTACATCACTCCCCTTTCTCAGCATTATTATCCATCTCTCTCTCTCTCTTTATACACACATATATATATATGTATATATATATATAAATATATATATAGTTATATATATATAAATAGATAGATAGATAGATTGATATCTGTAGGATCTGGCGAAATTATCGGATCGTTAACTCGATTCCGGGAGTGGAAACATGTGTGAATAAGCAGATAAAAAACGGCAATAGAAATATACTTTACTCTATAGTAATATTGAGCACTTTTTACACTTTTTGCCACTTACCATTTAATTATATATATATATATATATACATATATATATATATATATATATATATATATATATATATATATATATATACTAGCTGGCAACCCAGTGTTGCCCGCTCATACAATAGGCTTAAACATGATATTTTAATTTATACTGATTGCATAGTCCTTTATTGATTGTTATATATTCTGTGTAATAATTTGCCCGGTGGATTGATTCGAAAATATATAAATAAATAAATAAATAATAATGATAACGTCGTTCATTAAATTCTGTCTGTACTTGTTTACAATGTCATGCAAACTCATATATAGGCTTGACGATAAATGCCCTGGAAATATCACTTCTCATTAATGTTTAGTTTTAAAATATGCAAAATGAGTTGCGGCGATTTTAAATGGCACCTCGTCTTTTATCGTAAATTGAAATTATTAACAAGAAAAGAAATTGTAAGGTACGCTCAAACTTGAACATGGGATCATTCGATCCGTAGTTTGATGCTCTACGACTATGCTATATCTCCAAATTGCAATGAACTCGTTTTGTAAAAAATGATTTATTTAGATTATACAGGGTGCCCAAATAAAATCTACACACTCTTTAAATGACCATACAACCAACATCCAAACCAAAAGTTTCATACATCAAAATATATTAAATAAATATAGAAACCAGCTAATTATGGAAAGTGTTAAAATTATTCGCCATTGGGGTCTATGAACAGCTAACAACGCTCACTGATTGGATCGAACACGTTCTTAATCAGTTCAATTGATATGTTGACATATCTTCTTTCAATGGTGGCTTTCAACTTATTCATTGTAGCTCGTTTTGTTGTGTGAATCCTGTGTTTAACATGCTCCCCAATCCCCTTACCCGCCATCAAAAAAGAAAAAAATCCAGGGGGGGGGGTGTTTTCAAATATTTTGAACGTGGACAGTACTCGATACTTCCTCTTCGTCCTTACAGTCTGTTTCGCAGGTGACTATTGAGATATGCTCTTATGCCATGATGATAGTGGGGAAGTGCTCCATCCTGCTGGAAGTGCCATTCCCTATTGCTAAATATATCTTGGAAACGTGGCATAGCGTATTCATGTAGCAAGTTTAGATAATTTAAAAAGTGTATATATTTTATTTGGACACCCTATACATTTTTCTAGTGATTGTATTATATTTACATGTTTTATTCAGTGGTTTCCCTTGAATAGCATTGTTACGCTCAATGAAAACCGGTGATTAGTGCTATGTTCCGAGCAAAGCCGAGCGGCAACTAAGTTACGTCTGGTTCTAAGTCTGCACAAGTACCCACAAGTGTTTATACGTATTTTAAACTGCTTGGAAATTGCTCTTTTTTTTTACATGGATGTCAGCACTTATCAAGGCCTGAAGGCCACTCAGGGACAAGGGTTCTTGCGTGTACAGTAATCAATGAGATAGTATTGTAGTAATCACTAGTTTTGGGATTTTTGATAGAGTGTCTTATTTAAGGGGGCGGTTTGTCAGGAGTTTGTTTATGTTGGACTTGAAGACGTCCAAGTTGTAGTCAGGTGGGAAACAGGCAAGCAGCAGAGAGTTCCACTGGCGTGCAGTTCTAAGAAAGAAGCTTTTCTCATGGAATCTACGTTTGGATTTAGGCACAGATATAGAGTGGGATAAATTTTTCAGAGTGGATTGAGCTAGACGGGTGTTTTTCATGAAAGATTGGCGAGGGGGGACCAGAGATTGGAGTTCAGACGAGCACCTGCCATGGAAATAACGATAAAACAAGGATAGGCTCGCAACGTCTCTTCTGTGGGAGAGAGGTTGCAGGGTAGAGAAAAGGACATCCCCTACTAAGCCACGAAGTCTATTTTGTACTCTGTCAAGGCAGGATAGGCTGTTTTTAGCAGCTCCTGCCCAGATATGGCAACAGTATTCCATCCTTGGACGTACTTGGCTTTTATATAGATAGAGAATTGCATCAGTAGTGAGATATCTTCTGGAGCGGTAGAAGGATCCCGCCATCTTTCCAGCAACCTTGGCAACAGACTTGATGTACGTGTTCTATTTCAGATCAGGAGTAAAGGTCAAACCCAGAAGCTTGTCAAAACACGGGGCCTTACCCAGACGAGAGCCATCCATCACAATTGATGTCAGATGGGGATAAGAGCGTTGATGATGTAAGGATAGGAGTTTGGTTTTGGATGCATTAAAGGTAACCAGACACGTCTTCCCCTACTGAACCACGCGCTCGAGATCAGAGGTGAGAGAATCAGAGAGAACTTTGTCATTTACATGTGTTGCCGTAGATGGTCGTGTCATCAGCATAGATGTCAACGAATGATTTAAGTATGTATTTAGGGAGGTCATTGATGTAGATCAGGAAGAGCGTTGGGCCCAGGATTGACCCCTGGGGGACTCCAGCATTTATATTGCAGGCCTCCGATTTTTGTCCATCTACCACTACTCTTATGAGCCTATCGGAGAGAAATGATTTAATGATTGAGAAAACATTTCCAGTTATACCGTCTCTCTTTAATATGAATGTCCTCATCGTATCTATTTTAATATGAAACAGCGTCATCCTTTAATATGAACTCCCACTATTCAACAGTAATAGTAATCTCAAACGTCGAAATTGAAGCCCTCAGCATTGGACTAGAACCATCAACACAACTTTAAATAATTAAAAGCATAAAGAAACAGATAAAAAAAAGGTTTCATACAGGGTGTTATTTCAGTCGCAGATACTCAGCACTATGAAACTGTACTACCAAACAGATGCATAGATGCCTTGGACCTCTAAGCGAATAACAAGAACAAAATCATATAAGCTGGTAAAGGTGGTGGTAGAGTATTTCCAAACATGGAAATTTAAGTTCTCAGTTTTGGATTAAAATTCGCAACTAGACTACATTTGAATATTACCACCAACGCAATTTAGAATAATTCTATCTATCTATCTATCTATCTATCTATCTATCTATCTATAAATGTCGTTTTTCTTTTGTGTGTATTGATATTCATATTAACAAGGCCGATAGCCATTAGTCGCGTGCTCTCGTGTAATGAATGAATGCGTGAATGTAGGATTGGCATGAAATTCCGTAAAGATAAGCTAAAATGACCGCAAAATGGGCTGAAATACATTAAATAAATAAAAAGTAAAATGACTTAGAATGACTTTAATGAACTTAAGGATGAATTGAATGACCTTAACAATGACTTGTATACTTAAAAATTAACTGGAATCCTTCAAAAACAACTACCGGAACAGATACTCCACTTTGATCCCGGCTAAAAGGTCAAGAAAAGCTGTATTTATTTGCTCCCCCACCGAGCAAATTAGGCACAAGGCCGATTTTTAATGTGAGGAGTGAAGGGGAATTGGGGACCAACTCCCCGCGGAGTAGGGGAGCTGGATAGTGACAATTGGTATGAAGAGTTGCCCCTACATTGACCAAGGTCTTATATGTGGGGTTGCCCCCACATATGGTCTTTGCTTGCAGTATCTGTCGGACAGATACTACACTTTGATCTTGGCCAAAAGGCTAAGAGAAGGGTATTTATTTGCTCCCCCACTGAGCAAATTAGGCACTGGGCCGATTTTTAATGTGAGAAGCGAAGGGGAAATGGGAAACAGCTCCCCGGGGAGTAGGATAATGACAATTGGTATGAAGGGTTGCCCCTACATTACCCGGATCGACAGAGTGACTTATAGAGTCGCTTGCATGCGACTAAAAGCCTACTTTTCTACTTATTTTAAAAAACAAAAACAATTTTCTTATATATGGGTTGTGAAATTGCATTCATCTGCAAAAGATCTAGCTAATTTGCATATTCTTTTGAACAGTCATTTAAATTAATTACCTATTAGGGAATTATTGCGTAGGGAAATCGACACACACACAGACACACAGACACACAGCCACACAGATGCACAGACACGTTCACTTTTATAGATATACTAGCATTCCGCCCGGCTTTGCTCGGGCTATATGTACTGTTCATAAAGTTATGTCTTTTCTCGATGGAAGTTAAGGAAGAATATTATACAGAAAGGCATTACTTTACTAAATTATTCACACTTTCTAATACATACATATGCAATAACTCCCTCAATTTTCAGTCTACAAACTCGAAATTTGATATACAGGGCACCGAGATTTAGGAAATCTTTGTAATCCGTATTCGGGCAGAAAATTGGCTGTTAAGGGGTCAAACTTCAATGATTTGACCTTTGAGAACTCTACCAAACTCCTCCGACAATTTTGGATCTAAAGGTTGAAATTCTAGATATAGGTTCCTTGGATATGGATCTAATTTACTAACTTGATTTGATGCCAAAACAGTAAATGTTAAGGGGTCATAATAGGGGTCAAAGTTTTTAAAAAATTAATCTCTGCGGTCTCTGACAAATTACTCAGACAATTTCTGGTCGAAACATTTGAAATTTTACATAAAAGGTATCCAGAGATAGGGCAAGCTTTTTAATCGGTTTGGTCGAAAAATTTTTAGTTACCAATATATAAATGTATGTATGTATTATGTTTGCATGTCTGCCTAAAACTTTCGACAGAGGCGACGGATTTTATCAAGATCAGTATCGTTTTGAAGTTCGACCTTTCAGACGATAGATATCGAAAAATTGGCTAAAAACATAAATATCTCCACCTTAAACTTGGCACTTTTCTACAGGGAAGGGGTCACTCTTTCGCCGACATTTTTTAAAGTCATCTTGTCATTTCGATTATCTAGCCTTAATATAAACATAAGTCACTTCTGGTTTGGCGGTGGTGGTAACAACAAAGACGTCATTTCCCGTTCTTTTCTTCCTTCGCGGTACGGGTTCGAGCCTGCCTTCCTACTACTACTTTTTTTTATTTTGCTCAACATACACTTCCAAACACCCGGGCAACCCCGGGCTGAAATGCTAATATATCTATAAAAGTGAAAGTGTGTGTGTGTGTGTGTGTGTGTGTGTGTACATTTCCCTACAGAATAATTCTGTCAATTTTCAGTCTACAAACTCGAAATTTGATATACAGAATATTTAGATTTGGGGAAATCTTTGTAACCCGTGTTCAGCCAGAAATTTGGCTGTTTTACCAAAATAGTCGGAGGAGGTTGAACACTTAACTGTACTCTGTATATGAAATTACGGGTCTGTAGATTTAAAATTGACAAAGTTATTGCGTAGGGAAATGTACACATACAGACACACACGCAGACACACAGACACGTTTACTTTTATATATATATATATGTATGTGTATGCGTGTGTGTGAATGCGTGTATGTGTAAGTGTGTTGTCTAGTCAATGGTTTCTAAATAGCAATGCACATGTAAAGTTTTAAATTGGATTATGATGAATTTAACCTTATTTTAATTGCTTACTGCAATAGTAAAAATACCAATTTGATTTCTATAGAATTTTCGGTTCGTGTCCGCCAGAATGTCTACAGAGATAAGTCGGAATTAGCGTTAGGTGGGCAGAGGCGTACAATTGGGAGAAGGCAATTAATGCTGCGGCTGTTTCTAGCTGTTTGTGTGCATCTGTCGATTGTGTCTTCGAGAGATTAGGAATGTTCAATGCCAGGCTGGCCTTGGTGATTCCACAACAGAACTGGTCTATAAAAATCGTTGTGTTGCAACTAATTGCTGGGATTTAGAAGAATACTAACAAAAAATATCACCATTAATCACGCAAGGAACAACATCGGTACATATAACTATACAGATTTAGCGTACACATCAACACACACACACACACATATGTGTTCTTATATATATTTTCAAAATTTTGAAAATAATTTCTGACGAGGACGCATCAGACCGTCTGAAACGTACGTAAACGATTTCAATGACTTAAAAACATTATTACAATGATCCAAACATAACTCTAAATGAAAACCCAAGACACGGAATAATAAAATAATGTTAAAAAATACACATTGTTGGTGACTACTCCCTTATTTAAATATACATCTTTCTTTCGTTGGAATTTATTAACCAATTATATATATATATATATATATATATATATATATATATATATATACATATATATATAGTAAGTTATGAAAATATATGGCAATTAAGCTACACAGAATATCCCACCTTTCATCCACGCCAGGATTCGTCAGACTTATGCGAAGAGTTGTGGTTGTCTCGCGTTTTTATATACGAACATTCTATTAAGTTTTCTGTTTGTTCAGATTCCTAGTTTCCACCGCTCCCTTCCTAATAAGCCAATGGGCAGGCACTAACGAATCCTAGCGGGAATGGCACGCGGAATATTCTGTGTGGCTTAATTGCCACACATATTTTTATAACTTACTTTTATAACCTAGCTCTACCTATGTATTGAGTACTGTTGAAGTAAATACTTAAAATTTACGCCTAAAATACTGCTTTCGTATATCAATTTGTGATTAAATGAAATACTTATATATATATATATATATATATATATATATATATAGATACATATATATATGTGTATATATATATATATATATATATATATATATATATATATATATATATATATATATATGATTGTTGAGTTGGATTAAATCCGACGATATGAAATAAAATGGAGGTGGAAGGACCTGGATACTCAACGTTTCGCCCGATTTATGCGGATCCCTCTTGAAGAAGCCCGCATAAATCGGGCGAAACGTTGAGTATCCAGGTCCTTCCACCTCCATTTTATTTCATATATATATATGTAGTTATATTTTTGAAAAAAAAGGATTCTGCAGAATGCTTATCATAAAGAAAATAATCCCAAGATATGAACATATTATTTATATTATTATTTTCAGAAAGTTTAGATGAGCAAAGTCATCGGTACCGTCGGTATCAAACCTGATAATAATGGACCGTTTTTGAGACCCATATCAATGCCTCCTAAATCGATTCGCACTGACTATAACCAGAATTGGAAAGGTACTCGTACATTATAAGACCTAATGCGGATCCCGTTTTTTTTTAAATAACCTTAAAATTCAAATAAAATTAAAACAAAAATGTGCGTTTAATATTTTGAACGCCGAAAAAAACAAAAACAAACAAAAAAACAAACAAAGAAAACGAAAAGGAAGAAGAAAAAAGAAAATCATAAATGGTATATACTTAAAAATTTCCCGATATATGTTATTCTAATATATTTGATCTATATTTCGCGTCACCTGTGAAAAACTGTTTATCTAAGTAAGGCTCGAAACGCGTTATAGGGTTAGTGTTGTGGTTAGGGTTAGGGTTAGAGTTATGGTTAAAAATGTTAACAAATGATGAAAGTCTTAAAAACCAACAATTGTAACTAGCAACACTCCTTTAAAATATACAATTCTTAATCTTTGGAATCACACAACCATTACAGACGATACTGCTTATACAAAAGTTGGGTCCCAAATGAAAATTGGAAAAAAAAATTCACAGCAGATATTTATAAAGAGGGCAGTCACGTGATATTCACAAGAAAAATCAATAAATTAACAGCATTTAAACAAGTAAATTTATCTTTTTCTTTTGAATGTCATGTAACTGCCCCCTTGATTTATATCTCCTGCGAATATACAACAAAGATCAGACGATTCCTGTAATGATCCGCTCCTTGTTGGTTGTGCGGTGGGTGTTAAGTTCTGTACAGTTCTAGGAAGTCAAACCTCCCAAGCTTTTCCTGCTCGCTTTATGAAGGGGTTTGTATAATACTAAACGCTTGAGGCGCTCACATTAGGAAATGCCGACGGGGCTTTCCAGGTAATTTTTGTAGGTAAGCGTGCCCTTCCTCAGGGGCGCTGATTTCTCAATCCCACTTTCCAACCCTAGTGTCACAGTTCTTACAGTGGGATAGAACTAAATGCTATATATATATATATATATATATATATATATACATATATATATATATATATACATATATATATATCTGATGAGTAGCATTAGGCTTCGAAATGCCTTGGCATTCAACATCCCCTCTATCCCCCAACTAAATGTTTGTATACCCTTATTGAATAAATGAACCATTCTATATTTACCAATATATATAGTTTTTCCGATTTTTTATTCTTATTGTTTTAATATATATATATATATATATATATATATATATAAATATATATATATATATATATAAATATATATATATATATATATTTAAATAAGGGAGTAGTCACCAACAATGTGTATTTTTTACCATTATTTTATTATTCATTGAGAATTATGTTCGGATCATTGTAATAATGTTTTTAAATCATTGAAATCGTTTTTACGCGTTTCAGACGTTCTGTGAAGCGTCCTCGTCAGAAATTATTTTCAAAATATATATTTGCCATATATATATATATATATATATATATATATATATATATATGGCAAAACAATACTGAAACAAAATTGCAACCTTTCATCCAGTTTTCGAATTTTGTAATCATGCCTATATTCCTTTATTTTCTTTCAAATTTGATGTCTTTTTATTCTTCTGGCGACTTAAGAGCAGAATAAATTCAAAAATTGATATAAGAATTACATGAATCATTCTGATCTACGAAACAGGTGCTGTCAAGCTTTGAACAGTTCAGCGCGCTTAAAAAATAAACGGTAAGATACCCTGTATGTTTCTGTTTACTCACAGCCTTGTTCTTTACATAATTAATTCAATGGCCATCTCCTGTCTTTGCTATAATTATTTTATGTTAGCTTCTTACATCAAGTGGCTTCATGCCTTGTCCCGCTCTATTTTCATAAAAAAATCAAATGAACGTGTTTTGGTTGATATATCGCAACTCGAACACTCCATGCATCTTACTCCACCATGTTTGCTTAGTTTAACAAAGGTGTCGACCATAATTTCATATTGGCAAACATATCTGCCCGAAAACAATAGTTGGATCTTGTTAATCACTTTTCATATGCGGCTATAATTATTCCATCCCCTGTTTACGCTGGCGTGTCCATTGTGTTTTATTTTTGTTTGTAATTCCTGTTTTGATTTGGCACTCCTTCTAAGAATGGTTCGCTCCCCAATTATAATTACACGGAACTTTCTGTAAATTGTTTTCCCAATAAATTCGATCTGGAAGCAGAACAGAGATTCCACTTATTCTAATAACATAGTTTTCTGCTCTTATTTACGGATTCAAACGTCTAATTAGTCACTGCGGCATATAATCTCATTATCGCCAGCCAATTTCACTCTCCCAACATGTACATAAGAGGTGCATTCAATAAGTTTCTGGACTTTTTTCGTATGGACACTTTATTTTTACTCTAGTCGCCTTCGACCTAATCTCCTTCGACTGCAAATCACTTGTTGTACCGTTCCCACAGTTTCTGAGCGGCCCATGAAATCATCTTGCGTGCGCATGTCAACGACCATCTTCACAGCCTCTTTTATCTCTTTAATTGTCTTATAACGACAGCCTTTAAGGTGTTCCTTAAGCTTAGGGAATAATCAGGTCACAGGGAGCAAGGTTTAGACTATAAGGAGAGTGAGGAACTGTCTTGATTCCCATAGCAACGTCTTTCTTTCTGATCTTTTCTAAGCATCGTTGGAAAAAAAAACTTCGTGTAAATCTTCCACATCTTCAGTTCCTTACGAATAATTGTGTGTACAGTTCACACCTCAAACTGTGAACTTATTGTCTGTCCTGTAATCGAGTACCGACGGTACTTATCCATAATTGTTTTTTATTTGGCCTATCAACTCTATTGTTCTGACTTTCTTACGCCTCCCATATCTCCGATCATCCCCAACACACTTCTTTCCTTAATTCTTTTATGCTACTCAAAAACTAGGACTCAGTTCACGCAAGATAGTCCAAATGCTGTCGGTTGCATTCTAGACGTTTCTGTGGCATTTTTTTTTCAAGTTTAAAACAGAATTTTATTGCATATCGTTCTTCTAAATATTTCTCACGTTCAGATTGTCTTTTTGAAATTCACCAGCTGCGACAACCAGGCTTTAGTAGGGTGTATTCCAGTTTCTGCTATAGCTGTTTATTTTAACCTGAAATCATAAAAATTAGTCAGTCATTTCATAAGATGTTTTTTTTTATATAGGCACCACCACTTATCAATGCCAAGAGGCCACTCGAGGATAAGGGTTAAAGAGTGTACAGTAGAAATTGGACAATATAGTAATAGTAAGTAATGGAAATTCGGTAAATTTGTTAACAAGTGGGACGGCTCATCAAGAACTTATTTACGCTAGACTTGAACACAACCATATTGTAGTCAGTCGGAAAGCAAGAAAACGGAAGATAATTCCACAGACGTGCAGTTTTAAGAAAGAGGCTTTGTTCATGGAATCTACGTTTAGGTTTAGGCACAGATTACGAATTAATGATAGTGTTTTCAGCTAGACGAGTTTTTCTTGTGAAAGTTAGGCGAGGGGAGCCATAGATTGGAGCTCAGTCGAACACAGATGTATAGAAATAACATACTGAATTTTCAACGGTCTACCATGATTTAAAATGTCGGTACAAAAATAGTCTGGACACTTATTGAAAATGTATTCGTATATTATATTGTCGGGTTCTGTATAACTTGGACGGGTTCATTTTATATACGTAACAGGTGTATTGTGTACGCGTGTATATATTCTGTATGTATATAATAGTAATACTAATTCATGCAGATGTTACGTTATTGGTCACAGACCAAATCTTATAGATATATAACTTGTGTTGTGATGCGGACAAAAAAAATGTCGTGGGACGTATTGACAATATGTTTACAGATAGAGAGAGGCAATTATCTGTACAAAAGAATGTTTGTACATAACGACGAAAGGGAGTCGAGTTTCTTTTCTTTCTTTTGAATGACAATGGGAGTGTACATAAGAGCGGTCTATAGAATAGATCGTTTGTCCATTTAAGATGTCGGGTGATGTGGTATGCTCAACAGTTAAGCACAGTACATGTAAAACAGTTCATTTTAAACAACAAATAAACGCATGCCTGGTTAATCAAAGACGAAATTACAAAATAGTTATCTATAATATAAATCCCACCTATCTGTTTAAATGTATGTATGTATTATGTATGTATGTCGAAAACCTTCGACAGATGCGACGGATTTTCACAAAATTGGTATCATCTTAAAGCTCAACCCTTCGGACGAAAAATATCGAGAAATTGGCGAAAAACATTAATTCCTTCACCCTAAACTGGGCAATTTTCTACAGGAAGGGTCGATTTTTTCGCTGACATTTTTTGCAAGTCATTCAACCCTCGCGTCCACGACGTCGCTAAAACGGCATTATTTCGACCGCCCGTGACGTCATAACAACGGTAGCTACATCAGCAAGACAGTTTTTTGTCACCTCTTTTTCCTCTCCCTTATTATTTATTGGAATCCTTTGAGATGAGGCATTTGTATATTTTTATTTATAACTTTGATGTCCAACTCCAGTATTAGCATAATGATGATGATGACTATGTTAACGATGATGATGATTGTTATTGTTATGATGATGATGATGATGATGATGATGATCGTTATTGTTGATGATGATGCTGATGATGATGACGATGTTAAGGATGATGATAATTATTGTTGACGATGATGGTGATGATGATTGTTATTGTTAATGATGATGATGATGATCGTTATTGTTGCTGTTGTTGTTGTTGTTGTTGATGATGATGATGATGATGATGATGATGATGATGATGATGATGTTCGAAACTGCTTACTAAACCTATTTTTCTGCTTTTTGTGCACACTACCACACTTTCATTTCCACCTTCGCATCACGGGTTTGAGCCTTCCTGCTACTATAACTTTTTTTTTGCATAACATACACCTCCAAACACCCGGGCAACGCCGGGCAACGCCGGGCAACGCCGGGCACCCAGTTTATTAATATATAACAAAGTTTATTCTCTGGTTCAGACAGACATCTTCAGAGATTACAAGGTATTGTTCACATTTTGGCTAGAATTAGAATACGTAGCTTGCTTGCATCATAAGGGTGATTAACTCTTCTCCAGACTTCTAAGTTCCATCTGGACTCTCTGACGTATACTCTTAAACACCCCTTAGGCAACTTTAATTTTCCTGTACATATTAAAATTAATCCTTTGTACTTACATCATTCGACTACACAAAGATCTAACAGGTGACTTTTCAGTCACGTTTTCTCTGGCCAAATTTATTGTTTTTGCCTAAGTTTGAATACCTATTTTGTTTATGCATTTGACATTTGTTTATTATTCCTACGGTTTCCACTACATTTCATACTTATACTTATAAACACTACTTTCCCTTGTAACACAATCTTATTTTTCTACTGATAATCATAATAATGTTATTTCATAATAGTAACGTTTTTTTTAATAAACATCTAACTTTTAATAATAATAGTGGATTTTACAACTTACTTTTAAAGAAGTTGACCCTGGCGTCTTCTAGGAGGCTAAAATATAACAGTGGGTCTTTTCTTCAAGTTTTTATCAGTTTCATTAACGACAAGGATCGTTCGGCTAAAATTGAACGCTCGTATATGATAAGCTACAGACATATATAAATATTGAAAAAACATTGTTTTTAATATAAAAATTGAAATTTATTTAAATATTGAAGAAAAAAATATTTGTTTTTATGCAAAAATTAAAATTTATTTGAATATCGAAAAAAATTGTTTTATGTAAATATTAAATTTTTTTTAAATATTGAAAAACATTTGTTTTTAATGTAAAAATTGAAATTTATTTAAATATTGAAAAAACATTTGTTTTTAATGTAAAAATTAAAATTTATTTTAATATTATAAAAATGTTTTAATACAAAAATTAAAATTTATTTAAATATAGAAAAAACATTTGTTTTTAATGTAAAAATTTAAATCTATTCCAATATTGAAAAAAAATGTTTTTTATACAGAAATTAAAATTTATTTTAATATTGAAAAAACATTTGTTTTAATGTAAAAATTTAAATATATTTTATTATTGAAAAAATGTTTTTATGTAAAAATTGAAAATTATTTAAATATTTAAAAAATGTTTTTAATACAAAAATTAAAATTTATTTTAATATTGAAAAAATATTTGTTTTTATGTAAAAATTAAAAATTATTTAAATATTGAAAAAAATGCTTTTATGTAAAAATTAAAAATTATTTAAATATTGAAAAAACATTTGTTTTTAATACAAAAATTAAAATTTATTTTAATATTGAAAAAAATGATTTTATGTAAAATTTGAAAATTATTTAAATATTTAAAAAAACGTTTTTAATACAAAAATTAAAGTTTATTTTAATATTGAAAAAAATTTTTTATGTAAAAATTAAAAATTATTTAAATATTGAAAAAACATTCGTTTTTAATACAAAAATTAAAATTTATTTTAATATTGAAAGAACATTTGTTTTTAATACAAAAATTAAAATTTATTTAAATATTGAAAAAAAATTTTTATGTAAAAATTAAAATTTATTTAAATATTGAAAAAACATTTGTTTTTAATACAAAAATTAAAATTATTTAAATATTGAAAAAACATTTGTTTTTAATACAAAAATTAAAATTTATTTAAATATTGAAAAAAATGTTTTTAATGTAAAAATTAAAATTATTTAAATATTGGAAAAAATGTTTTTATGTAAAGATTAAAAATTATTTTAATATTGAAAAAAATGTATTTATGTAAAAATTAAAATTTATTTAAATATTGAAAAAATGTTTTTATGTAAAAATTAAAAATTATTTAAATATTGAAAAAATGTTTTTATGTAAAAATTAAAATTATTTAAATATTCGAAATAAATGTTTTTATGTAAAAATTAAAAATTATTTAAATATTGAAATAATGTTTGTATGTAAAAATTAAAAATTATTTAAATATTGAAAAAATGTTTTTATGTAAAAATTAAAAAATTATTTTAATATTGAAAAAAATGTTTTTATGTAAAAATTAAAAATTATTTAAATATTGAAAATAAAGCATTTGCCTTAATTTTGAGATGCACGCAACTCTTTAACTTGGAGTCCTGGATTTCGTCTATAATATTTCTTTTTTTGTGACAAAAACGGTAGAGATACATAGAAAGAGGGATATAAAGAAAGCGATAGGCATACAAAAAGGGAGGAAGAGAAAGTAATAGAAAGAGAAAGAAAGAGAAAGAAAGAGAGAAAAAAGGAAGAGAAAGAATTAGGAAGAGAAAGAGAAAAAAAGAGGGAAACTTGCATACACCTGAACAAGAAACAAAGATATTTTTTTTATTTCATTTACGGAGTCTGCATGTTATCAAATTTTCTTTGACCTTTTCACGGGTTCACCCCAATTGTATAATAATCTCAGCCGGCAGCCGTCACTTTCTGTCTACCTGAGACGAGTTGATGTGCGCTGACATTTCGAGACGAAAACTAACTCGACTCGATTTTACGTGTTTCCCCGTGAAGAAAAGAGAATACGGTAGAATGCATCAGAAAGATCCCATTTGTTATTCTGCCACAAAGTCGCAATATAGAGCCTGGACAGAACAAGATAAGAGACGATTTGGGAATAGCAGTCATTGTAGGAAGGAAGACGGGGACCCTTCCCTGCAAGAACTACAAAAATCTTACGTTAACTTTCCTGACCAGAATACCCATGTTCTTGCTATGAAACAAGTCGACTTAATCTGTTTATGGTGAATGCTATTTCGTTTTATTTTCTTTTTATTTTGGTTTCTACCTTTCTCCTCATGATGGAATGTGCAACTAGAGACCGCTTGCAAATTTAATATTCCTAAACCAGGCGCTGTATGTTAAAGTATGCCCACATCTCTTTGCAAGAGTTGTAAAGACCTAACGTTTTTATCTTTCCTTACGTGGATATACATGCGACTAGGGACCGCGTGTAAACTTTTTATATAAAAATTTCCCTTCGAAGGAAGCTGGTTAAACCTGCTTTAGGGTTAGGGTTGCTGTTTCATTTTCATTCATATTTTATTTTGGGGGGATTATTTAAAAATATTTAAATCTTGAGAAATTCGTTATTCTATTGTAAATAACATGATACCATAATAACAAATTACAATTGGTTAATTAGTATAAAAAAATAATCTACAAGCTATTCAGGTCTGATTAGAAATTCGCTCAATATATGTTACCGTGACATAAGTTGACATGTATTCGGTTGTTTTCTAACAGTATTTTGTCTAGTTTATTATTTATAATACCTTTTCCCAAACGTACCCTCTCCGAGAGAGAGTCGGCTGCCATTTTTAATTTTCCAATACATCGGTAAACACTGCATGTTTTTCGAGCTGAATAAACATGTTACACTGAATAAAAACACAAAAAATATATCCAGTTAGGTAGAAAAGTAACTTATCTTGCCTTTGATAACATTTATTTGTTCTATATTTGTTTTTTGACAACTTTTTCGAATCAATGTGTACAGTAATACAAACCCATATATATATATATATATATATATATACGATATTTGCTTAGCTTTACGATGTTATTTATGTTATTTCATTATGTATACTCGTGAGCTAAAAAAAAATGGGCCAAACAAATTTTATACATTTTACCGCACTAAATTCTATATTGAACAAAGAACAATAGAAAAAGGAAACTTCTTGTTCTTCGATTGCACAGTTCGGGAACATCGGGCGCATCAACAACAAGACAAAATCTTGATTCATCTGACCAGTAAACATTCCTGAATCAGTCTGTATCTTTCTTGCCATAATACAAGAGAAATCTCTTTCTATCATTGGTGTTCTTCTTAGATAAAAATAGCTTCTTTGCATACCTTTTAGAAAATCCCATTTCTTTCATTCGTCTAGATATTGTATATCTAGAAAGAGAATTTCCAGCCAATTTAAAACAGTTAATTTAAGCCTGCGGTCGTCCTTAAAAGTGGATGCTCTAGGACGACCAGATCCATATTTCTCTTTTACCAAGCATTTGCCGTTGAACCTTTGACCAATTCGCTTCACTACAGAAAGAGATGTTTACACTTTTTTTTCTTAAAATATAAAAAAAATCTGCTTGTAAGTCATTTTGGACTACCTCAATCCTGCAATTCGGTTTTTTATATCCTCGCCAAGATGTGGTCTTAGTATTTTTAGGATTAATTTTTCCACTTATTATGATATGCTATAATAATAATGATCTGCAAAATATAAATTTTCCGTTACAATTAACAACAACAAAAAAATATTGAAAAATCGATTTCTTCCTTCTTTCACTCTTGGCCATTTTTTTTTTGTTGTTCATGAGTGTATATATCCATTGTATACTGTATTGTATTTTGTTACTATTTTTTTATGCCATATCGCGGGTTCTGCTATGTATATAAAAGTTAAATTCACAATTTTTGAAAACACCTGTTCTTTTATTTTCACATATGAAAAAGATCTATTTCGTTAGCAATCTTCAACAAACAGTAAAAATATGTTATCACTGTATTTTTGAATGTAGCAAACTCTTCAAACAGTTCTATGGCGAAAAAAAAACATATTTATACACAATTGGTACATTTCACAAATAGTCAAAAAGCACGCTTCCGATCTCGAATATAATTCTCGTTGTTTGTAATGTCTCCATCTTTTATTGTTAATTTTCCTCCTTTTTTTTACATAGGAATCACCACATTATCAAGGCCAAGAGGCCACTCAAGGATAAGGGTTACAGAGTGTACAGAAGAAATTGGACAATATAGTAATCATTAGTAATGAAAATTTGGTAAATTTGATAACTTATATGGAACGGCTCATCAAGAACCTATTTACGTTAGACTTGAACACAACCATATTGTAGTCAGCCGGAAAGCAGGAAAACGGAAGACAATTCCACAGGCGTGCAGTTCTAAGAAAGAAGCTTTGTTCATGGAATCTACGTTTAAGTTTAGGCACAGATAAAGAGTGGGGGGAATTATTGATAGTGTTTACAGCTAGATGAGTGTTTCTTGTGAAAGTTTGGCGAGGGGGGACTATAGATTGAAGCTCAGTCGAACACTTTCCATGAAAATAACGATACATCAGAGACAAACTCGCAACATCTCTTCTGTGAGATAGAGGTTGCAAGGAAGAGAAAAGGACATCTCCTACGCGGCTATGAAGTCCATTTTGAACTCTATCAAGGCAGGACGAGTCCTTTCTAGCAGCTCCTGCCCAGATGTGGCAACAGTATTCCATCCTTGGACGTATCTGGCTCTTATATAGATAGAGAATAGCATCAGCAGTGAGATATCTACCGGATCGATAGAAAGATCCCACCATTTTTCCAGCGGCCTTGGCAACAGATTTGATGTACGTGTTTCATTTAAGATCAGGCGTAATGGTCAAGCCCAGAAGCTTGTCAAAACTTGAGGCCTCCTGAAGACGAGAGCCATTCATTTCAATTGATGCCAGATGTGGATCAGAATGTTGATGATGTAAAGAGAGAAGCTTGGTTTTAGATGCATTAAAAGTAACCAGCCACTCCTTACCCCGTTATACTACGTGCTCAAGATCAGAGGAGAGAGAATTGGAGAGAACTTGGTCGTTTACTGTCTTAGATGTGCTACCATAAATGGTAGTGTCGCCAGCATAAATGTCTACAAATGATGTAAGGGTGTGATTTTCAGTCTTATTTCAAAAATAGCTAACCATCCTTGAGATGTTCTTTATTCGTTTTTGTTTTGCTATACTCTTGGAATGACTTCAATTATTTATGCAGAGGTGCATATTTACCTAAATGCTAGTTAGGAATAATTTTCCTTTTTACCAATTTTTTACTCCTAAAGTGGGAGTGGCATATCTATTGTTTTCTTCTCTACAACCTTTTTCTCACAGAAGAGATATAGCGAGTTTGTCTTTGCTTTATAAGTATTTTCATAGCGAGTGATCGACTGAACTTCAATCTATGCCCCCCCCCCTCGCCAAACTTTCACAAGATACACTCGTCTAGCTTAAAACACAATCAATAATTCCTCCCACTCTTTATCTGTGCCTTAACCTAAACGTAGATTCCATGAACAAAGCTTACTACAATATGGTTATCTTCAAGTCCAATGTAAACAAGTTTCAGTTAATTAAACAAATTTACTGAATTTCCATCACTAACGGTTACTATATTGTCCAATTGACTACTGTACGAATTTGAACCCTTATCCTCGAGTGGCCCCTGGGCCTTGATAAGTGGTGATACCTATATAAAAATTTCACTGACATGTGTTTCGTCGTCGACAATCAGAGTGGCTGAATCTAGCGAGATTTAAAATTGGGACCCATGGAAAGAAGACTAACCCTTTACCACTGGCCTGTCTCGCGCGACTGCTAAATATCAAGATTTTTATGTAGATGCTATTTATTTGTTTTGGCTTTGCGATATTTTTTTTTAATGAATTCAATTATTTAATAGTAAGTGCATTTTTATCTAAATGCGAGTTGGGAATAATTTTTTCTTTTACCAATTTTGAACCCCAGTTTCTCCTTTTACAAATTCGCTACCGCTATTTGGTACCCCCCCCTTGTAGAAATGTAAAATGTTCAAAAGCAGTTATCCATTAAAAGACATGAGTTTAAGTTGTTTTGCGTATCCCATAAATTATGGTTATGTTACAGCAGGTCAGACGCGTTTATTTCAACCAATGTTTTGTTTTGTTTAACTTCGGAATCGTCTATTTTTACACCTTTGCTCATTACGATCGGCACAAGCTTCAGGATTAATCTTACACATATAAATATTTATGTCTCCCAGGATCTAAACTGCTTAACGAGATCAGCTGGTTACGCTGGCGATGCTAACATATATGCAGAAGACGAAATTTAAAACGTCGACGAATAATAAAAACCGATTATCGTGGAGGTAAACGGTCGGCAAACGATTTTTGAAAGTCTTTAAAACTAATATAAAGAAGTTTGTCATGGACTTAATTGCTTCCAACTAAAACTAAGTATGGCACAAGGCTAAGGAGTTACAGATATTCTGTTCTCATGAGGATGAAGCACTGTTCTATATTTCAGAATTTTTAAAATAAATAATCATTATGTTTGCTACTAGCAGGTGGGGGGAAGCGCTCGGCTTTGCACAGTCATAAAATACACTTAATATATATAATATACTAGACTACCCGTGGCCCGTTGGTTCAGTATGTTATATTAGCTATGGAATTAGTGTATGAGCGTGACACTTGTGACGTAAGAAAATAGATTTTTGTGACGCAACAGAAACATTTCTATGAAAGTATATTAAAATGAAAAAAGAATATAAATAGATTTCTATGAGTCATTCTGTTTATAATTGTGTTTTTTTTAAAATTACAGCCATTGAATTATAAGTGGTTTGCCATACTTATAGGTAAATGTGCACTAAACAGATATCATAATACTTAAAGTTAAATTCAAATTTTGACATATCTTTTAATTTAAACACGAAAAAACAATTGAGACGCTGAAAACGTACACAGTAAGACGTTTTATTGTCGTGTTGATTATTTATTTGTAACGAAAATTAAAAAAACATATTTTCGAGGTTATTTATTTATGTTGGTAGTGTACAAGAAAATATATGAACGTTTTTAAGGAAGGTGTATTTAAAAATGGAGAATAAATTAAAAAAAAGGGAGGCGATCGCCATTGTAAAATGCTCTTATGGTTGTTAACAGGTTAAAGTAAATTTATTTCTAAGGAAATTGCGTTAAAATAACTTAATCGTAATACGGAAATGAACGATATAAAAAAAGAAGAAAGTATTAACAATTGTTTATTTGAATAATTTAAATGTGAAAAAAATTGTGACGCTGAAAACGTAAATAGTAAAACAATACGTTTTATTGTCGCGTTTATTATTTAGTATAATATATATCGTATATAAGAAACAGGTCGACGATTATACGTAATATTTGTAATCACGTTTTGCGTTTGCTTCCCACTTAATGAAGTTGTTTTATTCAATAAATTAAAGATATTCGCTTTTCTAAGGACGTCCGTTTGTTCGGACGAAACCGGTCCAGCGGTTTGTGTTTACTTGTTAACGTTGTTATGGGTTTATATTTATGTACGCATGCGCAACCGGAAGTCGTAAACCGGATGTGGGTTACAACATCCGTTACAAGGTCATTTGAGTTTTATAATTATATCGATAGTTAAATTTGTCCATGATTCGTACGCATTATTATAAAGTCGTGATTTTAAAAATAAAAAGAAGCAGTATTTTGGTGGAATAAGCTGGACTAGAAACTGAAAGAAAATTTGTAGCTGGTGACGTTACCACTGTACCAACGTGACACGCATATGAACGGATTAAAAATTAAGAATAAAAAAATACGAATGTACAAAACGTATAACGTTTATTTTTCAATTTTGACCCACTTTTAACCTCTTTAAATGACAATAAGTTTAGATTGCTGTAATCTCCGACTTTCCTCAGGGATTTCTTGTTGGACTCGGGAATCATTGTCAAAATTCTGGAATCTTCACGGAATTTTGAACAGAACTCTTCATTTAATCAACCAGTGTAGTGCAGCATGCTCTCGTTCTGTCAGCCATGGGAAGGTACAAGTCTGAAGTGGTTCGCAACGACTCATAGTGCACTGAGTTAAGTACTTAGTTAAAAAAATATACTTGTAAAAGTTACATTTTTGGATGGTTACATCATCGATTGTAACAGCACAGAAGTCATTTCGAATACTCAAATTAATTTATATGATTTGCTACAAATAAATGACCTTGTGCCAAGTATCAGAATATTATCCGGGAATTCGAATTTCGAATTACGCCTTGTTGCATGTTATTATATACTGTTAGACCGCCCAGCATTGCACGGTCGTAAAATACGCATAATACTATATTTTAATGCATACATATACTGATACATGGAACGATTTACGTATGCGAATTCCTGAAACAGTTAACAAACAGATAAAAGTTGGATTATCCCCCACGTTCATTTTCTTTTCAAATTTAATCCCTTAGCTGCGTTTTTCTTTCGAATGAAAACGGATTAAAATGTTTTCCACATGTGTGAATGCCCTAAACAGCAAAGTTCAAATCTGTAGATAAAAAGTCTGTTGAGTATATAGGCTGGAAATTGTCCTCTCACATACGTAATTATTTTCAATTTTCAATGAACACAACGCTTCAAAAGCAGGTGAAAAAAAACACAAAAAAACAATTATTTCCTTATTTCAATTTTGCGCGGCTGGCGCGACACCTCTGCTAATAATTGTTTTTATTTTTTATTTTTAAATATCGAGCCGTTACCAAGACCATCAGACTTTTTTTTTTACACAGTTATCACCACTTATCAAGGCCCGGAAGCCACTCAGGGATAAGGGTTATTGCAAGTACATTACGTTAGTGTGGAGATTTGATGAAGTGTTTAATTAAGGGGGCGGTTCATTAGGAATTTGTTAACATTGGACTTGAAGACATCCAAGTTGTAGTCCGGAGGGAAGCAGGCAGACGGAAAAGAGTTCCACAGGCGTGCAGTTCTAAGAAAGAAGCTTTGTTCATGGAATCTGCGTTTTGATTTAGGCACAGATATAGAGTGGGGGACTAGTCTAGTACCAAAACCCTCGCACGCAGACTTCCACCATAGTTGTAAAGAAAACATAAAAAGAAGAACCAGCTTCTTCATTGATAAGGATCTTTAGAATCGAAATATATCTGATATGAGTAAATAAATTTGTTTATATATAAGAGAATGCGCTGTTTTTAGCTTTCCAAACGTATCAATTTATATACGTTATTGTTTTCAACGTTTCCAATGCAAGTAAAGAAGAAAAATAATTTCCTTATTTCAATTTTTCGCGGCTGATGACTACTTTCATATTTTTATTTTTAAATATCGAGCCATTACGAAGACATCGGATTACTATCAAGACTCTCGCACGCAGAATTCTACCATGCGGTCAAGAAAAAGAAAAAAAGAAAAAAAAAACAGATTCTTCATTGATAAGAATGTTTAGCATCGAAATATATCTGGTATAAGCAAATAAATTTGTTTATATATAAGAGAATGCGCTGTTTTTAGCTCTCAAAGCGTATCATTTTATATACGCATTTCCAATTTTCAATTAACACAACGCTTCAAATAAAGGGAACGAAGAAAATATTATTTCCTTATATATATATATATATATATATATATATATGTATGTATAATAAAAATCATCATTTTAACAATTATATCAGCTCCTTTAAAACTCAGTTCTTATTTTGAAGCATTGTAAAGTTGAAATGAGGTTAAAGTTGGCCGAGAAGTTTGTTCTTTGCTAATGGAGTCAAAGTTGGCTTCGCGGCTGGGTTCGATTCTGCCAACCGGCGGTAATCCTGACACCTAGCACGGATAATTTACGAAAGGATGAAACACTCGTGTTTGTAGATATTTGAAAATTATTATAGTAACAATTATATATATATATATATATATTATTATATATATATTTATTTTTGTATATATATATATATATATATATATATATATATATATATATATATACGTATGTATATTTGAAAGTACCAAATGCATGACCAATTTGGAAATACCAGGCGCTGTATGTTGGGAAAGTCAAGCCCCCCCCTGCAAGAGTTCCAAATACCTAACATTATTTTCCCTAACGAGCATATACATGCAACTGGGGACCGCTTGTGAATTTGATACATCAAAGAAAGATGCTCGTGGACCTTCAGGATAGTTTATCCGGTTAGACCATGATATACATCTCTTTATATGATTAGGTAATTGAAATTGATAACTCAAAAGTAACTGACAGTGTTTATATAATCACTAATATTTCATTTACACATTGTCTGTGCTTTCTGGGTAAATACTGGCAACCATCGGCTTTCAACAAATATAGTTTATTTAGAAGCTAGTCAGAACGAACTGCGGATCTAGCTAAACAGAAAAGTTGTTATACAACAAAATAGTCTTACAGTAGGTAACTATACTGATAAGTACATACGCATATGTATGTAGACTAAGGAAACACAGTGACTAACAAGAGAAGATGTTGAAACATAAATATCTGTGAATTAAAACTTGATGTTATAGCGTTTGCTTAAGAATAAAAGTGTCTTAATTACAAGACTCTCGTCAAAGACCACCGCCAGAAAGAAGATATTTCTTCCAGAAGGTATGTTTCTCCTTTGTCCGGTGCCAAGCTGACAAATATGTTATTCGTACTTGCTAAAAGAACTCTTACTTGTACGTTTATTGTCTTGTTTAGCAAACCGTCTAATCTAACCTGTATATACACAAGAATACAGAAATAAGACAAGAGAAAATGTGAACATACTAACATGAATGCATGCATGCATATATATATATATATATATATATATATATATATATATATATACATACATAACATATAGGTTTGAGATTATAACTACGCCAAGAGACAGGTTTACATGTTGTTTACATAAGCAGAGGCTATAAAACCTTATGCTTATATATATATATATATATATACATTATCAGCTGTGTACTTAAACGTTATTTATTTGAATACTTATATACATATATATCACAGAAGAGACGTTATGATACGGCGTATGTGCACATCAGTATTGAACATATAGAGAGATAAACGCTAGCAATTTGAAAGACACGAGAAGATGTGACTCGGTACCATACTAACATGGATATATATATATATATATATATATATATATATATATATATATATATATACATATATATATATATGCATAACATATAGGGTTGAGACTATAATTACGTTAAGAGACGCATTTACATTTCGGTTACATAGACAGAGGCTATAAAACTTATGCATATATATACATATACATTATCAGCTATGTAGATAAACGCTGTTTTTCTGAATACTTATGTACACATTTCGTCATAGAAGAGACGTAATTATACGTTGTATGCGCGCATCAATATTGAGCATACAGACAACACGCTAGCAATTTTAAAGCGAAGTTTATTTTGTCTCTTCTCATTCGCTAACCAAAACATGTAATAAGAAATTTAAACAACGTATTTATGCACATTTATTAATTTATTACATAAAACACACTTTTGCCTAAAAGCAAGAAAAATTAATTGAAAGGAAATCGCAAATAGAAAAATAAAGCAAGCCGAAATGAGAAAATAAAAGAAAAGCGATGTTTTATGCATACAAGAGATAAAAGATTAAAAACTATGGAAGACCGGTAATGTAATAATCAACGTGAAAGTTATTTAAAATTAATTAACTTCTTTCTTACTTGTAACCAAAATAATTATTTTTCTGATGAGATTTCTTCAGAAAACGCCGGAAGGAAGACAAATTACTAATAAAAGCAATTTCATTTCAATAATAAATCTTTGCTGATGTTTCTTGGAATTGTTACATTTTCTTCATCCATCCAGACATAGATCGATTCATCTGTAGTAACTTACATACACACGTCTTATATTTCTTCGGTCAGGAAGATGATCGACCGAATATTGGGATGACCTGCGCAGCTGAATTTCTTCTCAACGAAAACAACACATTTTACAAAGCTAGTTATTTTTGTGTCAATTTTGAATGATAAAATACCGAAAATTTTTTTTTACACAGTGGTCACCACTTATCAAGGCCCGGAAGCCACTCAGGGATAAGGGTTATTGCAAGTACATTACGTTAGTATGGAGATTTGATGAAGTGTTTACTTAAGGGGGCGGTTCAATAGGAATTTGTTAACGTTGGACTTGAAGACATCCAAGTTGTAGTTATGTGGGAAGCAGGCAGACGGAACAGAGTTCCACAGGCGTGCAGTTCTAAGAAAGAAGATCCGGCGTAAAAAAAAAACGAGGTTGACAAATATTAATATCAAAAACACAGTAATGAAAAAAAAAATTCACCATTTGTATTGTCTATTATGTTTTTTTTTTCTGGCAATAAAAATCCATGAATTTTTATATAACTTGTACAATTTTTAGAAATAATCGATGCAGCAATGATGTTTACTATTTTTTTTGTATTTTTACAGGTTCTTATACATGTTTAGACACGAAGTAAACCAACAAAGTTATGGAAAGTTAAGGGTTTGTTACCCGTAAATGTTAGTTAAGTGTTATTTCCTTTTATTTACATGAATTGAAAAAAAAACCCAAGTTATTTCTCGCGTGACCATGTCTCAGTTTCTTTTAGTTTTAATTTTTTTTAAAGAATTTAACATTACCTTAAATACCGGGAAAGATCGGGTTATCTTCTAATATATATATATATATATATATATATATATATATATATATATATATATATATATATATATATATAATAAAAATTACAATTAAATTTACTAAAATGATCCACGATGGTAAAATTAAAGTATATTATAAATATTAAATAATTATTATTTATAAAGTTATCTCAGCAAGATGTAAAAGCTCGATAAAACCAAATAGGAGATATAGCTTATAATACGAGGAAACAGTTAATAAAATATGTTAAAAAACACTTTGGAATGAGTTAAAAATATTTTTAATCTGAAAAGGAAACACTAGATAAGTGGATAGTCCTTAATCCGCGGAGTATCCAATATGTTTTTAACTCATTTCAAACTGTTTTTTAACATGTTTTATTAACTGTTTGCTCGTATATATATATATATATATATATATATATATATATATATATATATATATATATATATATATATATATACCAGAACCCAATTTTGCCCAGGTGGGCAAACTTGAGGCCTTTTACCTGAAAAATATCCAGTAAGTAAATCGTTCTTTCGTAAATCGTTATTATTTTGCATTTCCATACACCAAACATTGATATAAATATAATTAAAACATCCGCTGGGTCATAAGCCTCATTTCGGTACCTTACTTGCCTGGGTGGGTTGTCGGTAGGCTGAGATAGACCGCGTCACATACACACAGTAAATCGAACTTACTAAGGGAGATAATAACTTCTGGTGAATACCGGAAAAATATCCAGTAAATAAAACGTTGTTTAGTAAATCGTTATTGTTTTTGCATTTCCATACACAAAACATGGATATAAATATCACTAAAGCATTCGCTGGGTCATTAGCTTCATTTCGGCACCTTACTTGCCTGGGTGGGTTGCCTGTAGGTTGAAATAAACCGCGTCACACCCACACCAACACCCACAGACAGACATTAGGGAAATTGATAATAAGCAGATAATATATATATATATATATATATATATATTTATATATACATACATACATACATGTATATATATATATATATATATATATATATATATATATATATATATATATATTGGTGATTGTCGTCGTGATTTTACAGTTGTCTTACTTTTAATTCGTATGTTTAGAAAGTTAATTCAAGATGTAAAAAATGTACAAACGTTTATTTGCTTAAAAATCATATTTTCGCCGACGCCTTCGTCAGGGTTAGAACCGGTTTGTTTTTTCTTTCATCATGGCATGACGTCACCACAAAAGTAGAATCCAAGTGAACTTTCTTCGACGGTGATTTTTTTCAATTCATTTCACGCGCGAGCGACTCGTTCCTCCTCATCTTAAACATTTGAAAATATCAATCAAAAAAAAGACCGCACGGATTCAACTTTTCTCATTACTCCTTTGCTACGAGGAAAGAAAAAGATGAGAAAAACACAAAGCCATTCTAATATTGATGAAGGCGTCAAATTCGCCTAAATCTGATTTCAAACAAATAAATGTTTGTTTCAAATGATAATCTCCGTCGTATTGGATTTCTAAATTTACGAATTGGAGTTTATAAACACATCACAATTTTCATTCTTTCTGTATTCGTGCAGTAATTTCAAAACATTTTATTCCGTTAATTTTATCTTCTCGATTTGTTTGTGTAATAGAAACGTTCGTGACACAGTTATTCACTTAAAGACGAAACGTAAGTTTTTAATATTTCAAGGCTTATCTCTTTTAATTTCGAAAACATATCTAGCTACGATAAACGACTTCTTGTTCGAGTTTACAAACTGCCGTCAAAATATCGTTTATTACAGGGAAATATAATGATGATAAATACATGTTTATATAATATACTAGTATATACCGAAGAAAGATATATATATATATATATATATATATATATATATATATATATATATATCATGATTTTCTTGGGGGTACAAAACTTTATTAAGGCAATCATGAAGGGAAGACGTATTCCTTCGCAATTCATTTTATATTTAAAAAAAAGAGCGAGGAGAAAAGGAAAATGGATAGCGACTAAAAAATAAAAGTAGGGAAATAGAAAAAAAAAATTAAAACGAGTCAATTGACATGTTTCGCCCTCACTCATCAAAATTGGAATCAAGGGATTTATTTTTTAGTAATTTGTTTTCCTTGATGATAACATCTAAAAAAAGATACGGGAGCAATAGTATGGGGATGAATTTTAGAGGCTGATAACGTTCAAACCCAACAAGCAATCCTTTTGCTTACAAAGGGAAGGCTTCTCCAAGACTTTTAGATGATATACGGAGTGAGCTCGACTCAATACGGAAAAAGAGTCGATGCTTAAGTTCGTTGCACAATTCCTGTATTTAATAAAGTGTTCCGTTATAGCGGATCCATATGTGTTGTTTACAGCGTCGGTAGGTAGGAATGTTCCATTCCTGATTTTGCTTGGTACATGTTGTTGTATGCGACTTACCAATTTTACAGGCGTTCGACCTACGTAGTCGGCACCGCAGCCACATTTTCCTTTTCTCCTCGTTCTTCTTTTTGATATAAAATGAATTCGCAAGGAATACGTCTTACCTTCATGATTGCCCTTATATATATATATATATATATATATATATAAACAGACATGGTTAAAGAGAACAGAAAGCTTCTGTTTTGTAACTTCTTTAACTTTTTACTTTTAACTTTTCGTGTACTCGTGTACACATCTTGAAGAATTTGTGTGAGAAGCTCGATGGGAATTATGGGAAGATTTATGTAAATAGTAGTTGTGTTGCGAGCGAAGGTACGAGTGAAGGTCAGTGGATCTACTGCCCGCGGTTGGGCTTAGTATCATAGAGATCGGGAGAGCGTGCCAGGTCTAGTTAATGGCAGCAACGGGTTGGGTGTGAGGAGAGAGTTATCAAAGGCATTTAAGTGTGTTAGTACTATTTCAAAATGCGAATGTATGATTGAAGATAGGTTGTTGCGTTTTTTATTAAATAGCTTCAAGAATTTTTAACTTTTGTTTCGTGGTGTAGTATTTTTGTGTTGTTGATTAAAATTTCTCTGAAATTGACTAGGGGCAGTGATGTATCTTGTGTATGAGTTTGAATGTGGCACAAGATTCAACATTATGACAGATAAGGCGATGGGATAATATGGTAGTTGAATGCCCGACGTAACTATTAGTTGCATTGGAGTTATCTTCTCTTAAGGGGCATTTACACTGATAGATGACGTTGGTGGGTTCAAGTTGTTTTAGAGGAAGGGGTTGTTTTTATTAACTAAGTTTAAGATTTAAATTTTTTTTATTGTAAACGACGAATCTAATGTAATTGTTCTAAACAGATAAAATGTATCTATGGATTATATTTTTTTATATAGGGACTTCTTCTGACTTAAAGCTGGCCTCAAGACGGAGCCTTGAGGGACGCTAGCGTTAATAGTTTAAGTTTCTAATTTCTGCACATCATCGACTACTCTTATAAGCCTACCATAGAGAAAGAATTAAAAGAATTTAGAGCAATTTTCCAGCTGTTCTATAGCTAGCGATACTGTAAGTAGACTTTTATGCGATACTTTATCAAAAACTTTTTATATGTCAAACGTTACTGATCTAAAAACGAAGACCCTGTCGAGAGATTAACTAATTTTGTGTTATATTACAGTTAGTATATCAGCTGTTGATAGCGCAGAACAGAAACCATATTGCATGTCAGAGAGCAGATTATTTTTGCTGATATGGTTGATCAATTCTGTGTTTATCCCAGATGCCAACAACTTACTCAAGATATACAGGGAACTGATTAGTTTGTAGTATAAGGGAGATGACCGACCTCCGGAATTTTTAAATACAGGGCAGACGGATGAAGTTTTCCAATGTATTAATACACATTTCGCCTTATATAATATACTAGAGAATGGTACACGTATATATATATACTTTTTCTTGGCCTCTGATCTAATCTGTTTTCCAGTTTACACTCTCTAACTGTATATATATATATATATATATATATATATATATATATATTCTCTGAATACTATTGAAAATATAATCAAATATAGTATAATCGTATTATTGTCTATCCTTCTATATCTGCAAAATCGTCTGGAATATATACAAGAAACCACAAAAATTATATATATATATATATATATATATATATATATATATATATATATATATATAGTAATTTATAGAATATATATGGCGATTAAGCTACACTGAATATTCCACGTTCCATCCACTCTAGGACTCTTCAGGCTTATGCGCATAAGCCTGAAGAGTCCTAGAGTAGATGAAACGCGGAATATTCAGTGTAGCTTAATCGCCATATATATTTTATAAATTACTAACATGCCCTACCTACGTATTGAGCACTTTTGAATTAAATACTTAAAGTTTACGCATAAATCTATGCTTTCGTATATTAATTTTATGTGAGTAAATTAAGTAGTTATATACATATATATATATATATATATATATATATATATATATATATATATATTGCCCTCTCCTCTTATCTGTTTTCCAGTTTACACTCTCTAACTGTATATATATACTTAGGTATTTAATTACTATAGTAAAAAAATAATTATATATATATTTGTAGTTATCGATATACAGTCCTGTTTCGTTGTATCATAACTCATCAGTGCCGCTAGACTAGCACCTCTTCCAAGCCGAGAATTGAACTTACAAACATCTGGTTGATAGTCAGCAGTTCTACCGATTGTCCCACAGGAGCAGTGCCCGCAAATAACCTCCCCAAATATCTATATTAAATAAACATCCGTCCACCAATTTTATAGTGCTCAAACCGCTTATTGATATTGATAAACAAACAGCGAGCCTCGCATTTTTCTGGCAATTAAGTAGCGGGTGAGATTATTTACAACAGTGCTCTACCCAAAGAGGAGGACTTGAAATATATTTGTAGTCATCGACATACAGTCCTCTTTCGTTGTATCACGAATCATCAATTCCGCTAGACTAACATCTCGTTTGCGCATGTGTGTGTGTGATCAGGGTTATTCGACGTTTCCTAAGATCGCATATGGGATAACCTTACGCAGTAATATATTAAGAACTTACGTTAATAACACGCAAAGGCATGTTCTTATTTAACTATAATATAAATCTCAGCTGCCTGTTTAAATGTATGTATGCATTTATGTATGTATGTATGCATGTATATATATACATATATATATATACACACACATATATATATATATATATATATGTCTGCCTAAAACTTTCAACAGAGTCGACGGACTTTCAAAAGCTTTGTATCATTTTAAAGATCGAACTTTCGGACGACCAATATCGAAAATTAAAAACATTAATTGCTTCACTCTAAACTGGGCACTTTTCTACATGAGGGGGGTGCTTTTTTCTCCGATATTTTCGAAAGTCATCCCTTCTTTTCGTTTGACTAGCGTTAATTTAAACCTGCTCCACTTCCGGTTTGGAAAAGACTTCACTTTTTTTTCACATTATTTTCCTCTTTCGCGGTATGGGTGCGCGCCTCCCCCCTCCTACTACCACTTTAAAAATAATATTTGCTCAACACCCCCTCCCAAACATCCGAGCAACGCCGGGCGCCAAGGTTAGTTATATATAAGGCGACGATAGAGAGAGACAGACAGACCGACGGGCGTAAGCGAGTAAATATCTCAGTATCTATAATGTTTTTCTATTACATTACAATATATTTTTAAAGAAAAAAGGGGGAAATGGAAATTTTTCGTTTCTATCTGCAGAAAAGAAAATCCAAGGCAGAATCGAAAGAGACGACCTAAGGCTGCTAGTCTGAACCTGTATTAACTGAGTGATGGGAATATTTTCATATCGCCATAATTATATTATACGGTATTATATAATTAGTCGCATTTTTCTCGTTTCGCAATTATTTTTGGAATCTGCGCCGCTTGATGTAAGAGAAGGGTTTTAAAGTCACATGCAATATTCTCACATGTAACGTGTAATGTAATAGCTAATAATGACAAGTACGAGTTATCGCTATTCACACGATATTCTCACATGTAACATGGATTAGAAAGGCTTATAATGACAAGTGCGAGTTACAGCAACCCTACATATACATTGCAAGCTTACATAATGTATATACACACACGTACGCACACATACATACACATATGTTCAATAATGTAGTGGTTTCTATTTCGGTTCATGTGTATTTACGGTTTTACGTAGCGCATTTCAAGTTTTACGGCTGCGATTAATCTAAACGTTAGGTAAAGACGCGCTTCTATCGAAAAAAAACCGACCGGACATTATCTGAATATCGAATTAGTCTACGCCACAATTAGGAAAAAAAGGCAACAGATAATTTAGAATACAGCAAGCCGCGCGTGCGTGGTACCCCTCCAGTGTTGCATTCGAGATGATACCACAAAAAATCGTGAAGAAATGATGAATGTGAGAAGTGTACAAGGCCAACGTTGCCTTCACGTTTTCGCAAAGTTTCAGAAAAATCTAATGGATAGGGCAAAAGTTATGGGGTAAAAAATGTCATTATTTTTGCAATTTCAGGGGTTGTGTGACCCTTTTATAGCTCTTGGAAACGCCAATCCCAGTCTAAATAAATAAACGGTGCAGTTTTACGCCTCAAGACGTATATCTGAATTCAGGACCATGGAAAACTACTATATAGACATACATATCAAGTTTTTGAGTAATATGAAAAAAAGACCCAAAACGGCATGTACTTTTTTAGCTCTAAAATGCCAAAGAGATGCAAACCGAAATTTTCCAGAGTCAACTGTACTTAATTTATATTAAGAACAATGACCTTCACATTTTTGGCTAAGTTTCAGGAAAATCTAATGGATGGATCAAACGTTATGAGGTAAAAAGTGTAATTTGGGCCATTTTGGAGAATTTTTGACATCTCTAGAGCGCTTGAGGACACTTGATCCGAGTGTACAGTTTCAGGCCTGAACACATGTATATTTGAGTGGAACACCATGATAAACCACTATATATTAAGACATATCAAGTTTTTGTTGAGAAATATGAAAAAAAAGAAAAGCCACAAAACGGTTTCTTTAGCACTAAAAGTCCCCGGGACGCGAACCAGAATTTTGCCAGGGTGACCCATCCAGATTTATATTAAGTTTCAGAAAAATTGAATGGATGAATCAAAACTTATGGGGCAAAATGTTTCACTTTCGGCAATTTGGGGGCAGTTTTGACCTCTTTTGAGACCCTGGGGACGCAAAAGGAATTTTCGAGAAATATTTTTTTTTTTTACTGTACACATCTATTTAATGAAATAAAATTTGTGGCAAAATTTCAGGAAAAACTGATAGACGGTTATCTGGCAATCGTCCTGATTACGGAGGACCGGACGGACGCAGGACGGACGCCACTAAAAACATAGGTCCCTCTCAGATAAATCGGGGAACCAATAAAAACAAATTGCGAAAAACCGATCCATATTTCTATCCTATCGACACTAACTTGAGACTGGAGGCTTCACATTTAAAAACAGTCGTTTGAATAAAACCGACTGAATAGACGAATCGTCAAGCATTTTGTTACATCCTTTTCTTTATATATATATATATATATATATATATATATATATATATATATATATATATATATATATATAGTAATTTATAAAATATATATGGCGCCATATATATTTTAGAAATTACTAACTAGCTCTACCTACGTATTGTGCACTTTTGAAGTAAATAGTTAAAGTTTACGCATAAATCTATACTTTCGTATATCAAATTTATGTGAGTAAATGAAGTAGTTATATATATATATATATATATATATATATATATATATATAAGATGGGACGTTAAGCTTCGTCGGGTCGTAAAATATGCTTAAATATATTTTAATTAATGCAGATTTTGTCTATAATTTTACAGAGGTAATTATCTATTGGATAATATATTCTGCCTAAAATATAGCAATGACTAGCAGGGGACGAGGGTGCGCCTGTCTTTTCACGATCGTAAAATACGCTTAAATATATTTTAATTAATTCAGATTTTGTCTATAATTTTACAGAGGTAATTCTCTATTGAATATTATATTCTGCCTAAAATATAGCAATGACTAGCAGGGGACGAGGGTGCGCCTGTCTTTTCACGGTCGTAAAATACGCTTAAATATATTTTAATTAATGCAGATTTTGTCTATAATTTTACAGAGGTAATTCTCTATTGAATATTATATTCTGCCTAAAATATAGCAATGACTAGCAGGGGACGAGGGTGCGCCTGTCTTTTCACGGTCGTAAAATACGCTTAAATATATTTTAATTAATGCAGATTTTGTCTATAATTTTACAGAGGTAATTCTCTATTGAATATTATATTCTGCCTAAAATATAGCAATGACTAGCAGGGGACGAGGGTGCGCCTGTCTTTTCACGGTCGTAAAATACGCTTAAATATATTTTAATTAATGCAGATTTTGTCTATAATTTTACAGAGGTAATTCTCTATTGAATATTATATTCTGCCTTAAATATAGCAATGACTAGCAGGGGACGAGGGTGCGCCTGTCTTTTCACGGTGGTAAAATACGCTTAAATATATTTTAATTAATGCAGATTTTGTCTATAATTTTACAGAGGTAATTCTCTATTGAATATTATATTCTGCCTAAAATATAGCAATGACTAGCAGGGGACGAGGGTGCGCCTGTCTTTTCACGGTCGTAAAATACGCTTAAATATATTTTAATTAATGCAGATTTTGTCTATAATTTTACAGAGGTAATTCTCTATTGAATATTATATTCTGCCTAAAATATAGCAATGACTAGCAGGGGACGAGGGTGCGCCTGTCTTTTCACGGTCGTAAAATACGCTTAAATATATTTTAATTAATGCAGATTTTGTCTATAATTTTACAGAGGTAATGCTCTATTGAATATTATATTCTGCCCAAAATATAGCAATGACTAGCAGGGGACGAGGGTGCGCCTGTCTTTTCACGGTCGTAAAATACGCTTAAATATATTTTAATTAATGCAGATTTTGTCTATAATTTTGTAGAGGTAATTCTCTATTGAATATTATATTCTGCTTAAAATATAACAATGACTAGCAGGGGACGAGGGTGCGCCTGTCTTTTCACGGTCGTAAAATACGCTTAAATATATTTTAATTAATGCAGATTTTGTCTATAATTTTACAGAGGTAATTCTCTATTGAACATTATATTCTGCCTAAAATATAGCAATGACTAGCAGGGGGTGAGGGTGCGCCTGTCTTTTCACGGTCGTAAAATACGCTTAAATATATTTTAATTAATGCAGATTTTGTCTATAATTTTACAGAGGTAATTCTCTATTGAATATTATATTCTGCCTAAAATATAGCAATGACTAGCAGGGGGCGAGGGTGCGCCTGTCTTTTCACGGTCGTAAAATACGCTTAAATATATTTTAATTAATGCAGATTTTGTCTATAATTTTAAAGAGGTAATTCTCTATTGAATATTATATTCTGCCTAAAATATAGCAATGACTAGCAGGGGACGAGGGTGCGCCTGTCTTTTCACGGTCGTAAAATACGCTTAAATATATTTTAATTAATGCAGATTTTGTCTATAATTTTACAGAGGTAATTCTCTATTGAATATTATATTCTGCCTAAAATATAGCAATGACTAGCAGGGGACGAGGGTGCGCCTGTCTTTTCACGGTCGTAAAATACGCTTAAATATATTTTAATTAATGCAGATTTTGTCTATAATTTTACAGAGGTAATTCTCTATTGAATATTATATTCTGCCTTAAATATAGCAATGACTAGCAGGGGACGAGGGTGCGCCTGTCTTTTCACGGTCGTAAAATACGCTTAAATATATTTTAATTAATGCACATTTGGTCTATAATTTTACAGAGGTAATTCTCTATTGAATATTATATTCTGCCTTAAATATAGCAATGACTAGAAGGGGGTGACGGTGTTCCTGTCTTTTCACGGTCGTAAAATACGCTTAAATATATTTTAATTAATGCGGATTTTTTCTATAATTTTACAGAGGTAATTCTCTATTGAATATTATATTCTGCCTAAAATATAGCAATGACTAGCAGGGGGTGAGGGTGCGCCTGTCTTTTCACGGTCGTAAAATACGCTTTAATATATTTTAATGAATGCAGATTTTGTCTATAATTTTACAGAAGTAATTCTCTATTGACTATTATATTCTGCCTAAAATATAGCAATGACTAGCAGGGGGTGAGGGTGTGCCTGTCTTTTCACGGTCGTAAAATACGATTAAATATATTTTAATTAATGCAGATTTTGTCTATAATTTTACAGAGGTAATTCTCTATTGAATATTATATTCTGCCTAAAATATAGCAATGACTAGCAGGGGGTGAGGGTGTGCCTGTCTTTTCACGGTCGTAAAATACGCTTAAATATATTTTAATTAATGCAGATTTTGTCTATAATTTTACAGAGGTAATTCTCTATTGAATATTATATTCTACCTAAAATATAGCAATGACTAGCAGGGGACGAGGGTGCGCCTGTCTTTTCACGGTCGTAAAATACGCTTAAATATATTTTAATTAATGCAGATTTTGTCTATAATTTTAAAGAGGTAATTCTCTATTGAATATTATATTCTGCCCAAAATATAGCAATGACTAGCTGAGGACGAGGGTGCGCCTGTCTTTTCACGGTCGTAAAATGCGCTTTTGTGTGATATTTAATGTGTCTAGATTTTGTATATAATATTATAGAGTCATGATTTCAAATGTATTTTAGTGCCATCAGCTAAAATCGAAACCGAAAGCAAACGCGTAGCATTCAAAGCTGGTGACGTAGCCACTGTACTAACGTGACACGCTTAGGAACTAATTAAAAATAAACTGAGACGATTGTATAAAATGTTTTTCAATTTTTCCAACTTCGACCCATTTTTGACCCATAAATACTATTTTTACCTGCTCATGACCCATAAAAGAACGGTCTATAAAAAAATCCAATCATTTGAGGCCTCTAGCACCGCTCTGCGACTTTTAATTTTTGAAGAGATAGGGCGTACAAGCATGCAGACATAGCGGGATTTATAAATTAGATTTCAAAGTGCAAAAACAATGACTTGGCTGCACTCAGCTAGAATCGAAACCAAATAATTTTCCACTCCAGCCGCGTCTTCTACCGATGTCGCTATAGAGAGACAGCGTTAATATTATATTATTACATGATAAAATGAATGTAATTTGGGCATGCGCAGAAAGAAGCGGAAGTATATCGGAAAGTTGAAATTAACAGTTTGCATTTCAGCTTGCCGATATATGTCTGTAAGCGTTATTCATCCATTCAAATAAAACCTTTGCTCGTGAAAAAAAAATTTGGTGCAGGATTATTATTTCGTGCCAATTTAAGTGTTATGGGACAAATAGTTTAAAGGTTTACTGGTTAAATATTTACAGACAAACATGAACATTAACTTACTGTTTTATATAATTATATTGTACCTAATATATAGTGGTGATCCTAAAATTAAAACTAAAATTACTTATATGCCATCAGCTGCCCCCCCCCCAAATAGCGCCTCAACCGCGTTTTCTACCGAAATAGCTATTGGGAGATTGGTACAAAAGGTTTACTTTCAGGCCACTAGAAGAAACGAATTAAATTTGAGCATGCGCAGATAGAAGTAGAGACATGTCAACAAGTTTGCATGAACATTTTGCATTTCAGTTTGCTAATATATTTTTGTACACATTATTCATCAATCCAAGTAGAGATATTACACAATATAAACCATCCTTAGTGTATGTTGCAATAGGTTTGATATAGAGCGCCCCTTTTGCCTTCTTTTCGGGGAGCTAGTTTAACCCCACATTAAAAACGACCTTGTGTCACATTTTGCTTTCGTAGGTAATACTTATAGGGAAGAGGGTATGCTCACGGAAGGTTTGAAGATTCTACTTATAGACACTGGCGATAGAAACTGACGAATCAAATTCAGCCACGTTCTGCATTATAACCAATCAGAAACCAGAACTGCTCCACAAAAATATTAAATCTTTAATACTCCAGCACATTTTTGCATGTAACCACAAGTCAGATTGTTTTTTTTTATTGCAAAATTATAAAACCATGGCCTGTACAAAACAGCTACCCACTAAAAATTCTTTATCTCCAGGACTTGTACAGAATAGATACCTATCGAAAACTCTTTTGAAATTAAAAATGGCTTTTAATCCAAGAGTTTATGTGACTAATATTCTAAGAGTTTTTCCGTGAAATATTTAGACAGACACACATACATCTACTGTTTTATTTATATAGATTTGTGTGTTTACATTTGTTTAAATTTCTATTTTTTGCTTACCTAATTCATTATGTATGGTATGTGTCTGGTTGTAGCAACCCAGACTTCCAAAATGGCCGCCGCCGACTAATTAAAACGGGACCATTAAGAGAAGCCGTTTCTTGTTGAACAAAAGCGGCCATCATTAAAAAGTCATTGCTCATTATTCAGAATCGTTTTCGACGTATCAGATCTCTTCATAGTGCCATTTCGAACGTTTGCATTTATTAAATTTGTTTCTCTTTAAGAGTTCATAATTCTACTTATATCTAATATTATCTCATTTACATTTATATCCTTCTCTGAGCATACCACTTCCTATATAATCATTTATACATTATATATATATATATATATATATATATATATATATATATATATATACCAAGGGCGTGCAATAAGTAATGCCCCTGACCCACTTCTAGTTGTCTGATCTAGCTGAAATTTTGCATGTGCAATGATTAATATCTCTACGGGTTATGTGGTAAATTACAACTCTGAACTGATTGTGGTTTCTGTTTTACAGGTGATTTAACTGAGTCAGGTGTGAAATGGAGCCTGTTGAATGTCGAGCAGTGATCCGGTTTTTGTATTTGAAAGGACGCACACCACAGGAGACTTTTGATGAAATGAAAGAAACTTATGGTGATAATGCCCCATCATATGACCTTGTAAAACGCTGGCATCGTGAATTCAAACATGGTCGGAAGTCTGTGGAAACAGCTCCCAGACCTGGTCACCCTCCTTCTGCCATTGATGAGGCAACTGTCCGTCAAGTTGAGGCTGCCATTTTGGAAGATCGGCGTATTACTATTCGCCAAATAGCCCAAGATATCAAGATTAGTACAGTGGAAACTATCATTCATGACCATTTGCATATGCATAAGGTGTCTGCCAAATTGATTCCCAGGTTGCTCACACCATTCCAGAAGCGAGAACGCGTCGAGTGTTCGAGGATGAATTTGTAGATGTGCCAAGAAGATGAGTCAAATTTTTTCAAAAGACTGATTACAGTGAATGAAACCTGGGTCCATCACTATGATCCTGAGACCAAATCCCAGTCAATGCAGTGGAAGCACTTGGACTCACCACCTCCAAAGAAGGCAAGGGTTCAGCCCTCCGCGTGAAAGATCATGCTCACAATCTTCTAGGACCAGGACGGAGTAGTGATGACAGATTTCCTGGCAAAGGGTACCGCAATTAAAGGAGCCTATTATGCTTCACTTTTGTAGGAAATTTAGGGAAGCTATCAAAATCAAGAGGCGGGGTAAGATCAGCAAAGGTACCCTCCTCCTGCAGGACAACACTCCTCTCCACAACTCGCATGTCGCCAGATCAGAAGCACGGGCGTATGGTTATGAAATTCTGTTCCATCCTCCCTACTCTCCTGACCTTGCACCCTCTGACTTTCACCTCTTCCCAGCCATGAAGTTGTTTTTAAAAGGAAAGCGTTTCCCAGATGATGCAGCCTTGATTTCTGAAGTAACGTCGTGGTTAGAGGACCAACCTGGGGTGTTCTACCAAAACGGTCTCCAGAGCTGCATCAAACGATGGGAGAAATGCATAACTCTGGGTGGTTCCTATGTAGAGAAAGACTAATAACTGTGCCAAGTCTTGTTGCTCTACTGTTATGGGAAGTGGACCAGGGGCATTACTTAATGCACGCCCCTCGTATTTCTATAAAAGTTAACGTGTCTGTGTGTCTATGTGTGTACATTTCCCTACGCAATAACTCTGTCAATTTTTAGTCTACAGACTCGAAAGTTAGTATACAGGGTACTGATATTTGGGAAAATCTATGTGATCTACCAAACTCCTCCGACAATTGTGGGTCGAAACACTTGAAATTTTAGATATAGGTTTCCTGGACATGGATCTAACTTAATAACTTAATTCGAGTCCAAACAATAAATTTTAAGGGATCATAATAGGGGTAAAAGTTAAAAAATTGACCTTTTTGCTCAGCGTACACCTCAAACACCCGGGAAACGCCGGGCACGCATGCTAGTATATCTATAAAAAGTGAAAGTGTGCGTGTGTGTGTGTGTGTCTTTCTGTCTGTGTACATTTCCCTACACAAAAAACTCTGTCAATTTTCAGTCTACAGACTCGAAATTTAATAAACAAGTTACTGAGATTTGGGAACATCTTGTAATTCGTTTTCGGCCAAAAATGTAGCTGTTAGGAGGTCAAAGTTCAACGATTTGACTTTCGAAAACTCTACCAAACTCCTCCATCAATTTAGGTCTAAACACTTGAAATTTTAGATATAGGTTCATTGGCCATGAATCTAACTTAATAACTTGATTTGAGCCCAAAATAATAAATGTTGAGAGGCCAGAATAGGGTCAAAGTTAAAAAACATTGACCGCTTTTTTTTTTGCTCTACATACACCTCCAAACACCCGGGCAACGCCCGGCTGAAATGCCAGTATATATATGACTCGTATACACACACACACACACACATATATATATATATATATATATAGTTTTGAAAATATATATAACTATTAAGCTACTCAGTATCTTCTGAGAATTCGTCAAGGAATAACCTGGCGATTCCTCACGAGATGGAAAAATTCTGTGTAGCTTCCTTGCCATATTTGCTTTAAAAACTTATTCCCTAATTTTAATTGGGTACCGAGCATTGTCGAAGTAAATGCTGAAAATATTAAGTTTTATGTTGATGCATAAAATCATAATATATTTATTTATAAATATAAGCAAATTCACAAAATCGTGACACTGGACATGCTACATCATACAGAGAGTCGGTTAAAACCACAAATCTTCGCCAGGCGACTTATGTTATTTACCTCGTTAGATTTATTAGATATCAATTTTGGTTACTTATAATCCGGTATACTCTCTCACACACACACAGACACGCGCACGCACACACACACACACACACACACACACACACACACACACACACACATATATATATATAATAATTTTGCAATTATCTGGACAACAAAATATAAAATAAGAAGTCAAACGGTGTATTTCCTTAAGCGTTACAATTGTTTCATAATTATTAGGCTAAATATAAACATTATTTCATTTTAATATATTCAAAAATAGCTACTCATCAGACACCAAAATACATTTGACATATAGCTATAAATATATTCATAATTTTTTTATAAATGACCAAGCAGTGGTCTCACTTAGTTTCTACTCATTTTATTTTTTTTCGATTCCTTTCGAATTAGATAGGTATTACACTTTCGTATTTGTTATTTAAAGCATTCGATGGAAATTTTACAGTTTCTTATTTTTATATCTATTTAATATATAAATGTATTTAAAAATATTATTATTTTTCCTTTATGATTTATTGATTTTAGTGATGTACTCCCATTATATATATATATATATATATATATATATATATATATATATAAAATGAAAATTACAATTGAATTTACCAAAATGATCCAAGATGGTAAAATTAAAGTAAATTATAAATATTAAAGAATTTTTTTATCTTCCACCAGACTATCCATTAATGTGTAATCACCTTTTTCTTTACCATATTCCCTCTGCTTAACTTATTTTGTTTCCAAGTAAGATCTTTGACTTATTTGTTGTTTCATCAAATACTTCTGCATGCAAAATCCGATCCTGCATTTTGCTAATTCCTACCTACTGATGAGAAGGAGAGTATTTCTTCGAAACTCCGCGGATTAAGGACTATCCATTTATCTAGTGTTTCCTTTTCAGATTAAATATGTTTTTTACTGATTTCAAAGTGTTTTTTTTTACATATTTCATTTACTGTTTGCTCATATATATATATACATATATATATATATATATATATATATATATATATATATATATATATAGGTTGAAAGATATCAAAAAATTAAGAATAATTGAATTTCAATGATGAGATCTATTATGATCGTAACGGTCTGCACATCGTAGCAAGATATGACAGTATTTACACACATAAAAGAGAAATAAAAACTTTACACAAACACACACACACACACACACACACACACACACACACACACACACACATATATATATATATATATATATATATGTATATATATATATATATATATTAGTGCTATAAGGATTAATCGAAACCGGGAATCAGAAAAATTGAGATTCTGTTGGTATCGCAATCAGTATCGGAATCAGAAAAATGTATGCATATATACCGATGCAAAAAACGATTACTTGAATTATTTTTTTTTATTTTGTTTAACGTAAAACTTTCCACTGTAGTAATAATGAACTAATAACTACTTGCTGATTGTAAACAACCAGTAAAACTACAATCTATAAAGTCCATCCACAAGTGTATTTTTTTAAGTTTAAGAAATATATATATCTTACATGTGTTTCTTTTCCCGGTAATCCTAAAAAATCACAACTTTATAGTTAAATATATAAGGATTTATAAAAAAAATCAGAATTGGTATTTTTTTAACACGGTTATTTGGAGCTACCCCCTCAACACCCACACCTTCAAACACGCGGGCAACACGGGGCACGCCGCCCCCTGCTAGTTATATATAAAAAGGGGAAACATATCAGTAATTAGTTGTATATATCACAGTGATACTAGTCAGGCAACCTGTTTATGTTTTTTTTTCTCTTCAGTATTTGATTTGCTGTTTGGTCATAACTACCCAAACTTTGAGTAGGTGGATGCAAAAACGTAACGCCCTTTTTTACCTACAGACGATGACTGGGCTTCTAAGCCTCTCTTTTTTCTTATTTTTGATTTCTAAATATTATTGAGCTTTTGGGGGCAGTATCTCTGTAATCACGGCCCGATGGCTGAAACAGGTTGGGTTCTGTCATGACGAGAATTACAATTCCAGAGACTAGAAGGTTTATACCATTCTTTACTTTTTCCCGCCTGAAGTATAAACGGGTTATGCAGCGTTTTTGGCCTACCAGTTTGATTGTAAAACAATTTCCTCTTATTTTTTTTATACATGATCCCACATTGTCCATGGATTTTTCGAAATAATTATTCAAATCTGCCCCCTAAGATTGCGTTTGTTAAAATAAAATGTTAATCTGATCTTTGGAAAAAAAAATTGCGCCTAAATCAAAACATAGATTCCATGAGCAAAGCTTCTTTCTTAGAACTGCACGCCAGTGAAACTCTCTGCCGTTTGCCTGTTTCCCACCTGACTACAACTTGGACGTCTTCAAGTCCAACATAAACAAACTCCTGACAAACCGCCCCCTTAAGTAAGACACTCTATCAAAACCCCCAATACTAATAATTACTACAATACTATCTCATTGATTACTGTACACGCAATAACCCTTATCCCTGAGTGGCCTTCGGGCCTTGATAAGTAGTGACCTCCATGTAAAAAAAAAGAAATTGCCAAAGCAATAATTTATTTATTTTTTTATTCTAATTATCCGATGTGAAATTTCTTGTTCTGGTGGAAATCAGCAAATTGTTTACGTAAATCTGGCATATATCTCGGGGCATTTCAGGCTTGCATTCCTCTATTGTTTTCTAGACGGTGATAGTTGATTTGGCGTCCCAGACGAAACACCTTCCAACCTTTAATTGAAAGAATTCATCACATTCTTGAGCTAAATTTTAGTAGCATTCGTACTATTAGTGTTTGTAATATTATAAGAAGTTTGGCATAAGGATGATATTTTTCTGTAAAAAATATGTTTAATAACCTTTAAGAATGTTTCAAGATATATACTGGAATGCGGTAAATTATTTAAGTATTATTATTATTATGATTATGATTATTATTATTATTATTATTATTATTATTATTATTATTATTATTATTATTATTATTATTATTTTAATCATTATTATTATTATTATTGCTGTTGTTGTTTTTGTTGGAGGTGGTGGTCGTTTATAAAATATTGTTACATTAAATATGAGCATATATATACATATATATATATATATATATATATATATATATATATATATATATATATATATATACATAAAAAGGAGGCAAAGTAATATATATGATTTCTTTAAATTGAGATTTTACGAGACAAGAAAACGATCAACATGCAGATGGAGCTCAGATACAGGAGGACAATATATTGATAATTGATAAATAGGAACTTTCATAATCTTTACACACTGTATTGCTTTGTATTAAATTGATCTATATGCATTAGTACATAGTTCTCTATTATGCATATTTTCCCCCTTGTATATATATATATATATATATATATATATATATATATGTATATATGCATATATATGTATGTATATATATATATATATATATGTATATATATACAACCAAGTTTACAAATCGGTGCCCGCAAATGTTTCTCATCGCGTCACAGTGCTCAATGTATATATATATATATATATATATATATAGAGAGAGAGAGAGAGAGAGAGAGAAAGAGATAGAGAAAGAGAGAGAGATACACATCGCAGACAGAGCACTTAAACACACACACACACACACACACACGCACACGCACACGCACGCGCACGCGCACACACAAACGCACACACACACACACATATATATATATATAAAGAGAGAGAGAGAGAGAGAGAGAGAGATAGAGATAGAGAGAGAGACCATAGGATATGTTTTTTTAAGGTTCAGATTTGCAATACGATGTTTTTCTGACCTTTACTTAGGTTATTTGCCCCGCGTTACTTGTTATAATATTTTATTATATACATGTGTATTATATACAGCATTGTATTTTGTTACTAATTTTCATGCTGTATCCCGGAGTTCTACTGTATATTTATATATACAGAGAGAGAGAGAGAGAGAGAGAGAGAGAGAGAGAGAGAGAGAGAGAGAGAGATAGAGAGAAAGAGAAATTTTTTAATGTATATAGAAAGAGAAAATTTTTTAATGTACATATCCTATGAGTACGTGACTAAAATTGCAGCAAAGACAACATTTTACGGACTTCTTAATAAATAAAAATAAATGACATATGACATACTTAGAAAACTTGATATTTTGGAACTTGGAAATTTATTATTATTATATATATATACATATCCATATACATATATATATATATGTATATATATATATATATATATATATATATACTATTATATTATCAAAGGTAGGATAGAAAGAGATATGGGAAGAAAGATTGCTGTGTGCGAATTTGAAATTTGCAAGTGTAAATTATAATCTCTCCCAAGCAGCTTGCTTATGAAGTTGAGGTGTAGATCCCTGGCGGTAGTGGGATGTTTCCATGACTGCAATGATGCCAGTAAGCAACGGGCTGAAGATCATGAGACAGCTAATCGAATTTTATAAGACAAACTGATCTCATCACCGTCAGTCCCAAGCAAACAGTCTCAGCAAGTTTGACGACGGCACCCGAATCTCGCGAGTGTTGGTTGTCGCTTCTCTAAATCCACTGGAATTATCAGGTATCCTTGTACTTTCCTACTTGACCGTCAAGTTATTAACATTGCTGGTTCTTCTACTGCCAATCTATTAAACGCGATACATGATTAGTACTTTTATTGAACGGCATATCCACATTTTCAGGGTATATCAAGAATCACCACTTATCAAGGCCCGATGGCCACACGAGGATAATGGTTAATGGGTTGTTATACCGGCCTTCGTTGAACAGAGCAATTTACACCGATTAGCACTATAAATAGCGCTAGTAATTCCAACATCGGTGAGAGAGATGCGACTACACTTCAACTGCTAGCCGAGTACCCAGCAGATATACACGCTTTCCTATCTTTGTACATTTTTGTTAATACACTTGTTCCTTAACCGAACCTTGACTTGATTGTTCTTATTTTCACTGTTGTTCCACGACACAACAGATTGGCGACGAGGATGAGATCATGGTGTTTGATACTTTTCAGGCGCCAATACCAGAGACAGCTCCGGAGAACAGAAGATGAAACAGAAAACGGAAATCAACAGAATTGATTAGGGTGAACCCAAAACAAAAACGTTATTAATCCCAGAAGGATATTTTCAAAGGGGGGGGGGTGTTATACCGGCCTTCCTTGAACGGAGGAATTTGCACCGGTTAGCACCATAAATAGCGCTAGTAATTTTAACACCAGTGAGAGAGATGCGACTGCACTTCAACTGTTAGCCGAGTGCCCAGCAGATATACACGCTTTCCTATCTTTGTACATTATTGGTAATACACTTGTTCCTTAAGCGAACCTCTACTTGATTGTTCTTATTTTCACTGTTGTTCCACGACACAAGATGGGTATACATAAGTCAATGTGATTAGAGCGTAGTAAACATAAGTAGTGGGAATGTTGTAAATTGGATTACTTAGCGTGACGGTTCATCAAGAACTTGTTTACGTTGGACTTGAAGACAATAAAATTCTAGCCCGCTGGATAGCAAGCAAACAGGAGCGAGTTCCACAGGCGAACAGTTTAAAGAAAGAATCTTTGTTCATGGAATCTACGTTTAGGTTTTGGCTCCTAAACAGAATGCGGGGAATTATTGATAGTGGTTTCAGATAGACGAGTGGTTTTCGTGAAGGTTTGGCGAAGGGGGAACATAGATTGAAGCTCAGACGAGCACTTGCCATGAAAATAAAGATAAAGCAGAGACAGGCTCGCAACGTTTCTTCTGTGGGAAAGAGGTTGTAGGGAAGAGAAAAGGGCATCCCCACTAAGCTACAAAGTCTATTTTGATCTCTGTCAAGACAGGATAAGCTACTTCTAGCAGCTCCTACTCTTGACCCCAATACAAAGGCGTTAATTGAGCTTGGTCTTGTTTCGTAAGACTCAACATTTATTTTTTAAAATTTCATCATAAAAGCTTTATGTAGGAGAAATATGTTTTAATCAATTACGATTGGTATATGCGAACATAGTACGTTTCAAGTAAATGATTAACATATATATATCTATACTATAAAGCTAAATGTTTGTGTGTGTCTGGTCACGAATAGACTCCTATATGGTTGACTATTTAAAAAAAAACTGATTACATATAATGATAGAACATGTATCGAGACACAGGAATGGGTATGTTTGATCTGGCAGAACGGTGGTTCATTAAAATTGTGGGGTCTGCGTTCGCGCCTGGTCCACAAAGTATGGAAATAAAAAAATTTAAAATTAAAAAAAAAACGTTTACAAGTGTTTTTGATATAGATGTACATAAGAATAATTTGATAAGTATGTTTTAACTTAAATATGGATGGTATAATAAAATTGTGGGGTCTGCGTTCGCGCCTGGCGTCCATAGAATTGAAATAGGCACAAACTTTAATAAAGACTTTTCATATCTATCTGCGTAAGTATATTTTGATAATTATGTTTCTGTTTGCACCTGACCTCCATAGAATGGAAATATGTCAGAAAGTTTAACAAGGTTTTTTATATAGATCCATAGAATATTGTGATAAGTGTTTCAGTGTGAACAGGTATGGCATAATAAATTATGGGGTTTATCTATTTTATTTTTACTTTCATCATATTTTGCTTTGGTTTTGATTGGCCCAAATTCGAAGCCCTCTCTTTACAAAACTACCTTTTCATAACTGATCATACTTTCATCCAGTGGAAATTGTTGATCTACAATTGTGGATTTACAATTTTCATATCCTTTTCTGCAATCCTCTTTCTACAGGACTTCTGATAATTTAAAGATAATGTAATTATGTTGACTTTGATTTTCCATGTCTCACTGACTTTAGCAAATAGGGTACATACCTTTATAAATATTTGATAATATTTTCTCTCCTCTGATGAGATGTTAGACACCGAAACCCTATAGGTTAAGGAGATTAATATACTAAAGTATCAGTTTACTTGCTTAGAATGATAAAAATCTTTGATATGAGACTCAACCCTTCATTTCAATAAGTGTTTTTTGAAATTCATTAAATCACAATTTAATATATATATATACATATATATATATATATATATATATATATATATATATATATACATATATATATATATTTAAATAAGGGAGTAGTCACCAACAATGTGCATTTTTTAACATTATTTTATTATTCCGTGTCTTAGTTTTTCATTGAGAATTATGTTTGGATCATTGTAATAATGTTTTTGAAAATAATTTCTGACGAGGACGCATCAGACCGTCTGAAACGTACGTAAACGATTTCAATGACTTAAAAACATTATTACAATGATCCAAACATAATTCTCAATGAAAAACCAAGACACGGAATAATAAAATAATGTTAAAAAATAAACATTGTTGGTGACTACTCCCTTATTCAAATATACATCTTTCTTTCGTTGGAATTTATTAACCCATTATATATATATATATATATATATATATATATATATATATATATATATAGATATAGATTATTTGCCGATCATGTTGCTAAATCAAAAACATGTTGTTAGTAATTATGAAATGAGTATTCGACTCGATGTTAATTAGATATTTCGCAATTCAAGGCGGGTTTCTTGTGCGGCACATAAGGTGCACTCGTTCGGAATGTTAATTAATTGAGGTATTCCAACTTAGAATAAACATGTGTGAAGGTTGCTTGCTTTACGATTTCTGGTAATCTAAATATACTTTTTATGCAGGGCTACCCGGCGTTGCTCGGGACCGTATAAACAATGAAAAAACAAAAGCAGATATTGAACATATGTTTTATTCTTAGGGGAGAGGAATCTTTCATCTCCATGTATTATTTGTTTTATCTACCCTAGGACTGGTATTGTTCATGTTTTATCCCTAGCATAGGTAATTTATAGCATGTATATATGAAATTGTTTTGGCCTTGTATTTTTTTTTTATATATATTTAGTACAATTTTATCCCAAACGAGTTTGCTGGGTGAGTTTCCCTTTATAAATTTTCACCTACATTTAGGATTATTTATGTAATATATATATATATATATATATATATATATATATATATATATATATATATATATGATTTTAGTCATTCAACAAATTTTAAAATTTTTGGCATGAAATATTTAAATTTCAAATCAAAAGATTTTTTTTTATTATTCTATGGCAGACAAAGAATACAGTTGAAATATTATAACTCATTATCCTATAGGATTTCGATGTCTACCATCTCCTCAGAGGAGCAAATATTAGCAGAATATATTAGAAGAAAATATTGCTCTATCTTGTATATGGAGCAATTTTTTAGGTGGGATAGTACTTATAGAATATTACTGCCAATAATATTTTGTAAAACCTATAACCACAGGTTTCCATACCAATTGATTTTTAGATAATTTTATTCTGAAGGATATATATATATATATATATATATATATATATATAATAAAACGAAAAATAAAAAGAGATTGTAACTTCTCTCCCAATTTTCGAATTTTGTAATCAGGCCTTAATGCATTTTATTGACAGTTGCTACTTCTTTTGATGAATTAAGCGCTGAATAGGTTCCTTGATTGTTATAATAATTAAACGAATGATTTTTCGGTACGAAACGGACCAAGGATTGTGCATATTGACGTACTTTCAGAGATAAATTGTAAGATGGTCAACATCATAAAACTTAAAATACAGACTTTTGTCACTCGCTTGTTATATGCGCTGTAATTACATTAAGTTTCATAAATCAAATGATTGGTATAAATAAAAGGTGATATATAATTGAATAAACATATTTCCAAGAAATATATATATATATATATATATATATATATACACACATATATATATATATATATATATATATATATATACACATATATATATATATATACATATATATTCAGTATGTGATTGAATAATTTAAAATTCAAATTAGAATTAAATTAAAAATCCATTTCACAAGAAGGAACAACAACAAAGTCAATAATTTGTACGATCGTTTCGGAAAACAATGTTTTTATTGTGGTAGACATCAAGTTACGGACAATAATTTTTACATATAGTATTTAAAAAAAAACCCAAAGTTTCCCTATCAGCAAAAGTATTGGGAAGGGTTTTTAATGTATGTAAAAGACACCATAAATAAACCTAGCATTAAAAGTAAGGCAGATGTATCTTTTAATTCTTCGCCTTTAGAAATCAGCAATTAAGGTCAAAGTATTCATATGGATGTTTATTGTAGCTTTTCGACTTCAGTTGAAAAGCTACAATAAACATGTAAAAATTATTGTCCGTGGCTTAATGTCTACCACAATAAAAACATTGTTTTCCGAAACGATCGTACAAATTATTGACTTTGTTGTTATTCCTTCTTGTGAAACGTATTTTTAATTTAATTCTAATTTGCATTTTAAATTATCAGTCACATTACTGAATATTAAATTAGCTCTAGGATATTTACCTATCGAGCTTACTATATATCTAAATTACAACGAGCACTATTTCTTTTCCTGTATTTTAATTAAATTAGTAATTTTACTATTACATTAAAATACACTCTGCTCTTTAGACTATTGTTCTAATCTCCTTTAAATTTATTTATATATATACATACATATACATATATATATACATATACATAAAAGACATGTATGTGTACATATATATATGTATATGTATATATATGTATATATATACATATATATATAAGACATATATATATATATATATAAGAAAAAGAAAAAGCCGAAGATAAAGGTTCTCATTTTGGATTTATCTCTTCTTACTATTAGGTCCCATTTGACTAGGGTTAGACTTGTCTTTGGGCTACTGCACTGCCCGGGAGAAAAACAATTTGCATTATTTCAGCTGTTTTGTAAACTTTCCAATCGGAATTTTGCAAACTTTCCAATCGGATTATATGCACCGTGACGCTAGACTTATTTTGGAATACATTCTATCTAAAGAACTATTTTGTATTTTGGATCAACTCTAGAGGAGTTTCATTCAAACTGAAATATTATGCGCGGTTTGATTTTATATTAGTTTTTTACATATCCAATATTTTTACATCTTTTTATTTGGCAATGTATAACTACAATAATTGCGGTTTCACTTAATGCCTTAACAATCAAATTCTAGAATTGCTACAAATATAATTTGCTAATTTCTTTGAATCCTCTAATGAGAAAAATAGCATGCTTTGAAACTCCGCGGAATAAGGACTTTTTAAATTGTTTTTGGAGTATTCAGTCGAACAATAAATTTTGATTGTGAAGTTCAACTTATAGTTTTAATTTTCTTCGTCTTATAATAAGCTCTACTCTCTATTGCGTATTGAGCTTTTTAATTCGGTTGGGATTACATTTTGTATATATAAATACTGTTTTTTATATTAGTTTGAAGTTTACCATTGCGTAAACACTACATCCCTTTGTTTTTATTACATATATATATATATATATATTCTGGTGGGAAGATATAAAAAAATTGAAAAATAATTGAATTTCAACAAGGGTCGTTTATAGTGCTCAATCATAAGAAAGCAAGTTATATATTATTTATTTTTATGTAAATACAGTCATATCTTGCTACGATGTGCAGACCGTTTCAATCATATTAGATATCATCAGAAAAGAAAAATTAGGGTACAAAAACTGAAAAGGTTCAACACCTTTTATAAATTTTGGAGAGAGAAAATTCGATATGAGGGCGATGGACGAAATTAAAGTTTTTACGTTGTCTGATCATATCTTATATAAGTGAAACGGTCTGTACATCGTAGCAAGATATGACTGTATTTACATAATATATATATATATATATGTGTATACATATGTGTGTATGCATGTGTATGTATGTATGTATGTATGTATGTATGTAAACACATAAGAGGTGTATGATATTTGGGGTGACTTACAGTTACTCAGATTCCAAGGAACACTATTGTTAATGAATCGTATGAGAACAATGTCCGCAAAAAAAAGAAGACGACGACGAAAGAAAAGAACATAAAGAATTGTAAGAAGGGAGAAGAAAGAAAATAACGAGGGAAGAAGAGGAACAAACCGAGACAAAAAAGATTTAGTTATTGAAAAAGAAAAAGAAGGACGAACAAAAGTAGATGAAAAATTAAAAAAGAAACGTAGAAGCGGATTAGAAAGAAGAAGAAGAAGAACAACAACAACAACAACAAAAAACAATCTGAAAAAGATATATTGAATGAATAGCAAGAAGACAAAGAAAAAGAAAAAAGAAGAATCAACAGAAAAAATGAATAAAAAGAAGAAAAGGAAAAGAAAAGAAGTAAAATAAATAAAAAAATGAAGAAGAATGAAAAGAAGAATAAGAACAACAATAACAACAACAACAACAACAACAACAAAAACAACAACAACAACAACAACAACGAAAAAGACCTATGAGAAAAAGAAAAACAAGAAAGAGAAATAGAAGAAAAATAGAAAAATAGAAAAACACAGAGGAAGAAAAGAAGAGAAGAAATATACGAAGGAAAAGACATATAAAATAAAAAAATATAAATAAAAAGATCAAAAAGAAAAAGCAAAAAAAAAAAAATTAGAAAAAGAAAGAGAAAGCATGAAAAAAGGACGAAAATGAAGGAGAAAAATAAAAAAGACGAACAAGACTAAACAAACAAGAAATAGGAGAAAAAAGAAAATAATAATAAGAAAAACTAAAAAAGAAAAAATAGGAGAACAAAACTAAGAAGAAAAAGATTGAGAATAATAAGAAAAAGAAAAATTAAAAGAAGAAAAAAGGAGAAAAGTAAAGAAAAAGAAGCACAAAATAGAAAAAAGAATAAGTTAAAAAAATAAGGGAAAGAAAAAAAACGGAAAAAAATAAAACATATAGAATCATAAAAAAGGAAAAAGAAGAAAAATAACAATAAAAAAGAAGAACGAAAAAGAATAATAAAAATGAAGAATTATAAAAAAAGAATGAAAAAAGACGAGGGGGTAGAAAATGTAAAAGAAGTCGGAATAGAACAAGTACAGGAAAAAGAGAAAAAAACGAAAACTACAAGTATAAAATAAAGAATAAGAAAAAAAAGAAAAAAGAGGAAAAAAGGAAAAGAAAAAGAGATCAGGACGAGAAAAAGGAAAAAAAAGATGAGAAAAATGAAAAAAAGAAGAGAAAAGGAAAAAAAGAAAAAGAAAAATAAGAAGAGATAAAGGAAAAAGAAGAGAAAAAGGAAAAAAGAAGAAAAAAGGAAAAACAAAAAGAGAAAAAGGAAAAAAGAAGATAAAAAGGAAAAAGAAGAGAAATAGGAAAAAAGAAGAGAAAAAGGAAAAAAACAAGAAGAGAAAAAGGAAAAAAGAAGAGAAAAAGGAAAAAAAAGAGAAAAAGGAAAAAAAGAAAAGGAAAAAAAAGAGAAAAAGGAAAAAAGAGAAAAAGGAGAAAAGAAGAGAAAAAGGAAAAAAGGAAGAGAAAAAGGAAAAACAAGAAGAGAAAAAGGAAAAAAAAAGAAAAGGAAAAAAAAGAGAAGAAAAAGAAAAGGAAAAAAAGAGAAAAAGGAAAAAAAGAAAAGGAAAAAAGAAGAGAAAAAGGAAAAAAAGGGAAAAAGGAAAAAAGAAGAGAAAAAGGAAAAAAAGAAGAGAAAAAGGAAAAAGAGAAGAGAAAAAGGAAAAAAGAAGAGAAAAAGGATAAAGAATAGGTGAAAAAAGAGAAAAGAAAAACGATATAACTGATGTTCCTCCGTATTCTTCCCATCCCCTCAAACACACACACAAAAACCTACTAAAAGCTTCTAAAGCACGTGATTAAGCAGTTTTCTTTGATCATCGACATATACCGCACAGAAGTCGACTCACCGATCCCCACTACCATCCAAACCTCGATTTTATTCCGGTTACGTTCTTGGCAAAACACGTCTCAAAAATTGTAAAACCAAGGCAAAGCCAGGAGACGCGCCATTTTTCCGTCGGGGGAAAAAGATCAATTTGCACTGAAAGCAGATGAGATTTTGTCAATCAATTCACCTTCATTCAGAGAGAAAGAAAGCCATCTGCCCCACACAGACAGTTCTGTCTTGCAAATGTCTGTTGATGACAGCCAATATTACACTCTAGCTCTTTCTCTCGCTCTCTCTTTGCACACACACACACACACACACACACACACACACACACACACACACACACACACACATACATTTTAAAATTTGTCTTTACATAAGCAGTAATTTGTTGCTACACAGTCATGAGCATGTTTCGCTCTTCTAGTACTTACTTACTAGAGACCTCAGGAAACAACGCTTATTTTCGAAAGCGGAATTCTTAATCCAGAATTCCGCTTTCGAAAATAAGCGTTGTTTCCTGTAAAGGTCTCTAGTTACTAATGATCATGGCTCGTGTAAAGAAAATTTAAAAATGTAACTTGCTCTACTTCCGTATTGAGCACTTTTGTATAAACCTCGTTATATTTTACTGGTTACCCTACTTTTGAAAAATAGCAACCCCAAATTATATATATAGTATAACTCCTATAATTTGAACATTCGCTTCGTTCAAATTAGAGGATGCTGTTCAAGTTTCGTGATAAAAAAAATGTGCTGCAGTTACCTTTAATTTTCTAAGAATTAAGAAATAGTAAATGAAATTCATTGCTATATGATACTTCAAGTATATATTAAGTTGAGTTTACGATATATTGTAAGAATTGTTAAGTATTTTTACCAGGAACAAAAACATTGAAAATAAATTAAATCTACTCTTAATTGTTAGGTATTTATTACCTAAGTTATCATCTACAGAAATCATACATTTATGTAAAATACAGTTTTTTTTTTTATTAATTCATTGAATGAATCTCATTGCAGTTTCTATGTTCATCGATTGAGTTCTCGGGCGCTGCCATTGTATTCCGTAAGCGATCACGAAAATTTACAATTTCTTGGTTCTGTAGCTTCTTTATGATTATATCTCTTCGGAGTGACATTGCTTGCAAAACATAGTTGTCACTAAAGTAAGGACTTTTTTCTAGAAATTTTATAACCGTCTCCATATACTTTTCTGCATCATCCCCTGATATTGCTTCATCAGTGTGCTCTTGATTATTTACATTAGGGTCAAGAGAATGGGAGCTGTCGCTATGTTCATCACCATTACTGCCTTCAGGATATTGATCAGTAGTTTCCTCATCTTGTTGCACCCACATTTCAACGTCATTTGCATTAAGTGATTTAAGAACAGCATGGTTGGTCGATAACCGTTTGGTTTCAATAATTTTTTCTAGACCAGATGTATTCTATGATTTTTTCTGTTCAGAGGCCTTTGGCGCTGGGCATAATTTACCCCATGCTTTTGTTAATGTGCTTGCTCGAACTTGATTCCATGCACTTGCGAGAGAAAATATGGCATCTTTGATAGTAAAATGGCGCTGAAAATTGCTTATACTCCCGGTACTATTTATCATATTCATCATGAAATCATTTCTGTAGAAACATTTTAAGTTCCAAATAATTCCTTGATCCATAGGTTGGATGAGAGAAGTCACATTAGGTGGTAAGTAGAACACAAAAATATTCCGGCAAGATGACTCTAGTTCTGACACAGGAGGATGTGCTGTACAATTGTCCAACAGAAACAAGCACTTTGAATCAGGTTTACCTAATGCAAGAAAACGCCTCTGGACAACTGGCACAAATTCTTGCAAAAACCATTTTTTAAACAACTGTTGATTCATCTATCCATTTCGTGAAGAATAATAGGATACTGGCAAAGGCGAAACTCCTTTCAATGCTCGGGGACACTTTGATTTGCCGATGACAAGAAGCTTAAGATTATGAGTTCCAGAAGCACTAGCGCATACCATCACTGTTAGTCTTTCTTTATTTAATTTGAATCCTTTTATTTTCTGCTCCTTGGATCCGTCTAATGTTTTTGTAGGTAAGCACTTCCAATTTACGCCACTTTCATCAGCGTTGTAAACATCCTCTGGTATTAAACCATAATCGGCAATTATCTTCTTGAATTTGTCACAATAATATGATGCTGCGTGTGTATCAGCAGACCATTGTTCGCCTGACATTGTTAATTATACTATGTTTACTCTTAAAGCTCCTAAGCCAGCCCTCACTGAATTTCATATCTTCTGCGATAAGAGATTTTGCTTTAGCAATTAACATGGGCCCAAATTTCCTCCTTTTTCTTTTTGATGTAAAACAGTGTACTTCTTCCAATCTTATAAGCTCTCAATATAACGCTATTTTCAACTCCAACATCTAATTTTTCTATAATTTGACGTTTTTCGAGTAAAGTCAGTGTCACTTGTTTTCTTTTAGAGTTGCAAGCCATTGTGATGGGTTGTTTTACACTATTTTAAATATAGCAATCTGAAAAAGAAAACTTACAGTTATTGTAAATTAATTATCAATAGCTAATCTACATTAATTACATAGTACCAATATTAACATTTCTGCGCAATATCTGACCAAACCATATAAACAGTTTTGCTGCAACTCCGTATCAAATATGCTAATACAATTTCAATGACGAGACAGTTCAAGTTTAGAGAAAGTTCAGGTTTAGAAGAAGTCAAAATGAGATGAAGTCCAACTTTTAGGAAATTCAAATAAAAGGAGTTTTACTGTATATATATATATATATATATATATATATATATATATATATATATATATATATATATATATATATCTTATTCATATTATTCCGAATTTTATTATGTTTATATAATTGAAAATTCAGTAATCGTTCATATAAAATAAATTTTAAGTCAGTATAAGGCGACTTCATTTGTAAGCTTCAAAATTACAAGTTTTGTAATCGCGCATTCATATATTGTTTGAAAAAAATCAAGACAACAAAGATTGAATTGAAAGTAACAAATAGTATATTTCCATATATATATATATATATATATATATATATATATATATATATATATATATAGCTTAGAGCGATAGAGGAAAAGAGCAAGCTCAATTCTATGAGAGGAGACTTATCTGGACATTATAAAGCTCAACAAGTATCAATGGATCTTACATATGAAAACAATAGGAGTTAGAAATGAATACATAGAACTATATATTGGTGGATATAGATTGGTTCATTTATTCAATAAGGAATACAATCGATTAGTTGGGGGATAGAAGGGACTCTTTATGCCAAGGTATTTCGAAGCCTAATGCTTTTCATCAGAAGAGTAGAGAAGATGCTAGGTAGCATAGTGGGGATGCGGTGTCTAGCGTTGCATTCATTTGGAACGAAATAAATCAAAACAAATTAAAGTAATAGATGATGTTGGGGGTCGAATTCTAAATAAAGGAGGAGCGTATTATATATAGTGTAGTGCAGAAAGGCGTATAGAGCCTTTATCATAGTATTAAGTGAATTTAGTATATGATTTAGGGTTAAAGTTTTGGACTTGATGTATGGTGGTTCTAATTTAACGGTGAGTAAGGTGTCTATTATTTATTGAGGGGAATTTTTTTACATATGCAAGCGATATGGCATCACTATGAATTAGTGTATACTTTTGGGAGGGATATTATGGTGGTGATTTAAGGCGAAAGAGGTGGGTCTGGCTGGGTAGTTATGAGGCTATAATACTGGATTTCAAAGTATACTATATGCTAGGTAATATGTGGCAATATTTCTATGTTTCCTTTTTTATAAGGAAAAGGTAGAGAGATAGGGTGGCAAATTTTTTGGGAGTGCCTAACAGGACAAAAATAGAATTTTGGATATAGATGATTGGCGAGGTGGAGTAATTGGGGGAATTTTACTATTAACCATAACAATATTAATAATAGATGGAAAGGATGGAATACTGTTGCCATATCTGGGCAGGAGCTGCTAAAAACAGCCTATCCTGCCTTGACAGAGTACAAAATAGACTTCGTGGCTTAGTGGGGGATCCCCTTTTCTCTTCCCTGCAACCGCTCTCCCACAGAAGAGATGTTGCGAGCCTATCCTTGTTTTATCGTTATTTCCATGGCAGGTGCTCGTCTGAACTCCAATATCTGGTCCCCCATCGCCAATCTTTCACGAAAAACACCCGTCTAGCTGAATCCACTGTGAAAAATTTCCCCCAATCTATATCTGTGCCTCAACCAAAACGTGGATTCCATGAACAAAGCGTCTTTCTTAGAACTGCACGCCTGTGGAACTCTGTTCCGTCTGCCTGCTTCCCTCCGGACTACAACTTGGATGTCTTCAAGTCCAATGTTAACAAATTCCTAATAAAGCGCCCCTTAATTAAACACTTCATCAAATCTCCACACTAACGTAATGTACTTGCAATAACCCTTATCCCTGAGTGGCCTCCGGGCTTTGATAAGTGGTGATCACTGTGTAAAAAATAAAATAAAATAAAAATAACAACAGTAATAACGACGATGGTAATGACAATAAAAATGATGAAGATAATAGCGATAATAATAGCAATGACGACGATAATAAAATAATAATAATAATAATAATGTTAACAAAAATAATAGCATTAATAATAATAATAATAATAATAATAATAATAATAATAATAATAGTGATAATAATAATGTTAATAATAACGAGTACAGATAAAGGCAATATCCAAGACACATGAAATATATTTAAGGGGTAGAGAGTGAAGGGTAACGTAAAAAGAACAAAAAAAAACTATGGTAACTATCTTAGTTGTATAGGACGCGTTGCTTGTCACATCGTAGAATGTAGAACTGGATAAAAATATAAGAATTTAAAAAATTGAGGCATAGCCAATAGATTGTGCCGTGGCCCATATGGTTAGGTCGTCAGTATTGCCCACTTAATGCGTGCGACGACCTGGGTTCGCGCCTATGTTGGAGCACGTCACTGATGAAATGCAGTTCATCGAAACCCACTTTGGGTCTGGCGTTGTCCGTTGTCGATGCAATTGCTCGATTCTATCTAATTCTGGGTTCTAGCTTTATCGTGAAAAGTGTATGTGAATGGGTATTTATATATCTATCTATAATCTCCTCTTAATGTCTAATATATATATATATATATATATATATATAATAAAGACAATAATATATATCAGCACATCTTTTAACAAACAAATTTCGCACCATACTCAGGGAACTTCTCTAATCACTTTCATTTAAAAAAATCAAGTCTAATAAAACTCCTTTCTCAAGTAATGCGTTTTATCCTGAAAAAGGTTAAGTCTTACACTCAAGGCCATAAGTCAAGCCACTTTGCACATCCGAAGCTATAACAATATTTAATTTTCCCAACGTAGCAAATATAATAATCTTTAAAAGTGAACTATTCTCCTATTGCGAACATATGATAAAATTTAAAAGGGACGATTTAAAATTACATAACTTTAACATTAATCCCATAGATACATAAATTTATACATCTTTTTTACGCACTTTATGCATAATTTATTTTTACGTTCTTCTCTCCGTCTTGCTTGATCGGCTAAGCACCTACAAACTTTGTTGGAATGTATATGCATGCGTGCATGCATGTATATACGTGTATAAGTGTACCTATGCATTTATCTTTTTCTATATGTATGTGCTTATATATATATATGCATGTGCATGTACTTATTTATGTGTGTGCGTTATAGCAGAGCCTGTGGGTGGCGGTAAATACATTAGCTGCCGCTTAACTTTTAAAATCTATTACAACTTTAAATTTTTACTTTCCTAATATTCACCACATAATTTAGATTCTAACTTTTTAACCATAACCCTAACCCTAACCCTAACCCTACTTAAAGCATTGTTGATTAAATACACTTTCCAATGTATTGGATAGATATATGGTCACAATAAGTTCACAAATTTTGAGAACACCACCGCTGAGGTACAACACGCGGACCTTTACTAACGGACTTTTCTTTACTCCAACTTAACAGCATGACAAGAAAGAAAAAAAAGGAAGAAAAATATCCAAAATCATGACAAATGAGTTTGACCTTTAAATATATAAATTATAAATTTCAAACAAATAAATATTTGTTTATTTTCGGAATATTGCGTTGTGATTTGGCTTTCAAACGTAACCTATACGTATTTTTAACTCCAATTCAATCAACGCTTCTATTACAGTACGCACCTTCCTGACGTTAATATCGCATAGCCGACGCATCATTCCGGCATTTCAAAATACCACTGCTGCGATTTGACGGACAAACTATTCAACTTGAGCTCTCGGGCGCTGCCATTGTATTTCGTAAACGATCACGAAAGACTCAAAACGAGCTGATAACAGAGCTGCAGATGACACAGACTTGATTGCACACAGCGAGGACCAAATCCAAAACATGGTAAACTCGTTTTGTAGAATGGTACAGAAAACCAGTCTTCAGATAAATACGGGGATACTGAGGTAAATATATCAACCATCACCTGACAAAATACACTGACGAGACCAATCGATCTTGATAAACGGTGAAGAATTAAAAGTGGTGCCAGACTTTAAGTACCTTGGAAGAACACTGACTATTTAAGACCGTGCAGACAAGGAGACAAGGTGCCTCGCCCAGAGTACGTGTGCCTCGTTCGGAAAACAATGAAAACAATTATGGTCAAATAACGGCATTAGACTAAAATGAAATGCAAAATTTATATAACAGTGGTATTTCTGCTCTACTATATTCAGTACCAACCTACACAGAGTACAGGAATAATAAACAAGTTGGCAGCAATACAACAGTGCCACATAAGAAAAGTTTTGAGCAATAAATGTAACGATCTTCTGCCAAGTATTATGAAGTATTCAACAGAAGCATAGAAGCCGTATTCATCACCGCACAACTGCACGTGTGGCCAGAAATAAGAATTAAATGAAAAAAAAAAAACAATCGCATCTCAACAATCCTATGGAAAATTGGAAAACAGGTGCAGAAAGATGGGTTGGCAGAAACTCCGCTACAAGGATGTGATAAGAAGCCACTTCAAGTCAATGAATATGAACACGGAAA
>NC_136505.1:108636851-108644351 GCF_053919585.1 Euprymna scolopes
ATTGGGTTCAAGAGTATACATAAAAAATGAGAATATTGGGTTCAAGAGTATACATAAAAAATGAGAATATTGGGTTCAAGAGTATACATAAAAAATAGGAGAATATTGCTTAGAAATTCTATATGATTTGACAGTAAATTTTGGACGAGAAACTATACCCCTGATAATTTCAACATTTTAATGGGTTCGCCCGACTCAACTTAAGTCACAAATGTAATGGTCCTTTACCTCTTGGATGAAATCCACAAAATACTCCATAGCCAATTTAAATTAGAAGGGGGCCTTTAAAGAGACGATGCGCTCTTTATAACTAACTCGACAAACAAAAATTACAAAAAAGCAATTATTTCCCCACAAAACCTCTTTAAAAATTATGGACGCTAATATAGAATAACTAAGTTCTTAGACGTTACACTAAACCTGGAAAACTCTACTTTTGAACCCTACCATCAACTCAACCAATTAGTACCATATGTCCATAATGAATCAAACCACCCTTAGTCAATATTAAAATCGATAGTTCATAATGTCTCTTTAAGAATCTCTAAATAATCTTCTAAGAAATCTATATTTAATAAACACACTAAATCTATATTTAATAAACACACTAAATCTATATTTAATAAACACACAATATACTACAATATAAAACACAAATAAAATACAAAAATTAAACAGATAAAAATACAAATTATACAAAAAAAGCTACAATAATTATCATAAACCTAGAAAAAATGTAATAACATATAATATTGCCATACCATTTAACAAAAGTTACAAACATTAATCCAACCACAATACAAAACCAAAGTACACCACACACATCAATCATTAACACAAATAAACCCCAACACCATGTCAGAAAACGTAAAAACAGGCAAAGTGATACGCCGTGGTTTTACTCCTCATTCTCTAAGAATATTAAAATAAATATAGACGTAGAAATTTTCAAAATGTTAGAAAAACTTCAAACCTACAATAAATACAGTAAAATATTTAATAAAAGCAATCAAAATATCTTATTCGACAATGTCAAACTTTAACCAATTACTAATTAGCAATAACAAAAAAAAAATAAGAAAATACAAAATATAAATAGACAACCTATTAAAAAGCTGTAAGGATAGAAACAAACAAAAATGTAAAAGAAAAAAGTGTAATTTACAGCTGCATAGTAACAAAAAATTCAAATGAAAATTCGAATAATAACAATCAATTTAATTCTGTGACTACACTAACACAATGAATAATAAACCCCAATAAACCCATCAAACGAATAAGTTCAACCAAACGTCTTGCATAACACTACCACTATTAATCCAACTGAAAACTATTACAATTCTATAAAACATAATGAAATATACATCGGACCGACATAAGCCTACACAAAACACAGAATCTCCGCACATAAGCACTATTTCTAAAACAGATACTTAAAAACCAAACATTAACAAAATATATTTGGCACTTCAAAGATATGAAAATTCCTTTAACATAAAATAGACAATTCTAAGCTTTTTTAAAACATATAAACCTGGCGACATATTTTGCACACTTTGCAAATTTGAATCTCTGATTATAGTAAAATTCAATGCAAATTAGTCAACATGTTTTTACCGAAAAGAAGAAATATTATCAGGATGCATGCATAGGAGATGGAAAAAATAAAAACAACTACAACCCTCCCTAAAAAAACAAATAATATAATAATTAGAAAAAAAATAGAACAGTAATCCAATTATATTATTAATATCATGATTATTAGATGAATGTGCTAAACACACATGTTTTCTATCAATATTTAGGAATTTCGGAAGCAAACACCAGCAAAGTAACAAAATTGAACGAGAAAAATTGAAAGGGATAAATAAAAAGAAACAAGAAAACTCCTAGAAACAAGGCTATATAGTATCAACCTAATAAAATGTATAACCACATTGGCAGTATTACTAGAAAGATACTCTGGGCCGTTTATAAGTTAGACCAAGAAAGTACTGAGGCATCTCGACCAGAAGACCAACAACACCGAACATTACTCAACAGAAAAGGCTCAATTCTTATCCACGACAGTGCCCGAGCGCATGTTGCTAAGCCGACACTGCAGAAGCTGAACGAAGTGATTTACAAAACTCTGCCTCATCCGCCATACTCTCCAGACTCCTCACCTTCGGACTACTACTTTTTCAAGTATCTCAACAACTTTCTACGTGAGAAATACTTCAAAAACCTAAGCTATATAAAAACGCCTTCAGCGACTAAATCGCCAGCAGAACGCAAGTTCTTTTTTTTTTTTTTAAATACTAGCATAAAAACACATATCTTGCTTTGGTAAAATGTGTTGATTCTGAAGGTGCTTATTTCGATTAATAGTTTTTTGTGTAAGCCGACATTTGTTCATCTGAATTTTAAAGTTCAAAACCGTAAGAACTTTCTTGCCAACCTTATATAAACCCGACAGTAACAACACAAACACAATCATTTTTTTTCCGTAAAAAAGATGGCTGAAATGTTCTACAAACAAAACTGGAAACTTCTCTTTGCTTCGTGAAAAATCAATAGACACAAAGAACAGAACTACTCAATCAGTTCTGACAAGTAATCATATCGACTGCCAAATATAAGTCCTCAACGAAAACACAACTACGTTTTATTTTGCGATGGGTTGTTCATTCAGTCTGGTTTTAAAACATATCCCCTCTCCATCAGAAAAGTTGCATTCAAAGCTGTTTTTCGTTTACTTTAATAGAAATAATGCAGTTCTATAACAATAATATTTGGAAATAACACAAACAGTTTTAAATCATTATACAGCTCTAAAAAAATCCTGGGAACATATACCCGAACGAACAGTTGGGAATGACAACTACACTATTCACTATGACTACATAATCCCTACTACTACATATCTTGAAAACGCAGCTGTTAAACCAGATATAGTGATTTGGGACAGAGCAAACAAAAAAGCGACCGTAATAGAGGTCAGTGTACCCAATGATACAGGGCTTAACAGAGTTGAGAGGGAAAAGATAACAAAGTATCAAGGACTTATGTATGATATGAAACGAAATTGGAAATTAAAAGACGTTTCAATTATACCAGTCATCATAGGAGCAACTGGGCTTATGAAAAAGAACTTTAAAAAGTACATAGCAAGCATACCCGGTGAACCAAGTGCAAGTGAAATACAAACGATTGCACTGAAAGGGACGGCTAGAATCCTGAAAAGATCTCTTGGTTGGACTCACTAAAATAGGGGTAAATGTCAGACATCTGGTTGGATGTCCCATCCCCTAGAAGAAAAAGTTTAAGAAAAATGAAAAAAAAAGAGAGAAACTCTATATATAAACTTGTGTATATTTCTACATATAAAATTGGGTTCCCCCCTCTGATACTGATATGAATACTTTAAATGATAAAAACTGACTTTTTAATATACTCAGTCGTTTATGTGCGAGCGACTACATGAAGGTAATCTGCATATTCCTTTAAAAATGAACGTTAATTAATTATTCATTTTTTATGGTTTCTTATGAGATGCTTTGATTTATTTCGCTTTTCCCTCAAATGTATTCATGCATAGTTTCTACATTCTGCATAATTGTGTAGAATTTAAGGTGATAGATTTCTAGCACACGGAAATATGTTTGCATTCTGAAAATATCGAAATTAAAACATGTCGTACATAGGTTATCGATAATGTTTGTGGTAATATATTTATATTATAATACTACTCTGCATGTCAGGGAACACCAGAGCTTCATTGGATAAACAGCTCGGAATATATATATATATATATATATATATATATATATATATATATATATATATATATATATATAAGGCGGTATATTTGGTAAAAAACAGGGGAAAGTGTTCAATACTTTAGTACAGCTAACTATGTTTTTTAATATTTCAACAACGGGGTTTTAGCTAAAATCATTACAAGTTCTTTCAATTGACAATATATATCTCATCAGATAAGTTTTTTTTTTTTTTTTACTGAAATTATCTGATGAGATTGCAAATAATATTGTCTCTTGATTAAAACGACTTGCAATGATTTTAAAAAAATCCCAAGGTTGAAATAATAGCAACATAATTATTTTTTTTACTATAATAATTAAACATCTACAGACACAAGTGTTTCATCTTTTAGGGAATCTTCAGTGCAGGGTGTCACATTTAATATCAGTCGACAGACTCGAACCCGGCAACGCGAGCCATCTCTGGCTCGATTAGCAAAGACCGTATCCAGTCGGCTGCCATTAACTGTGGGAAATAACATTGAATTTAAACATTTTATTTTTACATGTTCTTTACGTCAGTCACAGTATATATATATATATATATATATATATATGTATATATATATATATATATATGTATATCTATATATATATATATATATATATATACTATTATATAAAAGGAGCATCTTCAGAGTCCTAGAGTGGATGAAACGTGGAATATTCCGTGTAGCTTAACTGCCATATACATATTTATTACTTACTATATATATATATATATATATATATATATATGATTTTCAGAATGTGAGAGATTGTATATAATAAATTCCACAGCCAAACAAATGCGACGTTGTTTAGCTGTAGAATTTATTATATATATATATATATATATATATATATATATATATATATATATACATATATATATATATACCAGCATGGTTACCTAACGCTTTTTCGGCAACAACGAATGTTTCACACTCCCGTGTTTTTTATCATCGAAATCGCTGAAATCTAGCATTTTTCATTCAAATCGATTGATTGCCTTCTCTAGTTGGTGCCCCATCGCGATCCGTCTGGAGGAAGCCTTCACATGCCTCTTGCTATGTCTTATTTTACAATATATTGTAGTCTACATTGCACTGTAGAGAAATTACTGTTGATGTATAAATATTTTGTATATAATGGCTAGAATTAAAGTTTAAAATGCAAAACTAGCAAGTATCACACTCCAGTGCTCTAAACAGAAACATTGATTTCGAACGCGCCCGTTATATGAAAGAGCCTGCTGTTGATTTGAATGTCGAACCTTTCGGCTTGTGTTGTAAAATAGTTTTCAAAGCACTTGTGATATTATGTAAGGTTTTAACTTCGGTTTTAATCACATGTTTCTTCTTTCCTCGTATTACTTTTTATAATCGATTATCGAACACATCTCGATACAACACCTATATAAGGACACTGTCAGGCGCATGAAGTTCCCTTCACGTAAAAATTCATAAAAATCGGCTAACCCCTTTTCGCGTTCAAGCGAAAGTACTTATAGACACGCAGATACATACATCTCCTTTTATATAATAGTATATATATATATATATATATATATATATATATATATATATACGAGCAAACAGTTAATAAAACATGTTAAAAACAATTTGAAATGAGTTAAAAACATATTTAATCTGAAAAGTAAACACTAGATAAGTGGATATTTTATTTTTATTTTATTTATATATATATATACTTGTTTATTGTTATATAAACATGGTCACATCCTGCTGCTACAAATAGCCACTTGTTTCAATCAAACAACAGATAAAATCAGGCAGCGACTTGACTATTCAAAAGTTCAATGAATAATGGATTTTTATTTTAGGTAGGTACTCTTAAAAAGTTGGAGTTAAAAAACTTAAAATACAGAACTTTAATTATAAGATGTAAAGAGGGAGGGGGCAATTTAAATAAAGTTAAAAGATTATAATAGAGAGAGAGAGAGTGATTAAGAAGAGAAAAAAAGAAATAGAGAAAGAAAATAGAGAGAAAAAAATATACATATAATATGGAGAAGAAAAAGAAAAAATATAAATGGTTATTATAAAGAGAATAAGGACTAGAAGGGAAAAGAAAGAATGATGAGATATAGTTAAAGAGAGAGAGAAAGAGAGAGAGAAAGGAAGAATTAATAGGAAGGGAATCTTAAAGAAGTTGCCAGTATATAGAAAAAGAAAAAGAAAAAATCTGCGTGTCAACCAATTTATGAACAATTATACAATTCAGTAATGAGACAACATTATTACAAATACAAACAGAAAATACAATCTAAGCTTTGGAAATGAACATGTCAAAAAAGACAGCGAATGTATCCAACTGACATATTTATCATCTAACATACGTCCACGAGTAATATCAACGCAGTTCAAACATACGTCTACAATTAATTAAGCCCTCTATACTAAATGATATAAGTTTAAAGTTCTCGCGTTTTTATTAAATGAATATATAAGTAAAAGAAAAAAATAATAATGATAAAACAATATTAAAATTATTATTATTATTAATAATAATAATAATAATAGTAATAATAAAAAAAAATAATAATAATAATAAAAACAGAATAAAATTAATATTTATTATCTTTTTAATATGACATATTTAGCCATAAGAGGGGATTAAATAAATTAAATAGGACTAATAAATTATAAATAATAATCTACTAATATTTATGTATACCTAAAAAAAATACAATACATATATATACATACACATACACACACATACACACATACATATACACACATACACACACATATATATACATATATATGCACACATATATATATACATACATGCATATAATTAAAGGTGTAACTCTATACTATTAAGTTGAAAGTTTAAGCTAGTTGAATATAAATATAAAGTTATATTAAATCACAAATTAATACATTCAAGACAGTATTACTAAAAACATAGATACAAGTACACTTACATATAAATATATAAATATATTCAGGCAAAAGAAGTAGTTAAATCAACAGAATACTCAAAGGTAGCGACACACAGGTAGATAGTAACAAAAGTAAAAATAATAAAATACATATGTATATCCCCACAGAGAGCCAACATACATACACATATACATATATATATATATATATATATATAATTTTATGTATACACATACATACAAAACAATACACAAACATATGCACACAGTCATATACTAATATACAACAACGCACACACATATATATACGCACACATAAATATGTATAATTCACATAAACCATATACATAGAAATACATATGGATACAAATTATTTGGCAAGAGTACAGATAGATGCATACACACAAAAAAGCATACAAATGGACTGAATAAACACCACCAGGGGAGCACACAACAAAGGAGGGTATACAAAATAAGATAGAAATGTATAAATCTAAGTACACACGGTCATAAAGTAAATATATAGACACGTACATATACACATAGACACACAAGTATATAAGATAGGAGAAGTTAAGAATGAAATCAGGCGAGGAGAAAGTATGTTAATAGTATTTTAATAAATTATAGAAATCAGTGACAATTTTAAATTTATATAAATTTTATATCTAAACTAAAAAGATGGTTTTTATAATGTTTGCAATTAATTGAATTTTCGTACTTCTTATTTAATAATTTATCTCTTTCTCTAAAAGTAAGTATAAATAATTTCTCATAAAGACATAGGTAGCAAGGCGAGTTTAA
>NC_136505.1:108649351-108696851 GCF_053919585.1 Euprymna scolopes
ATACACATATATTATATGGACTGTTGTTATGATAATGTGTAGCGAACTAAAGATACCTTGGGTTAAGCACATTGGGGATCTAAATATAAAGTTTCCTACTGTATGTCTTTCTGTCTGTTTGTGTGTGTGATGCGGTTTATCTCAGCATACAGGCAACCTACGCAGGCAAGTTAGGTACCGTAATGACGCTTATTACCCGGCGGGTGCATTAGTGATATTTATATCCATGTTTGATACATGGAAATGCAAAAAAAAAGCAACAAAAAAAATGCATGCAAAAAAGTCACATCTGTATCTATATATCTATATATCTGTGTCTATATGTGTCTGGCAGAACTTTCTGTGTATCTATATAGTAGGGATAAATTTCTATAGATCTGTGTCTGTGTCTATATACATTTCTGTAGTCTATATATCTATATGCTTATAATGTGCTATGTATTTATCTACGTGTGTCTATATAACTTTCTATATCTATATCGATGTCGATGTGTCTATATGTGTGTCTATCTATATATCTATATATCTACGCTATATATCTGTGTCTATGTCTATATACCTTTCTGTGTTTCTATATATTTATATGCCTATAATGTCCTATGCATCTATCTATGTGTGTCTATGTCTGTCCATGCCTAATATTCCATTTCACCAACATCATTTTATTCTATAGTATTATTGTTCCAGCGATCAGTATGTTTAAAAGACGGAAACGTTCATTGGGGCGGAAAAGGAATCAAGCTGTGAAATCTAAAGAGAGAAGACGACAAATGAGTCAAAAAAGAAGGCTTGAGAGAAATCGGGAGGCCGCAGTTGATTCGAGGAGACAGGAGGCACCACACACCAGGGATGAAAGGTATAAAAGAAATCGGGAGGCCGCAGTTAATGCGAGGCGAGAGGAGGCACCACACACAAGGGATGAAAGGTATAAAAGAAATCGGGAGGCCGCAGTTGATTCGAGGCGAGAGGAGGCACCACACACCAGGGATGAAAGGTATAAAAGAAATCGGGATGCCACAGCTGATGCGAGGCGACAGGAGGCACCACACACCAGGGATGAAAGGTATAAAAGAAATTTGGAGGCCACAGCTAATGCGAGGAGACAGGAGGCACCACACACCAGGGATAAATGACTGCAAGAGGATCGGGAGGCCACTACTAATGCGAGGCGAGGGGAGTCACTACACACCAGGAGTTTATGGCGTGTTCAGGACACTAGACAGACAACTGATCGGTGATAGCACCAGAGAAAACAACTAGGCCTTGCTTGCAATTAAGCACGCGCCGCTGAAAAAAATCATCTCTGGAGGCCAATTGGTTTCCCTACTCGAGTGTTGGATCTCTCATCACTGAAGACGGCGCAGACTTTCCAATGGCCACAGTATGCCCAAGTTGTCATGCGATTAAATGGAAAAATAAAGCAAGAGGCATGTGTTGTAAGAACGGGAAGGTTGCCTCACCCACATTCCCTGTTCATCCTGATCCATTGAAAAACGCTTTGGGAAGGAAATCATCCCCACTCTGAATACTTCCTCAGTTACACTAGGCAGATAAACAATTCCCTAGCAATGCCCTGTCTCAAAGTCGATCACCCACCAGGACCACCTGGACAACATGGATGGCAACCAACAGTCACCATACAAGGAAAGGTATCCATACTGATGGGGAGATTGCAGCCAGATGTAGGACAAGAACCCAAGTCTGCCCAGCCTTATGTCATGGACCTTGATCATGCTCAAAAAGAGAATGAAGTCAGGCTAGCTACTGTAACCCTACCAGCATCAGCTACTGTCCATGAAAATCAGATCCTCCAGAACCTCACTGATATTCTTTAGCAGCATCTAAGAGACTGGAACCCTTTTGCCCATTACTTTAAGATGGCCTGTCAGATACTCAGCCAAGAGAATCCACAACAATTAAATATGGTGCTGGATGAAAGAAAACGATTCACTGGAGAGCATTCAAGGAAATGCAACCTAGGACTGAAAGAAATCTCAGTCCTGATGAACGATGAGACAGTAGAAAGAAGTAGCGTCTCAGTGCTTCTCAGGGGTGGGGGATTTTAGAGATACTTGACACTCACAGATCGGCAGATCCTCCTCATTTTATCATTCTCTTTCCTTCTGGAACTGATGGCTGGCATCTAGGTCTGAAACAAGAATCTGGCACCTCTCCAATTTTGTTTATTCCACATTCAGCATCGCCTCAACAATCCTAACATTCTTTTGAGATGGAACAAGCTTTTACAAGATTACTATCGCGTCAGTTACGCTAAGGTAGAAACTCAAAGGCTCATCTACATTGAGCACAATCAGCAAACTCTCAGAAGTGAGGAATACACAAGACTGTGCGAAGATGTTGCCACAGCCAACAATCCAGATGATATCAGATCAGGAATAAAGTCATCCTGCCACAATACTATACTGGAAGTTACGATATCTGCACCAGCACTTCAAAAATGCAGTTGCTATTGCAAAGGAATACCACAAACTCGAACTTTTCATTACATTTACATATAACCCACAGTGGCCTGAAATCACGCACTCTCTCCTCCACAACCAAAAGCCACAAAACAGACTTGATATTGTGGCTGGGGTGTTCAATCTCAAGCGAAAGGAGCTGATGAACGATCTCATCAGTGTCAAGGTCATGGGTAGAAGGGCTGGCCACGTGGATGTGGTCGAATTCCAGAATAGAGAGCTTCCTCATTCCCACATCCTTTTCATACTCCAAGAGCAAGATAGACTGCACACTGCCGATGAAGTTGACCAGGTAATCACAGCTGAGCTTCCACCAGACCCAGCTACGTTTCCAGACGGACCGCAGAGGGAACAAGCCAGATTACTTGGACATTTAGTGATCATAACATGGTTCACAATTGCACTGAAGCCTGTAGACTACAAGGCAATCAGTTTCAAAAAGGCTTCCCCAAACAATTATCAGAGGTGACACATTGGGATGACAATGCCGTCTCTTCCATCTACAAACGGAGACCACCAGAGAATCGAGGAAGGGCAGTCGAGGTTCGAAATAAAACTATTGATAACAGCTGGATAAAACCCTACAATCCATATCTGTTGCTTAAGTACCAGGCTCATATCAATGTAGAAGCCTGTGTCTCACCAATGGCTGCCAAATACCTTTTCAAATATGTTACCAAGGGATCAGACAGGGCTATGGCTAAGGTTCAGGATGAATACAATGGGATGAAGGAATACCAGAATCTCAGATCTATTGGAGCCAGGGAGGCCTGTTTAGACATGCATTACCAAAGATTTAAGTAAAGCTACATCCAAAGTGTTTAAATGAATTATAAATCAAATAAATAATTTCCACCAGAAAAGAAAATTCTATAGTAATATAAATCTATTTTGGTGGTAAATAATTAACACCCAGTAACAGAAAAAAGAATAGATTACATAAGTTCTAGAATAAAAGCAAAATCACGACTTATGGTTTTAGTACATTTTACACATGAATAACTTTTTCTTTTTAGTTTTTCACCATTATTTTTCTTCTAATAATTAAACACTAGTCCTAATACTGCGCATTCAGTTTTTTTGCGAACTGTTATCCTAATCTTCAGACTTGTTTTTGTATCACCACATTTCGGGACAACTCATCCTTTGGCCTTTTTAAAGTAATTAGCCCCGACTAGATACGAATGCTGAGTTTCGCAATTAATCCCCAGTAATTACTGTATTTCATAGTTGTTTTCTCGCCACGTTTCGGCAAACTAATCCTCTGGTTTGATTGAGTAGGTTTGAAACTGCTATTTTCAGACAATGCTGACGTGGAACCGTAGAGACTCAATGCCTATATCCACTGAGCCATGTGCCTCGGAGGCCGATTAAAATTTGATTTTATGATCTTATAAATCCAATTTTGTGTTCTTAGCTGGTTTACTATTATCGGGTCTGTACCGAATGATATAATAGTAATAATAATAATAATAATAATAATAATAATAATAATAATAATAATAATAATAATAATTATTATTATTATTATTATTATTATTATTAACTTGCTTCCCCACAAGGGCAGAGTGAGATATAAGGTCGGTTTTTAACGTGGAGAAAATCCAGCTCCCCAAAATGGGGAACTCTGGATAGGAACAAAAATTAAAATTGTCTCAGTCATGAAGTACTTCTCCTCTACTGCGACCGAGGACAGAAAAGGTGAAGTGTAGCATCAGAACAGATATTACACTGTGATCTTAATCCAATGATTGTTATTGTTATTTTTTAATTTATTTTTGGAATCATTTGAGATGAGGCTTCATAATTCATGCAATCATTCTCAACACCCATCCGGTGTCTACTACTACGTATAATAATAAAAAGTTAACGTCGTCATCTCAGCTAACCGGGCTGTATACGACATTGGAGACTGCGTGTGAATTTTATATACGCTAGAAACTTTCTCCTTCGGGGGAAGCCAATCTAAGTCGCTTAGGGTTAATGCAAATTTCGTTTTTTTTTCTGTTTGGGATGAAGAGAGAATGGCAGAAATATTACAAGAAAACCAAGAAGACAATATAAAAATGATTACGCTTGTGCAGTTTACGAACCGTAGTAATATTTTAGACTAGATTTTCAAGATAATTTCAACTTTTAAGGTAATTTTGTATCGGAATGTACAGAATTATTAAGTTCCTCTTCCTATGTTAAGACAGGTTTTCTAAATAATAAGGTTATTGTGCTAGTAGGGTCCGTCAACAGCATGGGTAGCGATACATTAAGTTCCACAACTACAACATTTTTCTGTAAATGTCTTTTCTGCGCGACGGGATCTTCAGATAATTTCACAATCGTTTGACCTCTAATTGCACAGAAATATTTTGGATTTCTGTCAATGAATGCGACCAGTATTTGCTTCATATCATTAGTTGAATAGCTGGCTGCTTCATCTTTCAGAAATATCTCCGTCATCCCCTGTTTCTTCTTCGTCTGTCTGTAAAGTCTGGAATTGTGTCAGCATCCTCATCCTCACAGAACAGCGCTGTAACAGAACGAAAGCTAACCGCATGTATATACTTGTGTATGTGTCGGGTAGGCACATGTGCGTCCATGCGTGCGGATTTTAGCGTCTCACACTAACACAAAATGTTGTTGAATGTATGTCGACGCTACATTAATACCTTATCTATATTCATAATAATACTAAAGAGACCTGTAGAAACTCCACGGTTATATATTTCTCGTGTTGTACGTACGAGGTGCTTTTTTTTTGCACAGGCATTTAAAACTGACTCTTGAAAATTCAGATGAATAACAATGTTTTTTTTTTAATTTCAGGTTCAAATAAACAGCTGAAACAGGAATTGAAATTCACCCTACTAAAGCAGGATTATCATAGCTAGTGAATTTTAAAATTGAAATCTGGATTCGAAGACATTTCAGAAAAAAAATATATGCAATAAAATTCTGTTTTACACGTGGAAAAATGTCACAAAACATATTGAATGCTTCAGCCCGTTTTCGAAACATTTTTCCTGAATCGTGCACAAGTTTATGAGTGGCATAAGATATTCAAGGAAGGCAGGGATCTGTGAGGGCTCATGAGAGATTTGGGAGGAGGAAGTAAGTCAGAACACCGGAATTGATTTGCAAAATAAAGGATTTCATGAATAAAGACAGACGTGTGTCTATAGATGCAATAAGTGCGCATTTTGATGTCAGTGTGGGAACTGTACTCACAATCACAAGGAACTGAAGATGCGGATGATTTGCCTGAATTTAGTCCCAAGGGTGCTTAGAGAAGATCCGAAAGAAAAGCCGATGTCAAAAACATCAATACTCTCTATAATCATGACTCTACTTCCGGTGACATTTGGTTATTCCTTAAGCTTAAGGAAAATGAATAAGTTGCTGGAACCTGTGATAAACAGATAAGTGGTCAACGACCTCAGCAAAAATAAACTGTTCAGTGACATGCAGTATAGTTTCCGCTCTGCGACATCCACAGCTAATGTACTATCTGTTATATCACACAAGATTCGTGAATCGGTCGAGTGAGGCTTTGTCTCTAGAGCAATTACTCTTGACATATCAAAAGCTTTCGATAGAGAGTGGCAGCAAAGTCTAGAATGGCTAGGAATGTCCTCTCATTTATAAAATCCGTTCTCTCTGATAACCGTATAAGAGTAGTAGTTGAGGGGCAGAAATCAGAGACTCACTGCATTAACGCTGACGTCCCTTAGGGTTCCACTCTAGGTCCAACCCTGTTCCTGATCTTCATTAATGATCTCCCAAATCACATTCTTAGGTCATTCGTATACATTTATGCAGAAGACACGACTATCTATGTCGACACTTCAAAGGCCAGCAATGACCAAGATCTTTCTGATGATCTCTCTTCTGATCTTCAGAACGTGGTGCAATGGGGTAAAAAGACACTTGGTTTATGTTAATGTATCGAAAACCAAGCTTCTCTGCACTTCATCATAACCGCTCTGATTCCCACTACGCCCCATTTGAAATGAATGGCTCGAGTTTTGTGAAGCCATCCGTTTGGACAAGCTTCTTGGATTGACCTTCATTTCTGATCTGAAATGAAACACATACATCAAATCTGTTGCCAAGATTGCGCGAAAGATTGTTGGCTCACTCTACTGCTCCAGTAAGAATCTCAGTGCCGATGCGATTATTTATCTGTATAAGAGCCAGGTGCGCCCTACAATGGAGTATTTTTGTCACAACTGGCCAGAAACTGCTCGGCACAACTCTGAAACCTTGAAAATGATGCTGTTTTTTTTCCTCTCTGCAACCTCTTTCCCACAGAAGTTACGGTGCGAGTATGTCTCTGCCCTATCGCTATTTTTATGGTAAGTGCTCATCTGAACTCCAATCTATGGTTCCCGTCTTGCCAAACTTTCAAAGACACTCGACTAGCTACAACCACTATATATATTTTTCCCACTTTCTACCTGTGCCTAAATTTAAACGCAGATTCTATGAACAAAACTTTTTCCATGAACTGCCCACCTTTAGAACACAGTTTCGATGGGATGCTTCTCGGTTGAATACAACATAGTAGCCTTCAAATCCAATATAAAGTTCCTGTTAAGTCGTCCTCATAAATAATCGAATTCTACCAAATTTACACCATTAACGATTTTTAAACATACCACCTTATATTCATTAAGCCTCATCCTCGAACAGCCTTCGGGCTTTAATAAGGGGTATCCCCTCAAGTAAGGAAAAACTTTAGAGACTGTCATTATGAGACAATTGAAGAGATGAAAGAGACTGTAACGAAGGTCATTAACAAGCTCACACAAGAGGATTTTCATGAGGACTTCCAGAAATTGGTGGAACGGAACAGCAGGGGAATTTCAGCCGGATGAGATTATTACAGTTTCATGTGTGTATTATCAATGAAAGTGACCATACGTTAAAAATCTGTAAAATTAGTGAAGCCACCTCGTAATCTTCTATTTTAAGAATCCTTCAAATTAAAACACGTACGATTATATATATATATATATATATATATATATATATATATATATATATATACTAGCATTTCAGCCCGACGTTGCCCGTGTGTTTGGAGGTGTATGTGTAGCAAAAAAAAAAAAAGCGGTCAATTTTAAAATTTTTTAACCCCTATTATGACCCCTTAAAATGTTTCCTTTTGGGCTCTAATACAGTTATTAAGTTAGATCCATGTCCAAGGAAACTATATCTAAAATCTTTCGAGTGTTTGAACCAAAAATTGGCGGAGGAGTTTAATAGAATCCTAAAAGGTCAAATTGTTGAACTTTGACCCCTTAACAGCCAAATTTCTGGCCAAAAACCAATCACAAAGATTTTCCCAAATCTCAGTACCATGTATATTAAATTTCGAGTCTGTACACTTAAGATTGTCAGAGTTATTGCGTTTGGAAATATACAAAGGCGCATAAACAGACACACACACAGACACACGCACCTTCACTTTTATACTAGCATGGGTGCCCGGCATTGCCCGGGTGTTTGGAGGTGTATGCTGAGAAAAAAAAAGAAAAAACGGTCAATTTTTTAAACTTTAACCCCTATTATGACCCCTTAAAATTTATTGTTTTGGGCTTAAATTGGGTTATTAAGTTAGATCCATGTCCAAGGAATCTATATCTAAAATTTCAATTGTTTAGACCCAAAATTGTCGGAGGGGTTTGGTAGAGTTTCCAAAGGTACAAATCTTTGAACTTTGACCCCTTAACAGCGAAATTTCTGGCCGTATATCAAATTTCGAGTCTGTAGACTGAAAATTAACAGAGTTATTGCGACGGAAAATGTACACACGCAGACACACAGACACACAGACACGTTCACTTTTATAGATATATAGATAGATATAGATATATACGTGTCTGTGTGCGTTTGTGTGTGTGTGTGTGTGTGTGTGTGCGTGAAGGGGAATGCAAAGTTCAACAAATTGATTTGGGGCTTATCAAAAACATCAATAAAAACAATATAAAAACATATACTATTTCATATAGATTTATTCGATTATTCAATAAGAATAATACATCAATTAGGGGTGTAGGATATGTAAAACTGTTCACACCATGGTATTTGAAGCCTAATGCTTCTTATCAGAAGAGAAAAAAAGAATCTAGGTAACATATTATGAATGCGACGTCTAGCGATAGCTACATTAAGAACGAAATAATGTAGAAAACTTTTTTCTTATCCTACACCCATAATTGATATATCATCCTTATTGAAAAATCGAATAAGACAATATTTTTATATTGCCGTTTTCTTATTTTATTGATATTCTCGATATCTTAAGATTAAGGGAGGTGGTGTTTGATCAACACTGCTGGTAGGCATGGTTTAATATAATGTTTTGTTTTTTAAATACCCGAAACAGTGTTTCATGGTAAACAACTGATGATCCCTTAAATTAACATTAGTACTATAGTGAATCCGAGAAAGCAAGTTGATGCAGTGATTGCAGGTGATTAAATGACTTACTGACTAAATAGTTTTCTTACAAATAAAAAAGTATAAAAATTAAATTAGTTTTTATATATAGTTTTAAAGGTTAAAAACTTCAAAGACTATATATTTATATATATATATATATATATATATATATATATATATTTTGTGTACAGAAAGTTGTTAGTTGAGACAGGTCATTGGTACCGTCGGTTTCAAGCCCGATAATAAGGCCCGTTTAAGGTATCCTTATCAAGCTCTCTTCAGCCAATATTGGCTGAAGAGAGCTTGATAAGGATACCTTAAACGGGCCTTATTATCGGGCTTGAAACTGACGGTACCAATGACCTGTCTCAACTAACAACTTTCTGTACACAAAATATAAGTACGCTCTTAAAATTTGGATTTTCCTTTTAATTGAGCACTCTGCTGGAATTCTTTTTCCAAAAAAAACTAATCATATATATATATATATATATATATATATATATATATATATATATATATATATATATATATGTATGTGTGTGTGTGTGTGTGTGTGTGTGTGTGTGTCTGTGTGTGTGTGTGTACAGAGTGACCCCAAAAAACGGGCCCAACTCTAATTAGGCCCCGTTTCTTAGTGTTTTGTTCGAATGAAATGAAACTTTGGTCGTAGTTTATTATATTCAAAACATCACATCAAAACACAAGGGTCTTTCGCCTTTTTTCTCCGTTCTACAGCATATGTTCTAGATGGCCTCCATTTAGCTTTTGTCTTTTTGGGTAACCCTGTATAAAAAACTTGCTATATATATATATATATATATATATATATATATATATATATATATGTACACAGATTATATATATATATATACACATACACACAGACACACGCACACACACACACACACACACACACACACACACATATATATATATATATGTTTTCGAGCAGCATTCATCGTAGACGGGTTGAACCTTCTTACCCCGTAGAAGGAAGTTTAATGGGAATATTAATTCTACAAGATGTCCAATGTATATTCCATGTCAAGGTATATGAATAGGTTAGCATTTTGCAGTTCTCGTTAGGATGGTTGATATCCCCCATCAATATTTATCAATCTGTTAGCTTTCATATTAAAAAAATAATATCTATTCAATTGAGGCTCGGCGCAAAATCAACCCCGACAATATCATGTTATATTTGTTTAAACTGAAAGCTGCCAATCTAAATACTCTGTAGCTAGTTATTAAGGTATATCTCCAAAACGCTTTTAGGCGTTGATAACATGTTTCCATTGAATAAACATTTCGCACGAAATCAGACCCCACGATCCAATCTTAAATAAAAGAGGTACTAAACTGTGATTCGGTTTTTGTATTTCAAAAGACGCATAACACAATAGACTCTTAAAAAAGGGGGGAAAAACTTCTGGTATGGCTACCATTTCGCCTGAGTTTATTATGAAATCAGTTGATGCGATTCTTGCCAGACTTTAAAAGCTGCTGGCGAAGAAAAACGCGTATATTAAATTTTAAATGAAACTCCACGCATATACTTTCTTCTCATGTTCATTAATTGTATAAATTATATTTCAAAAATTATCTATTTTAAAATAAGTTACTTTCAATTACCTTGTAGACTACATAACATTTCTAAGACTAATTATTATAAAAAAATGACCTAGAAATACCACCCTTTACTGCTTCTCGTAGCGTTTATATATAATGATAATTAAAGTACACAAAGAAGGATAGTAATTGTCTGTAGTTTTGAGATGTGGTGTTTTCATTTATTGAGATTCTCGGGCTGGCTTCCTCATCTTGGTTGTTATAGTAACAACGTTTCGGCCGTCTTGCCTTCCGGTCTTCATCAGGTGTTTTGTATCGAACTGTATAATTGTTAAGAGTCTCGAACCCAACCCTTTATTATTATTACGGGGGTACCGTGTTCGGACTCCAAGAGGCTATGGGACATAGGTGCTGATTCTCTGTTTTAAATATTACTTTTCACTACCTTCGTTCAGGATTGAACTCAGCACATTTGGGTAACTGTAAACTTTGATACAACGTCTAGAACCACTCGGCCATATGTCACTAGGACAATTCTTAGTTGTTTTTTGTTAATGTTAAACCTATGTTTTTATTCAAGGTTTTCTCTCTCTATTAGAGGTGTCCAAATTGCACTCAGCTCTACGCTTGGTTTGCTCAGTAGGTTGTTATATCCAAGCATGTGAGCTGTTTCTTTAAGTTTTCTCACTTTCCAGTGGGTCTCTCTTTTTATTATTTTTACTTCATCCCATAGGGGGCGATGGTCCCCCGCCTCTCCATCCAGACATGGTTGGCTATACCCGATTTTTCCGTCTCCCCTTTAGTTACTGCTTTTCGGTGTTCTTCCACCCTTACTTTAAAGGGGCGGAATGTTTCACCCTTGTAAATCTTTCTGCAACTGCATGGAATGGAGTATATGCAGTTCTTGGTCATGTTCTCCTCCATGCGGGGCTTCACTCATTAAAGTAGACAACGAAGGATGTTACACGACCGTTCCATTGTCGTTTCCAATCTGTAACATAGTCCTTACATGTCAACACTTAGAACCAACACGTTGTATGTAGACACTCGCAGGGAAACAAAGGCAAAGAAAGAACCCGGCACATATTGTTTTCAATTGAGATAACAGCCGTTTATTTACAGATACTTCCAGAATAACGTCTTGTTTTAATTATCCATTTATATATTACGAACTGTTATACTCAATTTCTAGTTGTTGTTTCGCGACGTTTCGGCCAACTATTCATCTGACCATCGTCAGATGGTTAACCGCGACGGGATAGGAACATCAAATCTAACTGCATCCTCGGCAATTACTGCTTTCCATAGAAGTTGTCATCTCAACACGCTTTGGCTAACTAAGCGTCTGGCCGGCTTTGGGTAGGATTGAAACCGCTATCTTCAGACCATGCTCATCTGGAACCGTAGAAATTCAACGTCTCTATCCATTGCCTCACGGGCCGCTTTTGAGGATGCAGTTAGGAGATCCGGCGTTCCTGTCCCGTCGCGGTAAACCACCTGACAAAGGCCAGAGGAATAATTGACCAAAACCTTTGATACAACTAGAAGATGACCATAATAATCCGCAATAAATAAATGGATGAAACAACACAAATTTACTCATCTTAATAAGAATTCCAATTAATTAAATAATAACGCCTTGTCTTTTGTTTAAAAGACTTATTGTACTCGAATGTGCTTAAGATTGCCGTGTCGATCACGTGGTACTCTTTCTTTTTCATATCTCTTCCTGTCGCTCTTGGACCACGTGTGTAACACGTCTATTTTCGATCTCTCGTGTTTCGAATACCCTACGTCTGGAATACCCTTTTTCTGAACACGTGTTTTGTTTTTTATCTCTGCTGTGACGTCACATCACGAAGGCGGCTTAATCGTTTGCATATGGCTGCCGGTGCTTATCCAGCCTCATGTTTCAAATCGTCATCGCAAACTTATAAGTCTTGGAAAGATATATGTTTGTTTTCATTATTTTCTTTTAAAGTTTTGACTACAAATCCTTGGCACTTTTGGCCAAGATCAAAGTGTAGCATCTGTTCCGGCAGATACTGCAAGCTATGACTAGCTATGACAAGCAAAGACCAGATGTTGGGGCAACCCCACATGCCTGACCTTTAACCAGCTCCCATTTCCCACCTCTCGGGAGCTGGTCCCCTTTTTCCCTTTTCACTCCTCACATTAAAAATTGGCCTTGTGCCTAATTTGCTCGGTTGGGGAGCAAATAAATACCATCTGTTCTTCAGATGCTGCACCTCTATTTCTTGTTCTCTTTTGGTGGAGGAGAAATCCTTCACGACTGAGACAATTTTTTATTTTTGTACCTTTTCTCCACATTAAAAAACGACCCTGGTGTCTAACTCTGTCTCGTGTGGAGGCATAGTAAATAGGTACAATAATCGAGTAATATAATCTAGCAAGTCTCCTTAATGAACCTTTCATTCGTAATCGTAGCTGGTAATATGTTTAAGCTTTAGGCATTCAGCGTATCTTTTATCGTCACTATCAGGCTGCTCTGCCCGTCCGTATTTATGAATTACACCAGCCAATCATATTATTGGGAGGGGAACTCGGATGTATTCACTTTCATTATGTCATGTACTGAGACTTTAATTAATTTTTAGACAGGTTAACATTAACATTAAGACGAATACAATGAGAGGATTGAAACTTCATCAATAACAACCACTAAAAAAAATGAAGATTCTTGAAAAAACCATATTCAACAATTTTTTCAAACATTTCGTTTCTGAAATGCAACAACTAAAGATGGAAATGATATTTGGGTGCCTCCTTATTCTATTCCATCTTAGTTGCAAAATCCGTTGGTTTAATTCCGGATGAAAAATGCCTTTTAAAGAGGTGTGAGGTCAACCCTTAAAATATATATTTTGTGTTGCTACATCTAAAAATATCTCATATATTTTGGTTTGCTACATCTAAAATATCTCATATACTGTGTGACGGGTTTAAACGTCGTGATACATAGCTCTCCGTTATAAGCCTCAATTCATGTTTAAAATAAGACATCTGGCTGACAAGAATACATTTCTCCTCCGACGTCATTAATTCTTTGGGCACTTTGATGTGCAAAAAAAAAAAAAGGTCAAGTCTATTTAGAAATCTTCTTCCCTTCTTAGGATCCTTTGATATGGAAGAGCGGAGAAACAAAATAAATAGTTTCTCTATAGACATTTTGGAATTCACCCCCTCCCATATATATATATATATATATATATATATATATATATATATATATATATATATATATATATATATATATATATATATATATATATATATACAGTGCGCAATTTTTAAAATAAAGACATTTATTAATTCACACCCACAGACAAACACGCACGCCTACACGGACACGCCCTCCCAATATATATATATATATATATATATATATATATATATATATATATATATATATATATATATATATATATATATATATATATAAATGAAAGGATTTATTTTTGCAAATTGTCATGTATTACATCTACTGGTCGCACAGAACGAATACAAGATTAAGATAAGTATTTCCTTATTCCATGGAGTTTCACAAATTTGTCTGTTTTCCTCAGATGTAAAATTGTAAAGAAAACACATTTTATATAGGTTAGCTAATTAATTTTGTTGGTTAACTAATTAATTTTGTTGGTTAAGACTAATTGAAAGCTTTAATTTTTATACAAAACATGAAATGTTCAATTTATTGCAAGTCTGCATTATCTCCAGCATTTATGATACCGTTTGGTTTATTTTGTAGCAAGTTTGCTGACTACACTGACTTTTGTTTTAATTGTACGTTTCTTCTCGCCTTCTTCAATACGTAAAACCTAGCAATTGTAGTCCCGTTGTGGCTTGAGATACGCCATTTGTCTTGGGTCAGGTTTTTCTAAAAATTTGAATACAAACCGTTCCGTTTTAGTGAGCGTTCAGGCTGTCCCTGGCCGTTTTTTCTGCCCCCGCCCTACAGTTCTATTTCCTAAAGAGACTGTTTGAAAGGACATAGAGTGATAGTACGCAAAAGCAGTAAAAAAAAAACAGATATATCAGTAACACATTGGCTTAATTTATATATTACTGCTAATTAAAACAATTTAAACAGTATCACTCACGATTATTAAATCGAACTTTAATTGTTAGATATAATAATGCGTTACAAATTCTAATTAATTAATGCAAAGTATCCTTTGCGTAGCATTCGAATCAGCATTTCTTTTTACAATTAGTCAATTTTCGTATCCTTAAATTTACTACAAAAGTCAGCTCTATGACATTGTTATCCAAACAATCAGTTAAAATATTTACAGTAAAACGTATCTTGACCAATTTTTGTGACCATTATAGATTTTGAACTAAAGCATTCCGCAAATAGGCAGCAAACATAACGGATCATTCTCCATTTATATATAAAAAAAACTAGCAGAGGGGGGGTCGTCCGGCCTTGCCTTGTCATAAAATACGCTTAAATATGATATTTTAATTTGTCCAGATTTCGTATATATTATTACAAAGTCATGATTTCAAAAAGAATAAAATGTATTATGGTAACATCAACTAGATTTGAAACCAAAACATTAGCATTCAAAACAGGTAACACGACCACTGCGCCAAGGCGACAAGCATATGAACTGATTAAAAATTAAACGTAAAAAATAAAATATGATGAATGCAAAAATATATACCAATATTGTTTCTATTTTGACCCTTTTTTTACTCCTTATTAAAAACAATTTTAAGCGGCTGAAGACCCATAAAAGAACGGCCTGTAAAAATCCAATCAATTGAGGCCCCTATCGCCGCTTTGAGACTTTTAGTTTGGGAGAGGATAGAGTTTGGAAATATGGAGACTGACAGACATATATCCTTTTAGGTTTGTCCGGGCATAAAATACGCTTAAATATGATATTTTAAATTGTCCAGATTACGTATATATTATTATAGAGTCGTGGTTTAAAAAGTAAAAGGAAAGTATTTGAATGCCATTCGTTAGAAACTGTAGCATTCAAAGCTGGTGACGTTACCACTGCACTAACGTGACACACATATGAACTGGTGAATTTAAAATTAATATTAGATGAATGTAGAAAATATATAACGAATTTTTACATTTCGTATCCTTTTTGAGACCTTAAAAAATATTTTAATCGGCTAAAAACCCATAAAAACTGCCCGTAAAAAATCCAATCATTTGAGGCCCCTAATGCCACTCTGCGATTTTTATTTGTGGAGAGACACAGCTTGAAAATATGAAGACAGACAGACAGACAGACAGACAAACATATAGGCTTTTATATAGCAAAGTTGGACGCCCGTTTTTTTCTGGTCGTAAAATACGCTTTGCCCAGATTTCGTATATATTATTATAAAGACGTGATCTAAAAAGTTAAAAAAAATATTTGATACCATTAGCTAGAATCGAAACCGAAACATTCTAAGCTAGTGACTTAACCACTGTACGAACACGCCAGGCGTACATGCTGATAAAAAATCAAACATTAAAATAAACTAAGATAAATGTATAAAATGTATAAAAATTTGTTTTTTTTTTTTTCAATTTTGACCGATTTATAATCGCTGAACAACTATTTTACTGGCTTAAACCCATAAAATAACGGTCCGTGAAAATCCATTCATTTTAGGCCCCTAACGCCACTCTGCGACTTTTATTTGCGGAGAGACACAGTTTGAAAATATGAAGACAGACAGACAGACAAACATATAGGCTTTTATGTATTAGACTAGCAAGGTATTTTAATCGCTGAACAACTATTTTAATGGCTAAAACCCATAAAATAATGGTCCGTGAAAAATCCAATAATTTGAGGCCTCTAGCATTTCTCGACAACTTTTAATTTCGGAGGAGATAGAGTTTGAAAATATGGAGATAGACAGACAGACATATAACCTTTTATATATTAGATTATCAAGTTGTGATTTCAAAATTAAATAAAAGCATTTGGGTGTCATCTCTTAGAATTGAAACCGAAAGCAAAACGGTAGCATTCAAAGCTGGTAACCTTATGACTGTACCGACGTGAGACTCATATGAGGCACAGGTTAAACATTAAAAACAAACCAAGATAAATATTGCAAAATATGCTGTTGTGAAAACAATGTCTTTTTTCTAAACAGTGCAGAGGTTTTTACAATTTGTTTTAATAATTAAACTCAAATTTAACAGAATAGAATTTAAATGTGGACACAGGTTAACTTACTAAAGAAACGTTGCGAGTCTGTCTTCATTTATCGTTATTTCCATGAAAAGTGTTCTTCTGAGCTCCAATTTCTGCCCTTCTCTCCAATCTTTCACGAAAAACACCTGTCTAGCTGAAACCACTATCAATAATTTCCTCCACTCCTTATCTGTGCCTAAAGACAAACGTAGATCCCATAAACAAAGCTTCTTGCTTAGAACTGCACGTCTGTAGAACTCCCTTCCGATTTCCCACCTGACTACAACTTGGATGCCTTCAAGTTCAACATAAACAAATTCATGATAAACCGCCCCCTTAAGTAAGCCACTTTATCAAAGTAGATGTCTTCAAGTTAATTAATGATCTTCCAAATCACATCTTTACATCATTTGTAGACATTTATGCTGACGACACTACCATTTATGGTAGCACATCTAAGACAGCAAACGACCAAGTTCTCTCCAATTCTCTGTCATCTGATCTTGAGCACCTAGTACAATGGGGAAAGGAGTGGCTGGTTACTTTTAATGCATCTAAAACCAAGCTTCTCTCTTTACATCATCAACATTCTGATCCACATCCGGCATCAATTGAAATGAATGGCTCTCGTCTTCAGGAGGCCTCAAGTTTTGACAAGCTTCTGGGCTTGACCTTTACTCCTGATCGTAAATGGAACACGTACATCAAATCTGTTGCCAAGGCCGCTGGAAAAATGGTGGGATCTTTCTATCGATCCGGTAAATATCTCACTGCTGATGCTATTCTCTATCTATATAAGAGCCAGGTACGTCCAAGGATGGAATACTGTTGCCACATCTGGGCAGGAGCTGCTAGAACGGACTTGTCCTGCCTTGATAGAGTTCAAAATAGACTTCGTAGCCTCGTAGGAGATGTCATTTTCTCTTCCTTGCAACCTCTATCTCACAGAAGAGATGTTGCGAGTTTGTCTCTGATGTATCGTTATTTTCATGGAAGGTGTTCAACTGAGCTTCAATCTATGGTCCCCCCTCGCCAAACTTTCACAAGAAACACTCGTCTAGCTGTACACACTATCAATAATTCCCTCCACTCTTTATCTGTGCCTAAACCTAAACGTAGATTCCATGATCAAAGCTTCTTTCTTAGAACTGCACGCCTGTGGAATTGTCTTCCGTTTTCCTGCTTTCCGGCTGACTACAATATGGTTGTGTTCAAGTCTAACGTAAATAAGTTCTTGATGAGTCGTTCCATATAAGTTATCAAATTTACCGAATTTTCATTACTAATGATTACTATATTGTCCAATTTCTACTGTACACTCTTTAACCCTTATCCTTGAGTGGCCTCTTGGCCTTGATAATGTAGTGATGCCTATGTAAAAAAAAGAAAGAAAAAAGCCCAACACAACCAAATTCATGATGAACCGGCCCCTTAAGTAATCCAATTTATCAAGTCTCCATTACTAACGATTTTTACAATTTTACCCCATTTCTCGATACAATAAAAGAAGAAAATCTTAATATTCCATTTTATTTTGAACATTTTTCATTTAACCCTTCAAGGGCCAACGTATAGACTAATATTTATATATATATATATATATATATATATATATATATATATATATATATTTGTATTTGTGTGTGTGTGTGTGTGTGTGTGTGTGTGTAAAGTGCCCTTGTCTGCTTGTGTGATGAACGGTCCTTACAAAATACCTCTGTCAATTTCCAGTCAAAACACTTGAAATGATATACAGATGATCTGGACCCGTAGAAAAAAATTGCTCTAATTTAAGCCGGTAGAAATAGTTGACAAGTAGTCAAAATTAACACACATTGAAACTTGGCAGGTATGAGTAGGTTATAGAATCTGTGGTTCAAATTAAATTTTATTTTTACCTGATAAAAATAGCTGGTAAAGAATCAAAATTGAAAAGAAATAAAACTTGGCAGACCTAAGTCGACTTGTTTAGTTCTTCTACGCAAACGTAAATATACATTTATAGGTATAACGTTATTTTTAATAATTTTTATTGACGTATGGACGTGGCTCAGAGGGTAATGATTATGGCTATGGAGCTATATGTTTTGAATACAATTTTAGCTGACGACACAAAATTTATATATGTATCAACTTTTGAAATCATCTTATATAACATAAAATTCAGCCGCCTGTGTGTGTGTTTATGTATACGTTAAAAACGTATATCATCCGCATGGAACAGATATCGTTAGAAAGAGTGATATCTCGAACACATAATATCCTAAATTAGAATAAAAAAAATCGTCAATTATTTCATGTAGAAATGGTATTTTGTTTCAGGGGAGGTTCAGATAAAAACATTTGTTTCAACGCTGTTTGTTAATCGTGCCTGCGCGAACATCGATTCGTTGTTTCATCTTAAAACGCTTAATTTGCAACGTCGAAACATCTGTGTCGTAGTGGTCTGATCGATAGCGTATTCGCTTACGAACTTAACTTTTGCTTTCGTTCTTGTTTCTGGCTGATGGCACCCAAGTTCCGTTTTTTTTTACTCTATAAATTAAAATATCACATTTGACCGTATTTCGGTGGAGGGGGGGGAACGGCGAATAGTTATTATATATTAACTACAATATAATAATCGATAGAGAATTGGATCTATAATAATAAATACGAAATCTATATAAATTAAAATATCATATCTAAGCATATTTTACGACAGTGTTACGCCGGGTAGCCTAATAGTTTAATATAGAAACACCCCTAGTGCTTTTTAGTGCAAAGTCATAAAATCTAAATAAAAAAATTCGGGTGGATTTCAGGTGCGCTAAAAATAAATTGACGTTCCGTATGAAATTTTAGACTCAGGTGAATAATTTCAAGGAAATATAATCCACTTTTTGCCACCCGTGTTTCATGTATTTCTTCCCTACCCCCCACGGGCTTTTGATATGCACCTCATATCCACCGGTGGTTGATATGTACACGTTAATTATCATTTTAGAGATTTTTCTCCAGTCGGTATTTCGTCGGTCGTGTCGGGTGTTTAATAATTGACCCCCCTAAGAGATAATTCAGTTTAAACGAAATATATTTGCCGGAAACGTGAGGATCTATAATACTTAGAGTGGCGCCGCAAATCCGATGCAAAGCGCTGCGCGCAGACTCATTTATACTGTGTTCTGGCATGCATTAAACACGAAAAAAATAAATCTGAGATTAATTAGCGAAGTCGCCAATTGTAGCCATCAGATTGTATTACCGTGATAAAACTGTATATTTTTAGGTCTTTTACAGGGTTAAACGCTAAAATTCTCGCCCTAAGAAAACACTAATGCTTTATTTTAAAACTTTTATTGAAAAAATTAATTCAGGTAACGTGATTATGTAGTAGAGCTATTCGATGTAGTCGCATTTAGAGCTATTCAATGTAGTCGCATTTAACCTCAATCAATGCCTTGATACGGGTCCGGAACTGGGAGTATTTCTTTTTTACACACACCAGCGAAAGCTCGGCGAATCATTGGCGTATGGAGGCGGTTAGGCTGGCTTTGGTATTGTGGGAGGTCATGTTGGTGATGTTATCGGGATATGACCAAAAGAAAAAGTCCAGGTCATGGGAGGAGTTAGAGAAGGATACAAAGTCGTAGCACTCCGTCTTAAACCAAGCCTGGGTCTCTTTGGACTTGTCGGCCGGCGTTGAATCCTGCTGTCACACCTACAATTTGCCAGTGGCCACTTGATTGCACCAGCGGATAACCACCCTTTTCAGCACATCCAGGTATATTTTGGTGTTGACTTTCAAGCCGATTTTACAAAAGGTGCCATGGTGTTGTCCTCACTTAGAACCACATCAAATACTATAACCGTGACCGGAAAGTTTGTTTTCATCATTCTTGGCACATCTCTATTATTCATGGTAATCCATCGATGCTTTTTGAGGGTGCTGGTTATGATCCTGCGGTTGAATGAAGGAGAAACGCCACAAGTAAAAATAAACATATGGCAGCGAGAGTAATTTTTAAGTGGCGCCGAAAGTTAAAATAATACACACGTTTTGTAAAAAAAGAAACAAAAAAATATGCCGACCCGGATTTTTATTGATTTTTTTTATTAATTTATTCTAAATTAATTTATTCATATTTTTGTTTTATTTGTTTGCATTTTATATATATATATATATATATATATATATATATATATATATATATATATATATATATAAAATCAATAGTAGGCTCTTTTCGGTGCAGAGTAGTCAACAATGTATTGTGAACTAAGTCATTGGTTTCTCTTGGTACTGCGCGATGGGTCCGCAACTAGAGCAGGCAATCAATCGATAACAACAAAAATATGGGAGTGTGAAATATTTATCGATCATCATCCACTCTCGGGCAACTATAATATATAAAACTATATATACATTTATTTTATTATTAGAATCCTTTCAGATGAGTAATTTGCATATTTATTTATTTATTTTTTATTTATTTTTTATTTATTTGTTTATTTATTTATTTGTTTGTTTATTTATTTATTAATTAATTTATTTATTTGTTCATCTATTTATTTCTTTATTTATTTGTTTATTTATTTATTTATTTATTAATTAATGAATTATTTATTTGCATATTTTTTGTTTATTTATTTATATATTTATTTATTGATTAACTTATTTATTTGTTTATTCATTTTCGGACTGTTATACTCATTTTCATTGTTGTTGTCTCACGACGTTTCGTCCAACTATTCCTCTGGCCATCGTCAGGTGGTTAACTGCAAGGGGATAGAGATTATTAGTGTTTTAATTGTATTCTCAGTAATTACTAGGGATGGGATGATTCCAATATTTTTTTCCGATTCCGATTCAATTACCGATTTCGTATTAAATTCCCGATTCCGATATAATTACCGATTCCGATTCTTTAGAAATCTCTAAATATTTAACTATAAAGTTCTTATTTTTCATGATTACCGTAAAAACACGCGTTAAATGTGCAGATATTTTCTCAAACGTAAGGTTACACCTGTGAGGGATGAGTTATCGATTTTAGTTTTACTAATAGTGTAAAATTAATAGATATTCATTAGTTTAGTATTACAATCAGTGGGAGAATATTTTTCTTTACAGAAAATCAAATAAAAAGCCAATTCACAGAATCGTTTTTGGCGTCGAAAATAGGGACAATTTTTTTCTGATTCCGATGATACCAATTCCGATACCACAAAAAGTTCCGATTTTTTCGATTCCCGATTCCGATTAATCGTCCTAACACTAGTAATTACTGTCTGTTATAGTTGCCGTCTCACCACGTTTTGGCCAAATAATCCTCTGGCCGGCTTTGGGTAAGATTGAAACCGTTATCTTCAGATAATGCTTACCTGGAAACGTAGAGACTCAACGCTGCTAATCACTGAATATGCATAAGTGAGGACCTTTGATACTAATGTAGAATACGAACAGTGCAAAAAAAACAAAAAAACAAAAACAATGTTATTATTTAGAAGCACATTTTTACCATGGAAAAAGAGAGAGCGTGTCGTAATCATTCTGTATTGTTACCTCACGATTTAATAAAAATAATGATGCAGTGATCGTTCAATTTACATTAAAATCCTAGCAAATAAGAAGCACAGTTCGTATTTTGCATAAATACGGATTCTTCTTCCGAATGCAATCCGACTAAAACGAATGCCAAAACTTTATCTATATTGAGTTAGGGAGTTAGGTACATTTAGCTAAATATCTCTAAAAATGAGAATCTGTGTGTGCGAGGGCAACTCTCAACCTATATATTCAACTATATATATATATATATACATAGATAGATAGATAGATAGATAGATAGATATAAATAACCGGCGCTTCTAAGGAACAAGAAATCTTCACGTGAATCCCGCGTGACCTAACGCACCGTTGCGAGATTTAAAAAAAAAAACTACCGTAAAAACAACAAATGGACTTCTACTTTCTGATTATCTGCCCCAGCAACAACATGGCAAAAGAAAGAAAGAAAGACATACTGATGATGAGGCTTTGCCGCGAAATATATTTATGAATTTCAACATAATTTTCCAACAAGATAAATGTCTGTTTATTTTGTAATAATGCGTTGTTTTTGGTTTCAAACGTATATAATATATATATATATATATATATATATATATATATATATATATATATATATATAACTACTTAATTTACTCACATAAACTTAATATACGAAAGTATAGATTTATGCGTAAACTTTAAGTATTTACTTCAAAAGTGCTCAATACGTAGGTAGAGCTAGTTAGTAATTTATAAAATATATATGGCGATTAAGGTACACTGAATATTCGGCGTTTCATCCACAATATATATAAATATATATATATATATATATATATATATATATATATATATATCTGTGTAGATATTCTGTATTCACTTATATTTCCTTTTACTATGTACCAATCTTTATTTAAGAAGTTCAATGTAATTACAGAGCATATAATGGATAAATGACAAATGTCTTTATTCCTAATTTCATGATGTTGACCATCTTACAATTTATTCCTTTCATTCAGTTAACATTTACAGTATACATTTATATGAATATTTGATTTGATATTAATAAAATACGAATATGGTTCGTCTTTTGTAAACCTGATGATGAATGTGAGATCTATCGTGATTTAAGTTGCTTGAAGAAAAGAATGTTGCCGTTGAAACAAGAATCCGTTATAAAATTGCAACGGCAAAAAAACAAAAAAAACAAAAAAAATCAGAACGAATTAAACTAAAAGAGTGAGAAATTACAAATGGCGACCGTTCTGTTTAGGTCGTCCCCAATTTAGCGCGAAACGATTTGTTTGCGTTGAAATCAACGTCAGCCCATCAGGACGATTAATATTGACGACTGGCAACGACATAGCTTGGCTTTTTGCACGTCGGTCAATGTCTTGATTTTGCTGAGTATTTTACGATCTTATTTTTAAAAGGGTTGGTTCGATCGTTTTGTTTTAACGCTGTTCAGTCTAATTTTATTAATCTTTATTATTTCTGGCCGAAGTTAGTTAATTTTGTTAAAAGTTTTTTTTGATGTTTTCAGTTCTTTATATTTTCAAATATTTATTTATAGTGTTTAGTTTAGTTGTTTTGTTTTATATGTTAGTCTTTTTTCATGTAGAATGCTGTCATTTTGGTAAATAAGTTAATGCTTCGAGCTCTTTATACCGTCAAATATTTATTCATCTTTATTTTTATTTTTCTTATTTTATAAATGAAATTATTGTGTTTTGGGGAGATGGTTGAAAAATATGATTGTGCTTGTGAACTATTAAGATTAATAAAAAGTAACACCCTTTGCGTTTCAGATCAGGAAGGGGAGTTTCAAATAAGACTTTTATCGCTATAAAAACAGCTTCTATGAACGTATATTTCGATTATCGTTTTCTGTTTACTAATGCAAATGACAATCCATAGTTGTTGTCGTTTCGCCACGTTTTGGCCAACTAATCCTCTGGCCTGCTTTGCGGTTAATCACCTGAAGAAGGTCATAGGATAAGTTAGCCGAAAAGTGGTGAAGATGAGAATACCCAGGTATAGTTTGTTGTAAAATGACACGATCAAACAATGATTAGGAGACAAAAATAGCAGTGCAAAGGAATTTGAAATATTCAAACGTATATAAATCACCCGAGAAATTAGAGAGGAAAGAGGCCTGATCAGTGCAGGTGCGGGCCTTGCGAAATGTATACTTAAGACTATTTAATTAGAATTTAATCTTACTATTTCTTATAAATACCCGACTCAAAACACGATCAAAACTGAATTACTCAACCTGATTACATTGCTAATTACGAAATCTATTAAACTCTGTGGAATGCTGAGCAGCGAAGAGGTTAGAATAAATCAAAACTTCCGCCTATATAGCATGTTTCCTAGGTGAAAAAAGGCAAATGTACAAATAAGAATTGGCAGAAAATTGAAAAAAAAAATGATGATTTTACTAGAAAAAAATGTATAATATATATTTCTCTTGATCGGCTTGTTTAAGTGCCTGTTCCACCTTTTCTCGGAAACTACTGCCTTAAATCTTTCTATTTATTTATCTCTCCACAATGGCAGAATAAGACACAGGGTCGGTTTGGATTGTGGGGAAAACGCAGCTCTCTCAAAAAAGGGGTACTCTCGATAGGAACAAAAGTAAAAAAAAAAAAATTATAAGTGTAGAAGGATTCTCCTCCACAGACCGAGGACAGACAAAGTGAACTATTACATCTTGTTCTTCGTCAAAAGAGTAAGATTGCACTTTGTTATAATAAGGTGTCACGAACAAAGTATGTTAATGACCTTCGATTCACACTAGGAGGTTGATAGGGATTAATATTTAATGCAAAAACGAGCATACCTTTGGCCAAAATCAACCATTATTTTGACATGAGGCACTCATTTTGAGTCAACAGCTTATAATTGTTCTAGTTTTACCGGGCCAAATTCTGGCACACACACACACACACACACATACATACATATATATATATATATATATATATATATATATATATATATATATATGTATGTATATAAATAGTAAGTTATGAAATATACATGGCGATTAAGCTACACTGAATAATCCGCGTTTCATTCACTCTAGGACTCTTTGGGCTTATGCGCGAATTTTGTGGTTGTCTGTCGTTTTTATATACGAACCTTCTATTGAGATTTTAGTTAGCCAATCAGCTTTCTAGTATCCACCGCGCCGTTCCTATCAGCCAATGAACATGCACTTACCGAACAAAGGCCTATTTGACCTCTGGTTAACCTGTTCCTTTGTGTGTGCTCTATTAAGCCTGGATATCTAGTTCCTTCACCTGTTTTAAATTTAGGTTAGGGGATTTTATGTTAGTTTATATATATATATATATATATATATTTATGTACATATATATATACACATATATATGTGATAGGTTATGTATATTCATGTTTATTTAATTGATTTATTTGTTTATTTTTTATTTTGAAGTAAATACTTAAAGTTTACGCATAAACTTATACTTTCGTATATTAATTTTATGTGAGTAAATGAAGTAGTTATATATATATATATATATATATATATATATATATATATATATATATATATATATATATATAGATAAAATCAAAAGGATGTAGTGTTTACCTGATATACGCGATGGTAAACCTCGAACTGATATTAATACCAGTATTTATATATAGATAATTTAATCCCAACCGAATAAAAAAGCTCAATACGCAATGGAGAGTAGTAGAGCTTATTGTAAGAGAAAGAAAACAAAAACTGTAAGTTGAACTTTACAATCAAAATAATAAATAATTAAAAAATACAATTTCAAAAGCCTTTATTCCGCGGAGTTTCAAAGAATACTATTCTTGCCATTCTTCTTATCAGGGGACATAAAGAAATCAGCAAATTATATTTGTAGCAATGCTAGAATTTATCAGTTAAGACATTAAGTGAAACCGCAATTTATTGTAATCATAAATTGCCAATTGTCGAAGGAAATACTGTCTTTCTCATCAGAGAAAAGGAATTAGCAAAATGCGGAATCGGATTTTGCTTGTAAAATATTAAATGAAACTACAAGTTAGACATAGAGCTCCTACTACAAAACTTTCACGCGCAAGCACCCCTATGGTCGGTATGTATAGTTTGTCAAAGACTGAAGGAACTTTTTTCCGATAGTGTAAACAAGAGCTTAAGTTATTTTAAAGGACATTTTATTTTCATATAAAATTTATATATATTTATTTCATAATGTTTATCAAATTATTAAAATTTATATATATATATATCTATTTCATAATGTTTATCCATAAATCACCTCTCTTTCAACGTTAATACATTTAAAACCCTTTGAAAAGGCTTCATGAAGATATTTTATTTAATAAAATAACAATGTCTGATTAAAATCAAAATGGATGCCATAATAGCGAAAAATTGAAAGTAGAGAATAACGGAGAAATTATGAAGTAAGGAAAAATATTAATGCGTGATTAAAACAAACAAGTAAATAAAGCATGCATGGTCCTCCGTGAGTGCACAGGGAACGATGCATATAAAAATGACTAAGTTCAGTATTTGCACCCCCTTTATCTAACCCCAAATATCCCCAGATGACGTCAAATCCTGGTGAAAATGAACAAACGGTGCACTTTTAGCCTTAACATATATAAATTTAAGTTCTGCACTATGCAAACTGCTAAACAGAAATACAAAGAAAATTTTGGACAACTATGGTAAAATAATTCTAAAAATGGAGTGTTTTTATTAGCCATAAAAGAGCCCGTGAGACACACCTAAGAGTTATCGCAAAGTACAGACAAACAAAATTATATAGAAATCAGTTAGTTACAACTTGTCAGAAAGTTTTATAAAAATCCAAGGCATCCATTTTTTATTAATAAGCACAAAAGTGTCAATGTTAGCCATTTTAAGCCGAAAGACACTGTTAGGAGAGCGACCAGAATTTTCTCGAAAAATCTGTTCTGTTATTTTTTACTCACATCATGCTTAATGTTTGTTCAAAATTTTAAAAAATTCCAGGGCGTTGTTATTGAGAAAAGTGCGGAGAGACAGACGATCGAACGGACAAACGTGAGTTTACAAGTCAATTTTCCTTTTGTCGGGGGGACCAAAAACTTTTCCTTTATTGATACATTTTCTTTTTTAAACAATGAAATGATGATCATATAATTAGCGTAAGTGCGGCGAGTTTTTTTGATTGACATCGAATATTTATTCAAGTAATTTTACGTAACTGGTAGATTTTTTTTTATTATTGGACGGAGTTGGAAAAAAATAAATGAAGGAAACAGGTTTCATGTTTGTGTTTTCTGCGTAATTGAATTCAAATTAAATAGCTAAAACTTGTCCAAATATTTTAAATTTCTGATAAAGACAAAATCTTTCCGAAACCAGACTACGTTACAATTGGTCGGATTTTTTTTTTACGTAACTTGGTTTATAACAGAAACAAGGTTGTATCAATAGTTCTCTATCTTTGTTGCAGTTGCATAAGGTTATAAAAACGCACGTGCTTGAACCCACGTTATGTTTTACCAAGAAGGCAAAAGGCACGTTTCTATATTGCTCACACATTTAACGTCATCTGCCTCTGGTCAGGTCCGTATTTGATAATTGGTGGACGAAGAAGACTTTCGGTAGTTAAGCTTCGACTGAGGGGCAGATAGAAATCGGCAACCGTTGTTTCAACTCTCGCTGTGACCTCATAGAAGTCATTGTTTACTGAAATTTAATCAACGACTTGACATGGATTCGAACACGGAGAACCGTGTCCGCCATCCGTTATCTTACTGAGGTATGAATTAAAAATCTGACGGTTTAAGAATAATTTTATAATTAAACGTCCGCATGGGACATAATTGCATAAGCGTTAAGCGACCCTCTCCCTCTCTGGCTTTCCATGTATCCATCTCTCTATCTGTTTTTCTCTCTGTTTCTCTTATTTTCTTTCTCTCTTGTATCTCTCTTTTCATTTATCTGTCTGTCTTGCTCGTTATCACGTTCTCTCTTTATATATATATATATATATATATATATATATATATATCGCAATGTCTCTCCATATGTCTCTCCATATATATATATATATATATATATATATATATATCGCTTTGTGTCTCGCCATATATATACATATATATATATAGTCATATATATATATACATATATATATATATATCTTTCTTTATATATATATATATATATCGCGATGTCTCTCCATATGTTTCTCCATATATATATATATATATATATATATGTATATATCGCTGTGTGTCTCGCCATATATATACATACATATATAGACACACATATATATATATATATATATATACATATATATATATATATATCACTGTCTGTCTGCCTCTCTCTCTCTCTCTCTCTCTATATATATATATATATATATATATATATATATATAGTATATATATATGAGAGAGAGACTGACAGAAAGTGATATATATATATATATATATATATATATATATGTCTATATATATGTATATATATGGCGAGACACACAGCGATATATATATATATATATATATATATATATATATATATATATATATATATATATATATATATATATACTAGACTACCCGTGACTCGTTGGGACAGTATGTTATATTAGCTATGGAATTCATGTGATTCTTGTGACGTAAAGGAAATAGTTTTTTGTGACATAACAGAAACATTTCCATGAAAGTATATATATATATATATATATATATATATATATATATATATATATATATATATATATATATATATATATATATATATATATCGCTTTAAAACTAATACACTGAAAAAACGTACGGGCCCATTTCGCCAAAGCAATGTTATTTATGAATTCAATTGCCAGTGCGCTGCTGTCTATGTAAGATTAACTTCTTTAAATTTGCAGGCACGCATTAACCAGAATATTAGACTGGGCAGACCACGCAGCACTCACTCCTCATTCAACTTGGAATCTGCCATTGGCCAACATCTAATCGACAATCCAGCTTGTGCTAATGCATATAAAATGGATTGTTTTAGAATCTTACACCTGGCTTATTTTCAAAATCATTTAATGATTTTGGAGTCAGTCCTGATTATTTCACGCAGGCTCTCTCTGTCGAGAGAAGGAATGTTTTAAAACATTGAACTTACTCGGGGATATATTTTAACTGTTTGCATACCCCCTCTATCGTATTTGTACATACATTTGATATAATTGTATATATGTTATTTTAATATATATTTTTCCGGAAACGCTTCAGTCAAGGCATGAAGCCACTTGATAAAAAAAGCTGAAAAAATATTTTTTCAAATGAAAAAAAATCTTGCAAACGCTAAGTGCTAAATGGAATAGATTCTCATCCAGAAAACATAAATTTTTCCCCATTTTGTCAGAAACATTGATCATGGTATTTGATGAGTAAAGGACGAAATAAGGGAAACAGTTGTTACACTGCATCCGAATGTAAACCCAAGATCCCATTTCTTGTCTCTGGCTCCCTATTTATCTCTCTCTTTCTCTCTCGCTTTCTCTCTCTCTCTCTTACTATATTTATGGTCCCCCGACAAAAGGAGGATGGACCCTAGTCTTTTCGTCCGTCCTTCCGTTCGTCTGTCCGCACTTTTCTCAATAACTATGCCTTGGAACTTTTTGAAAGTGTGCACAAACGTTAACCATGATATGAGCAAACAAGTAACAGAACTGGGTTTCCGGAAAACTCCGGTTTGCCCCCCCCCTCCGCATTTGGTCCCATAAAGTCCCCAAGTTCAGCACCATGCAAAACTGCTAAATAGACATACACAGAATATTTTGGCAAATATGGTAAAATAGTAAAAAAAAAAATGGAGTGTTTTTATTAGCCCTAAAAGAGCCCGTGGGGCACACCCAAGAGTTATCGTGACAAACAAAATTATATAGAAATTAGTTAGTTACAACTTTTTAGAAAGTTTTACAAAAATTCAAGACGGCAATTTTTTTAATAAGCACAAAAGTGTCAATTTTAGCCATTTTAACCCGAAAGGAACCCCTTTCCATTTTTTGGACTATTTTACAATATTTTCCCAAATTTTCCCAAATTTAAATGTGTTAAGGCTTTGGGGACTTTATGGGGCCAAATGCGGGGGTGGGGAGCAAATGTAGACTTAATCATTTCTTTTTTGCATGGTGCAGAACTCAAATTTACATGTTAAAGCCTAAAACTGTACCGTGTGTTCATTTTCACCAGGATTTGATGTCCACTGGGGATTTTGAAAGCTAAATGGGGGGGGGGCAAATGCTGAACTTAGTCATTTTTCATGCCTCGTTCATTGTACACTCACGCGGGATCATGCATATTTCACTTCTTCCATCTCTGTCTACCTTTTTATCAACTTCTTTCTGTCTCCCTCTCTCTTTACAAAAGCGTTTCCACATATTAAAACCCGAAGGCCACTCGAGGATAAGGATTAATATGTGTACTGTACTCATTAGGACAGTAGCGTAATAATCGTTTGTGGTGGAAAATCGGTATAATTACATTATTTCCGCTTTTTTCCTTCTTACTCTCTCTGTCTATCTCACCGTCTGTCTTCTTTTCTCTCTTGTCGGCTGCCTTTCTCCTTATCCTGGTCTTTCTGGTTTTGCTTCTTTTTCTTTCTCTCATTCTTTCTCTCTGTCTCTTTATCCCTTTATGTTTTGTACCCCATTTCTTCCTTTTAATCACAGTCTGTCTCTCCTTCCTCTCTCTCTCTCTCGTTCTCTCTCTCTCTCTCTCTCTCTCTCTCTTGCATTTTATCAGGCAAACTAAGAACCTTCTTTGTAATATGTAAATCTACCCAATCCGCTGCCTTCATCAATGTCTGCTTCTTTTGTCTCCTAGTTTCTCTGTCTCTACAGAGTGGAACGATATAATTTTCGCCCTAAAATTGACATGATTCCTTTTCCGGTTGATAAAAACCGGATTTTCTTATCTTTTTGTCGTTGCAGACCATCTACTCAGTCTGCCAGTTGTATACAATTGCCAAGAGATAAAAGAGCCTTCTATCATGTCTGAAAGTGACACAATGGCTTAATGGGGGGGGAGTGGACTTAATCATTTCTTTTTTGCAGGGTGAAGAACTCAAATTTACATATGATAAAGTCTAAAACTGCACCGTGTGTCCATTATCAGCAGGATTTGGTGTCCACTGGGGACTTTTGAGGCTAAATGGGTGGAAGTGGGGGGAGGGAAATGCTGAACTTAGTCATTTTCTTATGCCTCGCTCACTGCAAGATCGGTGATACCCCGCTGTACAGCTTATCCTCTCTACCGATCCAAGTTATGAAAAAATGACCATTGCCAGCACCCTCAAAATGAAAATCCGGATCACGGACTTACCCAGGGTAATGAAAACAAATTTTCCGGCCACGGTTATAGTCTTCAGTGTGGTTTTAATTGAGGACAACATCATGCCACCTCACATCTTTGAAGTCTTCTTGAAAGTCAATACCAAAGTGTACATGGATGTGCTGCAGATTGTGATCCCCTGGCGCAGTCAGGTGCTCGCTCGAAGAACCTAGATGTGGGAGCATGACTCGGCGCCGATCCACGAGCTCAAAGAGACATAGGCTTGGCTTCAGAAAGAGTGCTATGACTTTCTACCCTTCTCTTACTGGACCCCCTTCCTCTTCCGAACTGAACCCGCTAAACTATGCTTGGTCATACGTCGAGAACATCACTAACATGACCTCCTTCAACACCCAAACCAGTCTGATCGCCGATATACGCCAAGTATTCACTGAGTTGCTGCCGGCGCTTTTTGAAAAGGCATATTTCTAGTTCCGGGCTCGTATCGAGACGCTAACTGAGGCTGAAGGCAGCTACATTTAATAGATGTCAGCTCTACTACATAATCTGTTCCGTATGCCTGCTTCCCTCCGGACTACAACTTGGATGTCTTCAAGTCCAATGTTAACAAATTCCTAATGAACTTCCCCCTTAATTTAACACTTCATCAAATCTCCACACTAACGTAATGTACTTGCAATAACCCTTATCCCTGAGTGGCTTCCGGGCCTTGATAAGTGGTAATCACTGTGTAAAAAAAAAATCAAGTTACACAAATTGATTTTTTTTTCAATAAAAGTTTTAAAATAAAGCTGTAGTGTTGTTTTCTTTAGGGGGGCACTTTTATTGTTCGACTGTGATTTATGTTGTGTGTCTCTCTCTTTCTCTCCAATTGGATATCTCCTTATCTCTCTTCCCGTCTCTCTTCGTCGGCTACTTTTCTCTCTATCCTTATCCTTTTCCCTTTGGCTTTGCTTCTCCCTCTCTCTCTCTCTCTCTCTCTCTCATCGTCTCTTTCTCGTTTCTTCTTTTTTCTGTGCGTCTTTGTCTCTTTATGTGTTGCTATCAGTTTGTGTATTTTTATCTCATCGTATCTCTCTCTCTCTCTCTCGCTCTCTCTCTCTCTCGCGCGCGCTACCGTTTTCAATCTTGCATTTAATCAGTAAGTTAAGTTTCTTTTTGGTAATGTTTAAATCTTTACTCCATGAGCAATCGCCTTTCTTCGTTTGCGTTATAACCTCGTCGGTGTAAGTTGTATTAATAGCTTTACTGACAGACAGACTACAGCCATAACGAAAATCAATTACGCGCATGTATACTTTCCACAGACGCCTTAATTAATATGTACTAATGATAGCAAACACACTCGTCACAAACGATGCTGCCTTCCCAGTCGGAACGACGATGTTAGCACCAACACCATCCTAAAAACGAAAAAAAAAAAAATACAGACATGAAAAAAAAAGGGATGAAGAAGTGGTTTCATTCAGCGAGTTACAGTTGACGAGATACGATGTTGCTTCGCTGTAATGCTCATTCCTTGGTGGAGGTCGACCAGGGAGGGGGTCTAGTGTGGTGGCTATCTGCTATATAATACAAATCACAGAGGGGGAATGTTGCTAAATTTTTACCTCATTCATGAGTATTTTAAACATCTTGTTTTTATTTCCTTTTTTTTTTCCAAACAAATATGCTCTCTGTGATTTCTGTGTTTTTTTGGGTTTTTTTTTTTTGGCGTTTTACACAACGTTCAAGCGAGGATCTCACAGCCAGAGCGTTGCCTTTTTGGTCAAGATCAAAGTGTAGCATCTGTTCCGGCAGATGCTGCACTTAGGATGATTTGTACCAGTCAATGGAGGGGAAACCCTCTATACTGGGACAATTATTATTTTTGGTAACCAGAGTGACCCCTTTTAGGGGAGCTGGTTTTTACCTCACATTAAAAACGGCCTTGTGCCTAATTTGCTCAGTGGGGGAGCAAATAAATACCATCTCACAGCCAGAGCGTTAAGGTGCGGGAACGAGAAATAGAACCATCTGATTGGTCGAACGAGATCATATGGTAATTAGGTAGACGCATAATGGCTATATTGATATTGGCAAGAGACGAGGAACGAAAATATAAAAGGAATACACCTGATTGTCAAGAATACATCTACTAAAAAAATCTGGGTACAGGCTGGAACGATAAAATTGTCGCCCAAGAAAAGACGGCATCATTCAATTTCTGTTTAAAAAAACGTTTATTTTATTTTATTTTTTTTATTTTGCTGCAGACCATAAACTAGTTGGCCAGATGTTTACAGATCTCAGCAGTGACATGATCCATCTATTATATCTGAACGTGACTCGTTGTTCAACAAGCGAGATTGGAGATGCGTCGGTGTACACCTCATGCTCTTTACCGATCAAAGTTATGACAACACGGCGATTGCCTTCTCCAAATGCATCGCTGGATTGATACGAATGATCGGGACGTGCTCAGGATGATGAAAACTTTCCGGCCACATTTATGGATTTTAGTGTTGTTTTAAGTGAGAGCCACATCACGCAACCTCACATCCTCGAAGTCGGCTTGAAAGTCAACACTAAAGTGTACCTGGATGTGCTAAGAGTGGGATGATCTTTGGCCACGGGCAGATGCTGGATGTGGCAGCAAGACTCGTCGTCGGTCCACAATTCCAAAGAGAGTCAGGTATAGCATCAGAAAGAGTACTTCGTATTTCTACCCTTCTCATAATGCCCACCCTCGTATCCTGACCTGAACCCACTAGACTAATTCGTTTTGTCATACATAAAGAACATCACAAACATGACCTCCCACAACACCAAAACTAACCTAATCGTCGCCATCCGCTGAGTATTCGCCCGGCTCCCTCCGGCGCTTGTGAACAATACATGCTCCCAGACCCGGACCCATACATTTATATATATATTTATTTGTTTACTTATTTATTTACTATAATAATTATTAAATACATACAAACACTAGTGTTTCATCCTTTCGGTGAATCATCGGTACGAGGTGTCTCGATTAACACTGGTCGATAGATTCGAACCCGGCAACGAAGCCAGATCTGACTCCATTAGAAAGGATCAAATCCATTCGTTAACCGAACACGCGCACACAAACACGCATTTGTGTGTGTTTGTGTGCGTAATATTAAATAGTGAATTAGCTCTGTAACAATAAATACGAAATCTGCGTGAATAAATATATGTAAGCCGTATTTATTCCGAAAGCCGTTCTTAACATGGGGAGGTTGGGGTGTTTGTTCATTGTAAGCATACCCAAAACCTATAAACGTCGACATTTCCAATGTGAACGATGTTGGACTTATGCAAAAAAAAAAAAAAAAAAAAAATACCAAAAAGATATACCAAATTGACTATTTCGTTAAAAAGTTTAGCTATATCGTTTTAGTTAATAAAATTTTATTTAGGTAAAAGATTCACTTTAATTTATATATATATATATATATATATATATATATATATATATATATATATATATATATATATATACTAGCATGGGTGCCCGGCGTTGCCCGGATGTTTGGAGGTGTATGCTGAACAAAAACAAAAAGAAGGGTTAATTTTTTTAAACTTTGACCCCTATTATGACACCCTAAAATGTATTGTTTTGAGCTCAAATCAAGTTATTAAGTTAGATCCATGTCCAAGGAATTTATATCTAAAATTTCAAATGTGTAGACCAAAAATTGTCGGAGGAGTTTGGTAGAGTTCTCAGAGGTCAAATCGTTCAACTTTGACCCTTCAACAGAAAACTTTCTTGCCGAAAACCATTCACATCGATTTTCCCAAACTTCAGTACCCTGTATATCAAATTTCGAGTCTGTAGACTGAAAATTAACAGAGTTATGTCGAAGGAAAATGTACACAGACACACAGCCAGACACACAAACACGTTCACTTGTATATATATATATATATATATATATATATATATATATATATATATATATATATATATACGATTTATGAATGTTATTCTTTCGATTACTTTTGTTTTTGAGGTAACAATTAAATAAAATCACAATAAAAAAGATATTAACATGGAACGAAATTTAAATTTCCGTTCCAATTTTACAGCAACCGTAAAACATCGCATTCTCCGCAAGTTTTACCGATTTTTTAAACAGAAAAATGAATAACGTATTACAAATAGAGGTTTACCATTTGTATAAAATTTTAGTTTAAATATAGAACTGACGCAACTAAGGTACATTAATAAATACTGATAAATACTCAGAAATTAATATTGTGCTACATAGTTCAATACAAAAATAAAATCACGTTGTAAGAAACAATCTTTACTTTATTACTTCAGTTTAGCATCTCTTGGCAGACAATGATCTTTTTTGCCCTGTTTGTTTCGAATGTTTGCCGTTTTACGGAAGGTTTCGCTAACATCTTCTTTTGTCACATAATTATAGCAAGGGTTTTATATTTTATGGCGATAATAAGAAAACAAGGCTATATCAAAGAGAGGCCGCTCTCATATTCATGTCCAAAGTTGTCAGATTGAATATTTAAAGTTACATTTCGCGAATTTGGCTTTTTCAAATTGGCTTGACCGTTAGATGTCGTTGTACTCCTTTTTATGTATAGAATAAATTAGGAAGGAACGGGCGGAATATCATATCGATTGCTAGTATTAATAATAATCTATAAAATAAATCTCACCTGCATGTTTAAATGTATACATGTATGTATGTATGTTTGTTTGTATGTATGTATGTATGTCTGTATGTATGTATGTCACGGGGATAGATTTTCACGAGATCAGTATTATTTTGAAGATCGACCCTTCGGATTACGAATACCTAAAAATTGGCCTAAAAACATTTCTTCCTTCACCCTCCACTAGGCACTTTCCTACAGGGAGGGCTCACTTTTCGCCGATATTTTAGAAAGTCATTGCCTTTTTTTCGATTGTATAGCCTTACATTAAACCTACGTCACTTCCGGTTTGGCTAACATGTCGTGTTTTGTTTTCACCTTCTTTTCCTTCTTCGCGATACGAGTTCGTGCCTGCCTACCACAATTTTTTTTTGATCAACCAACACCCTTACAGACACCTCCAATTTCTTTTCCGCCTTCGCGTCACAGGTTTGAGCTTGCTTGCCTACCACAACTTTTTTTTTGCTCAACACGCACCTTCAAACACCCGGATAAGTCGGGTACCCAGGCTAGTTTATGATATAAATCTCAAAGTTCTGTTAGCACGTGAGTATGTTTGTACGTCTCTTACTAAATGTTTCGACACGCGCGACCAACACTGACAAAATTGATATCGTTTAAAAGTATAGTTTCACGGACGACAAATATAAAAAAAATGACCAAAAACATAAATTCTTTCATCGTCAACTGAGCCGTTTTTTAGACGGAGGGGTCAGTTTTTTTCGTAAACATTTTTTGCAAAATCATTATACGCCTTGCAATGACTAGGCTTACTTTGAACGGTGGCGACCTTGTATGTCACGGTGGGTGTGATGACTAAACCGTTCGCTTTTTTTTTCACTTCCTTTTCCTGTTAGCATTACAGGTTCGAGCCTACCTGCCTGCTGACTATTTTTTGCGCTGTTATTTTTTTTTAGGGGGTTTTGAAATATTTTTTAAGGCTTCGTTGATCAATCCTGTTACCATAAAACCTCTCCACACTCGGGCAAGGCCGGGTACCCCAACAAATGGTATATTAATCAATGAATTTATTTTGTATACGAAAGACGTTCTAAGCGTAACGCCTCCTATTTTTTTTTATTTTTCCCGAATAGGGCAAAGTAGATTACAAACTGTATTCTTATGCTGACTGAACATCTGCATTATGAGCTGAAAGTTTCATCTCGCTATTGCAGATACTGATGGTGTAAGACTCTAAGAATGCAACCCCTGTCATCGACGTGCGTTAGAATCAGAGGTTAGTTATTGACATTCTCCGTGCAGAAAATGTTGAATTGATCAACATTCACCGGCGCCTGTTGTACGTTTACGTAGCTGATGCCGTTGTGTTCAAAATTGTACAGGGATTGTTTCGTGAATTACAGAATGGTGACAACGTTGTGAATGACAAAGCACGCTCCTCTCTTTTACGACCAACACATCAAATGAGTCTGGCAAATGTTCACAGAGAATGATGGTTATGTAGAAAAATAAATGTTGGAACACAAACGATCGATCGTTTCTGTTACGTTTTAGTTTGAAATGAGAGGCCTTTATTTTGGAACGACCCTCGTATAAACATACACGTTCTTGATGAACCGTCCCCCTAAGTAATCAAATTTACAAAATTCCCACTAATGTTTACTACGCTATAATCACGTTGACTAATATATACCCATTTACCTTTATCCTCGAATGACCCCCGTGCCTTGATAAGTGGGGATTCATGCGTAAAAAACACAAGAAAGAAGAAAAAAATACTTAGTATAGAAGATTCATTTATTATTAGGTTGACAAGAAAGTTTTTGCGTATTCTTATTTTTAAATTACAATGAACAAATCTCGGCTCAAACAAAAATTTATTAACCGAAATGAGCACGATCAGAATCAACCCACTTTTGGCAACTCAAAATATATGCCAGTAACCTGAAAATATTGCCTTCTAGTGGTGATGGATTGTTTTTGATATCACGTTTTTTAAACATTTCTCAAGTAGAAATTTGTCGAGATGCTTGAAAAATAGGTAGGGGAGATAGATATGTATCTATCTATATAAATCTATAGCTCTATCTATATAAATATATCATCTATATATCTATCTACATAAATAATAGATCTATCTATATAAAAGCCAAGTACGTCCACGGATGGAGTACTGCTGCCACTTCTGGACAGGAGCTGCTAAAAACAGCCTATCCTGCCTTGACAGAGTAAAAAATATACTTCGTAGCTTAGTGGGAGATGCCCTTTTCTCTTCCCTACAACCTCTCTCCCACAGAAGAGACGTTGCGAGCCTGTCTTTGTTTTATCTTTACTTCCATGGCAAGTGCTCATCTGACCGCCAATCTCTGGTAACCCCTCTCCAATATGTCACAATAAACACCCGTCTAGCTGAAACCACTGTCATTAATTTTCCTCACTCTTTATCTGTGCCAAAACCAAAACGTAGATTCCATGAACAAAGCTTCTTTCTTAGAAGTGTACGCCTGTGGGATTCTCTTCCGTTTGCCTGTTTCCCACCTGACTACAACTTGGATGTGTTCAAGTCCAACATAAACAAATTCCTGATGAACCGCCCCCTTAAGTAAGACACTTTATCAAATCTCCAATATTCACGATTACTAGGATACTATCTCATTGATTACTGTACATGCTATAACCCTTATCCCCGAGTGGCTTCCGTGCCTTGGTAAGTGGTGACTACCATGTAAAAAAAAAGAAAATAAAGCATACGTGATCTCGTGACTGACGTCACTGTACGTGGTGTCCGACAATGATCCTACTCTTTTCCGATTTAGACGCTGAATAATGCGGACGCATAAAAAAGACGCTATATCCATAGTACCGGTTTTAAAGCGCAATGCAGCTCGATATCAACCTACTCCGTTAAGAAATGCTATTTCTTGTCTGTTTATATCAAAGGCACGTTAGCAATGTTCGGCATCTGTTACCAAGCAAACAAAAATAATCCGGATGCATAAAGTGAAGTGCCACGTAAACCGGTTTCAAGCCTCTTAACTAAGATGTACAGTTTTTTTTCGAAACAAGCAAGTTGGAAGTTTGACTTAATAGTCAGACGTTGTAAGAGACGCGCTCCATCAGAAATATTTAATATAGAATTAGCAGGGTTGCCTGGCGTTTCCCGGGTGTGTGTATGTATATATATTTTTTTAATTATTTTTAATGTGCAAGTATTATTCAACTAGGCACTCTGTTTTTTGGTCTCGGGGTCATAGCAGTAGATACAGCTTACACCGCAGATTACCAGAGCATTCAGACCTGCCCGTTGTCATGGCGGCATCTTTTTGATCTTCTCTGGGCACCTTTTGTACAAACTTCGCGCAAATCTTCACAATTTCAGATCCTCGCGAATAATTGTTCAGTTCTCACGTTGGAATCAAACTGTGCACTTACGGTTTCTAAAGACACAAGACGGTTCTTATCTTTGAAATTCTTTATTCCGCCACTTTGGTGTTCTGAACTCATTACTGCTTTCACACCTTTTATTATCCCTCAAAGATTCCCTACTCTCCTTGAATCTCTTATGCCACTCAAAAACTGATGCTCGAGTCATGCAAGATGGTCCAAAATCAGTCTAAACCATACGTTTTTGTGGCATTTTTTCAAGTTTAAAACAGAATCTTATTGGCTATCGTTTTTTTTAAACGTGTCATCACGTCCACATTGCATTTTTGAAATTCACTAACTGCAACAGGTCCTGGATATGACCTTAAACTATATCCGATGGTGAGGCCCCAGCTTGCGGGCTCTGGGGAGTGTGGAGCCACGCTTTAATTGCCATTGCTCCCAGGTCCACTCTGATCCGGAGTGGTAGTACCTGTTAGGGTCCCAACTATGGGTTAAATAGAAACTGACTTGCAAAAAACAAATATATTCTATTAAAAACTTTTTCTTCAAAATATCTGGAGTCGGCATTAAATAACATGAAAAGGGTTGATATGCCGTAAAGCAAAAACAACCAACCAACCAACTGTGACAATCAGGCTTTAGTAAGGTGTAGTCCAATTCCTGATGTAGCTGTTCATTTGAACCTGAAAACATTAAAATTGTCCTTTCATCTCAAAGAATTATAGAAATAATATACGAAATTTGTCCGTTTGTAACAGAAGTTATTGCACGAGTAACAACGTACAAGGAATAATCACTTGCTTGAAATTGTCGTTCGAGACGGAAAAATGTACAGATCAAATTTGTTTTACGTTTTCTCTGGAAACAATAGATATACTGTTTTTAGCAACATACTAAAAATCTTCAGAGAATATATTGAGTAAGTTATTTGAGTATTACAAAAAATATGAGCTACTATGCAATAAAAAAACACAGAGCAATTTCGTCTCGGAAGGAAAAACACAGAGCAATTTCGTCTCGGAAGGAAAAAAGATAACGAAAGAAATTATATGAAAACGAAAATACTTTTTTTTTGGGGGGGGGTTCATCACCTCAATATAAGAACATGGAAATCTATACATTGCACGAGAGAAACATCGAACATGACGCCATATATATCGCGATTGAAGTTTATTTAATCTGAACAACCGTACAGTTTCAATGCTATATATATATATATATATATATATATATATATATATATATATATATATATATATATATATATATATATATAATAGTAGTGGGTTATCTGGGATATGTTGGCGCTACGATATCTTTTTTCAGGTTACGATGTGCAATACGATGTTCTTCCAGCACCTGTTTACGATATTTTCCCCGCCTTACAGAGTTATCCCATATATATATATATATATATATATATATATATATATATATATATATATATATATATATATATATATATATATATAATTAAGAGCGCAGTTTTCCCCCTCTTGACTAAAATAAAGTAGGTTTACAAAAGTAAATGCCACGTACAAATCCATTATGTCCTACACTATTAAGCACTATCTTATGTAACTAAAAAACGACATGTTTCACAAATTCATTCGTTATAATAAAACCCTAGATTTTATCCTAGTACTGACATCATCACTATCGCTATTAGCATTAGAGGAAGTGGTTCTAATTTTCCCGTCTGCTTCATAAATGCTCTCACGGCCACCATTCTACACCGCGTAAAATTACATATAGCGGCCCCTAAGTAACTGAATCTATTAACTCATAGACATATCGTTCACTTTCAATTCTGTAATTCAACAAATATTGATTTCTCCCTCCATAAATTCCACCCTTTCTCATTGGCTGCCAGCTGTCATTCTCTTAATTAAGAATTTACACCTTACACAAATAAGGTACGCACAATGTTAACCCACAACATGTCAATTACATGCTGATTGTTTATTTTTTGACTGTTGAAATATATGCGATTAAAATCCCAATTGAAATATAACCAATTGACTGAATTCATCTTGTATTTACTTTGTTTTTGACATAATGTTCCGCTCCCTCTCTGTCTGTCTGTCTGTCTCTCTCTCTCTCTCTCTATCTCTCACTATCTATCTATCTCTCTGTTTCCCACTACTTTTGAATTATAGATTTTTTCGATAACTGCTATTTCACTTTCTCCCTCTCTCTTTAATGAAAATGTCGAATAAAAGTTATATTGTCTTTAGCCGTTATCGAATAAAGTTCTTCGAAAAAAAAACAAACAAAAAAATCCCACTTAATTGGATCAAGTAGTTTATTCATTTATCATCTTTTTCCAAAAAACAATTTGCTACCGCGATCAAATTAGTTGAATTCTTGTTTAGCAGAACTGCATTCCATAATGGATACGTAGAATATAACCTTTTCAAATATTTACATTTTTATATGTCTTGATTAAACTGTACTTTTTCTTAAAGTTACGGCTATCATGAACTACATACATAAATCGTGTTCCAATTCTTTTTTATTATGCGTTTGAGACAATGGGGCGGTTGCGTTGCCCTCATTTTTTGTCTCGATTAATGGAGGAGAAATCATTCATGACTGATACATTTTTTATTTTTGTTACTAACCAGAGTTCCCCGTTTGTGGGAGCTGGCTTACCCCCCCCCCCCCACGATTAAAAAGCGACCTCATGTCTAATTCTGTCTTCGCGGGGAGGCAAGAAAAAACAAACAAAAACAAAACAAAAACCAAATCTCTCTCTCTCTTTAAAAAGTGTGTTTCCTTAAAGACTTTGAAAGCAACAAACACTAACCATCCATGCCTCCGTTCAGTCTAGAAAGACAACGGTTATCCCTTAGGGGCAGTAGCGCGTATAATCCTGAGGCAAGGGTTGCGCAATTAGCAACCACACCTCCCCTGAATCGGTACTGTTTGATCCAGTTGCAAGGAGAAGACCAGGACGACTGTAAACAATGCCGAGATAAGCGGAGTGCACCTACAGCACCTGAAAGTCCCAAATGGTCACCCGTTTAGTATTGATCAGGTTCAACGTTGCTTAACTTCGGTGATCCAGCGGGAACCGGTGTGTCAACGTGATTATGCCGTATTAAACATTAACCACTACCAAGGAAGAACGTAAAACAAAACCATTTTCACGTTATTCATTATAGAGGGGGGATTTCCATACCGTCCACCCAGGGTTCCTTTAGTTTACTATTTAAGTTTACGGAAACCTATTGTTGGGGATGGGGGGGGGGCTATGTTTCTTTTGTTGCTTTTTTCTGTTTTCACTTTTCCGTTTCTATAACTTTTTGCAATTTTCGGCTTCTACAAAAAATAAAAAAATAGAAAAAATATTATTTTTGGCTGGGCAGGTGGATTTTCACATTAGATTAAAATCCCCAATTTCCTTGAGAATGAGGAATTTTAGGAGGTATCCAGTAAACTGATTACTCGTTATTTACTTACTAGGACTAATAACACAAGCCATCATCAAAGATTTCTCTTTGAGAATAACTTCTGGTGTTCTCTAGTGTCTGAGTGACAATAAGTTTTTCCCAGACACCCAGTACTCTCCAACTCATTCGATGATGTTTGCAAAACAGTTTGCGTAATTACAACAGTAGCCTACTATTGATTTCTCGTAGGCGGCGACCATTGATCTTCACTGGGATTTGGATGGCAAGTTCCCAGTCCGCTTTGCACTCATCCAGCAGAGGTCTGGCCAGTGCTTTCTCTTCTCGGTCTGTTCGTCCTCCTTGACCCTCATTATTTGGTGTGGTGCCTGTTTATGGTGACACTGAAAAAAAAGGACAGGGGGGGGCGGTATTTTTCAATTATACAATTTCACTTTTCATGCTTCCATGCGATGTTACTTTGTGTTGTTGTAGCCTTTTCTGTGTCCAGTTTGTGTGCAGGTTATGCGTGGCCTTAGTCGCCACATTCAAGGGTTGTCTTTAATATTCTGCAGTTTTCATTACTGAAATTCATTGTATCTTCTCTGCCATCCCTCTCCCAATCTCTTCTTCTTCTTCTTATCATTATTATTATTATTATTATTATTATTATTATTATTATTACTAGCAGTTTAGCCCGGCTTTGCTCGGTCCTGTGTACTGTTCATAAATTTATGTGCGCATATATATATATATATATATATATATATATATATATATATATATAGACGAAACACGTGTCAGTGGATAATTACATTTTAAAAATAATATATATACCGCTCCCCATGTGGAGGTACCAAATTGGTTAAAAAGGAAAAATTATTCCCAACTCGCATTTAGGTAAAAAATGCACTTTCGTAAATAATTGAATTCGTTCAAAACATATCGCTAAAACCGAAACAATATATATATATATATATATATATATATATATATATATATATATATATATATATATATATATATATAGTCATTCACATACAGTGCAGCTAGACAAGAAACTACCTCAAACCAGGATCGAAACCTGACCGCCCATATGACAGTAGGAGCTTTTAACCGTTGCGCTATTCTGCTGCTGCTGTGAAGTCAGTGAATTCACAATGTTTGGCGTTGTAAAATACCTGACCTCAATTTGTTTACACAAAGAGCATCGCTTGTATACAATGGTAATTTATATATCACTTTCCAATATGCTCAACCCAAGATAGGGAGCATTATACTCATCCGCGTAAAGTACTGTTTCGCTGTTTTAGAGCTCATCTGTGCGGCAAGATATATTAAAATGTTTGAATTATCCAGGTAACTTATATCTAAAATTTCAAGTGTTTAAACCCAAAATTGGTGGAGAAGTTTAGTAGAGTCTGCGAAGTCAACTCTTTCAACTTTGACCTCTTGGCATTCAAATTTTCACCTCAAAACTGATTAAAACGTTGCTGAACGTCTGAATACCCTTTATGCAAGATTTCAATGTACAGACCCAAAAATTGGCTGAGTAATTTGGTAGAGACAGCAGAAGGCAATTTTTTAAAAACTTTGACCACACTTTTGACACCGTAATATTTAATGTTTGGGCTCAAATCAAATTGAAAAGTTTGACCCATGTCCAAGTAACCTACATCTAAAATTTTAAGTGTTGAGATCCAAAATTTGAGGAGGAGTTTGATAGAGTTTTCAAATGTATAAATCTTTAAACTTTGACTTTTTGACATCCAAATTTCTGGCCGAAAACCGATTAAAAAGATTTTCCTATATCTCAACACGCATTATGTTAAATCTCAAGTCTGTAGACTGAAAATTGACAGAGTAGTTTGGTAGGGAAATGTACACAAACAGACACACACATTAATACAGATAAGTTCACTTTTATAGATATATAGATTATTTGCGTTTATCTATTTTAGAAAAACGCATATATAGTTTGCTGATTTTTGGTGTTTTAAGCAATTAGATAATGTGATGTGGGTGTAGTCAAATATCGTTTTGAAGCAGGAAGTTCAGATGCTTTCGGCGTTAGTCTTGTGCGTCTATGTTTTTATCCTCACTTATAAAAACAGCAAACGTACGCAAACACAACATTATCTACTGGGGTTTATAAATGCATATAATTAGTTTTTTTTATGATCTTATTAAAAATTGCAATGTTTGGGCAAACTATTCGTGTTTGTATAAGATATGTCTATCTTATATCTATATTGTGTATAAGATATGGCGTCCATAGAGTAAACAGAATTTGATGTTCTTGAACTTCCATGTATAAATGTGTTAAAAAAAATGTGCGAGTTATTATTTTTATGATTTATATGCTCATAGATTTAGCTTTCTCTTTCTGACGATGATTCGCACTTCTAGAAAATTCAACATAGATTAATCTGCGTGTTGGTTGTATGAATTGTTGGCGGATTTTTCATTTAAACATGCTTTGATGTAAATAAATATTAACAACCATTGCATTTAGACGGGGAAAAGCTAGATATTACAGATGAGTCTGTGAACACAGAAACATATACTCTATCTATCTATCTATCTATCTATCTATAAAAGTGAAAGTGTTTGTCTGTGTGTATGTGTGTGTGTCTATGTACATTTCCATACGAAAAAAATCTGTCAATTTTTAGTCTACATACTCGAAATTTGATATACAGGGTACTGAGATTTGGGAAAATCGATTTAATCGGGTTTCGGCCATAAATTTCGCTTTTAAGGGGTCAAAGTTCAACGATTTGACCTTTGCGAATTCTATCAAACTCCTCCGCCAATTTTGGGTCTAAACACTTGACATTTTAGATATTGGTTCCTTGGACATGGATCAAACTTAATAACTTTATTTGGGCCCACAACTATAAATATTAAGGGGTCAAGGGGTCAAATTTTAAAAAATTACCGTTTATTTATTTATGTTTTTTTTGCTGAGCATACATCTCCAATTACCCGGGAAACACCGGGCACCCATGCTAGTGTATCTATAAAAGTGAAAGTGTCTGTCTTTGTGTGCGTTTGTCTGTATACATTTCCATACGCAATAACTCTTTCAATTTTTAGTCTACAGACGCGAAATTTGATATACAGGGTACTGAGATTTGGGAAAATCGATGTGATGTAATGTGGGCCAGAAATCTGGCGATTAATAGGTCAAATTTCACCGATTTGACTTTCGAGAACTCTACCAAACTCCTCCGACAATTTTCGATCCAAACACTTGAAGTTTTAGATATAGGTTCCTGGTACATGAATCTAACTTAATAACTTGATTTGAGACCAAAACTATAAATGTTAAGGGGGCATAATAGGGGTCAAAATTTAAAAAAATTGACCTTTTTTTTCTCAACATACACCTCAAAATACCCGGGCAACGCCGGGCTGAAATGCTAGTCTATATATCTATAAAAGTGTGTGTGTGTGTATGTGTGTGTGTGTTTGTGTGTGTGTGTACATTTTCATACGCAATAACTCTCTCAATTTTTAGTCTACAGACTCGAAATCTGATATACAGGGTACTGAGATTTGGGAAAATCGATGTAATCGGGTTTCGGCCAGAAATTTGACTGTTAAGCGGTCAACGTACAACGATTTAACCTTTGAGAAATCTACAAACCCCTCCGACAATTTTGGGCCTAACACTTGAAATTTTACATATAGGTTCCTTGGACATAGATCTAACTTAATAACTTGATTTGAGCCCAAAACAATAAATTTTAAGGGGTCATAATAGGGTCAAAGTTTTAAAAAAATTTGACCTCTGCGGTCTCTTCCAAATTACTCAGACAATTTCGGGTCTAAATATTTGGAATTTTACATAAAGTCTACGATGCGTGAAACCTATTTCAATGATTTAAAAAACATTATTACAATGATCTAAACATGATACCTTTTTAAATGAAAAATCAAAACACGGAATAAAATAATGTTAAAAAATACATACTAATTGTTGGTGAACTTTCTCATTTAAATATATATATATATATATATATATATATATATATATATATATATATACATATATAGTTATGTAAAGCTTATCGGTGGTTTTTAAGCATGAAAATGATTTACTTCACACGATACTCCGTTCTTGTTCACAAAAAAGTAGCGATATATATATATATATATATATATATATATATATATATATATATATATATATCGCTACTTTAATTATTATAGTAAAAAAATAATTATGACAGCCCCTTTAAGAAATTCGTTTCTTATCGTTGAGCACTTTCAGTTGAATTAAAAAGTCGGTCAATTTAGCTCTTATGCGTAGATCATCGTATAACGATTTGATCACTGTCTGTCTGACGTAATGAACATTTAAATTAAAATGTTTAAAATTCAACGCTATTTCACACGGTTAATGGTAGCCGAATGGATACGGCCTCCGCTAATCGAGCCAGAGATGTCTCGTGTCGCGGGGTTCGAATCGTTCGACTGGTAGTAATCGTGACACCCTGCACTGAAGACTCCCGAAAGGAT
>NC_136505.1:108701851-108781851 GCF_053919585.1 Euprymna scolopes
CCGATGAGAAAAAGTTTAATCTGGATGGTCCAGATAGATTTCAACACTGTTGTCATGATAAAAATTTGCGCAAAGAGATTTTTTCAACTCGGCATAGTGGAGAAGGGTCTTTAATGATCTGGGTTACTTTCTCGTCAGCTGGGACCCTAAAGTTGCAAGTAGTGAAATGCCGGCAAACATCATTGAAGTACATTTCAATGCTTGAAATGCTTCTATCAGGACTGAAGGTCCACGTCTGTGTGGAAGAAATTGGATTTTCTAGCAAGACAACGCTGCAATACACTTCTCGACAAGCACGAGAATACTTTTCTTCAAATAAAATAGAATTGTTAGATCATCCAGCATGTTCTTCGGACCTCAATTCCATTGAAAATCTTTGGGGATGGATGTCAAACGAAGTGTTCAAGGATGGAACCTAGTATGATTCGATAAAGGAATTTTCTGATTCAGTTTTAAGTACATGGGATAAAATTCTTTCGCAACTGATAAAAAACTTAGTCGCAAGCATGCCGAAGAGAATTTTTGAAGTAATTCGTAATAATGGAGGCTATACTAAATACTGAGACCCTTTTTAGTAATTTATAATTGCCTTTTGTTAGATAAATTATCAGTGGTCTTATCATTTTGACCAGGTGAAAATGTTTGTTTTTTTTTAAAATAATTATTAGATCAGGGTTAAGGTTTCGAATGAAGCAAATTTCATTTTTTTTCCATCATATTTTCCCTTTTGGCAATGGTTTCAACCATTTGTTTGATTGAAAATTCGATAATATATATATATATATATATCGTAAGTTATAAATGTATATGGCAATTAACTGCACAGAATATTCTGCGTATCATCCACGCTAGGATACATAAGGCTTATGAATGATCATCCTATCGTGGAGAAAACGCGGAATATTCTGTGTAGCTTAATTGCCATATATAGTTTATGACTTACTACCTAGCTCAACCTACACATTGAGCTCTGTTAAAGTAAACACTTTACGTTTACGCATAATTTATACTTTCGTATATCAATTTTTGTGATTAAATGAAGTAGTCATATATATATATATATATATGTGTGTGTGTGGGGTGTTATCATAGCAAATGCGGTCTGCTTTGCCTAATCTTTGGAGAATCTCTTTTATGCCCGGCTCTCTCTTAATCGATATCTCAATTTAAATATTTCTCTTTACCTCGTTGACAACGGTATGAAACACGTGATTCCTATTTCTACGTTTCACAGTTTACAACCTATCAGGAACCTCCGACCCGGAAAGAGAAAAATACGGTTGTCCTTTTACACCGTTAATATTGCATGAATCTTGCAAGTTTCTGTATGCGTTCTGATATGTATAGATCAATCCTGTGCCCATTGTTTACTATATATTCGTACTACAGAAAATTAATGTGAAAACGCAAATTGTAAACAGCGACTTGGATCAAAACGACCAAAGGAGAAATATAAGCCTTCGGCTCAAAAGAATATTCAATACGACCTCAACTCTCCGCATCAAAAGCGAACTATCATTTCCCTGCTGGATTTCGAGATCTCTCCATCAATTACCTTCCTTCGATCCGATCTCCGATATTCTTAAGGTCATCGATTATTGATCTGTAGAAAATTACTGAACGTTCGTTCCTATTCTGTGTCTCTCTGATGAATTCGACGTGTTATGTAATATCGAGCGAGCGCTTTGGAAATAAACGATCCTAATGCCAGCCCGAATTTGTGTGCAACGGTTTTGTATTGATGTGGGCGGATATGCGAAGATCAATCTAAATTATGAAATGAGGAGCTGATCTGAAAGGTGGTCCATTGCGATACTCCTACCAAATAAGTGATGCATGTGAAAACAAGCGCATATACTGCCGCCAAATTACGAAATTTCGTAACCCATTGGAGGATATTCATTCGGAAAATAGCAAAAATGACTTTTTGGATGGGTAATTGTTGCAAGTTCTTGACTAATTTACGGAAATCTTTCAATACAAACGGAATGGACCCGCATTTATATATATATATATATATATATATATATATATATATATATATATATATATATATATAAAAAACATTTTATAAAGTGTCTTACTTAAGGGGGCGGTTCATCAGGAATTTGTTTATGTTGGACTTGAAGACATCCCTGTTGAACTCAGGTGGGAAACAGGTAAACGGAAGAGAGTTCCACGGGCGTGCACTTCTAAGAAAGAAGCTTTGTTCATGGAATCCACGTTTTGATTTATGCACAGATAAAGAGTGGGGAAAATTATTGACAGTGCTTTCAGCTAGACGGGTGTTTTTCGTGAAAGATTGGCGAGCGGGGGCCAAAGATTGGAGCTCAGACGAACACTTGCCATGGAAATAACGATAACACAAAGATAGGCTCGCAACGTCTCTCCTGTGGGAGTTATTTAAAAGAACAAATTTTAATAGAATATATTTGTTGTTTTCAAGTTGGTTTCTATTCAACCCATAGTTGTGACCCTAACAGGTACTACTACTCCAGGTCTGGGCCGGGTATTAATGGCAATTAAAGGGAAGCTCCACACTCCCCAATGCCTGCAAGCTGGGGCCTCACCACCGGATATAGTTTTCGGTCATATCCAGGACCGCTCTACTCGGGGACCCACCGCAGTGCACCAGGAAGAGCTTCACACAACTTCGGGAAATGACTTAGTCCACAATACATTGGAGTTTACATTGCACTGTAGAGAAATTACTTTTGTATTTATAAACTTTATTTTAAATGAACGCTGTCATTACAGTTGAAACTACAAAAGTCATGTATCCTGGTTCATTGGGCTTTAAACAGAAACATTTGTTTTTTTTTTTATAAACTTCTGTTTTATTTATGAACCTATTGCTGATTTTACACACCAGGTTCTTGTTAGTTGAATAAAATTGTTCAAATGCACTTGTAATGTTAGGCTGTATAAGGGTGTTAACGTTGGTCAAAATCCTACTGTTCCTTCTTTAATCGGACTTTTTTGATTGCCGATTTCGGATACTTATCGGAAGTATTCTGATAGAAAACCTATCTAAGAACACTCCCAGGTGCATAAAGTTCTTATCTCTGAAATTTAGGCAAAATAGGCGCAGTCGTTTGGGAGTCCATAGGGAACGGACACGCGCACATACACATGAGCAGAGTGCGTTTTATATATAAGTAGAGAATTTCTTCTTTATTTTTATTTGTTTGTCAGCTTCGGCTGGGGTTTCGTAAAGAAACATCTGGTTTTAATGCTTGTGTGATTAAAATGCGTATCATTTTTTTTTTGATTGATTTCAAATATTATAAATGGCTGGATATCAAAATTCACACGGCTAACTTACGTTATATCAACTTTTACTCGACAAATTTAGGTCAGATGTCTAGCCGAAATAAATAAGTGTGGATCTCATTTATGCTTCACACTGAACAAATAATATTATCGTTAACCTTACTAATAATATCTAGAACAAATATCTTGAGAACATTGCAAATATGCTGCAGGGAATATTTGTTTCCTGTACCGTGTTCGATAATTATTCGCATCTCAGCATATACTCTATCTGAACAAAGCCATCATTCGCCCATGCATGGAGTATTTTTTTTTTACAAAGGAATAACCACTTATCAAGGCCGACAGGTCACTCGAGGATAAGGGTTAAAGAGTGTACATTGGTCAAAAGAACAATATCATAGTAATTGTTAGAAGTGTAAATTTGGATTACTTAAGGCAAACGTGTCATCAAGAACTTGTTTACATTGGACTTGAAGGCGGACATAATGTAGTCATCTGGAAAGCATAGAAACGGAAGAGTCTTCCACAGGTGTGCAGTTCTTAGAAGAAGCTTTGATTATGGAATCTACATTTAGGTTTAGGCACAGATAAAGAGTGGGGGACATTATTGTTAGTGTTTAGAGCCAAATAAGTGTTTCTTGTGAATGTTTGGCGGGAAGTGACCATAGATTGGAGCTCAGACGAGCACTTGCCATGAAATTATTAGTGCATCAACCATTTGTCCCTCGCTGTTAGATAGAGTTGAAAAAAGAGTCTCCAGTAAGTTCCGCACTATCAGACAACTAATTTCACTTATACACGGTGGCCACGTACAAACTATTGTTAAGACAATTGATCCGACTCGCAATCGGGAATCAGATAAGTCGAAAATTTTACTTTTTCTTTTTTTTTATTACATTTTCACCCAAAACAAAGCACATTGTCACGTTGCTGTAAAGGGCTAGTATCAGGGATATAAGCTATTGGGGTACTATGTAGGGAGTTGGGCAGCAAGATGTCGGTTCACGTTACACTTGAGCTTCTGCATGTCAGTACAGTTGGAGAAGCAGTAACCTGGAAGGGAATTCCAGAGTCTAGCGGATTTGGGGAAGTAGCTTGCAGTTCGTCAAAGCACTCACCATTAAAATACTTGTAGAACAGGCAGAGGGATGCAACATTTTGTCGATGGGACAGAGACTGAATCTTAGATGACAGTTCAGGACCTATCAAGTTGTCGACTCATTTTTTAACCTTGTCTAGGAGCGAGAGACTAATAGCAGATGCACCAGCCCAAATATGACAACAATACTCCATACATGGGCGAATGGTGACCTTATAGATGTACGGGATACTTGAGGGCGTTAGTAGCTTTCTAGCACGGTAGAGAGAGCCTACCTTCTTCGCAGCGGTCCTGGCAATGCTCTTAATGTAATTGTTCCAACTCATGTTTCCTGTGAACGTTAGGTCGAGGATTTTACAAGAAATACTTTCAAATAATGAATCTTTGGCCATTGCTATTGGTGGTAGAGAAGGTTTCTTGTAATGTTTGAAGGAAACAAGTTTAGTCTTGGCAGCATTGAATGTGACCATCCATTTTTGTCCCCATTCCACTATAAGTTGGAGGTCATCCTCTAGTGTTTCTACCATTTCCCTAGATATATATTCATTTTTCCTGTCGTGTCTGTTATAGAGCGTGGTGTCATCAGCATAGATACCCATCTTAGAGGCAATTCCAAGCGTGTAGGTCATACATTCACTGAGTATATAGATTAAGAAGTTTCCTCACACACACGCAAACACATACCTACTATTATATATGTACTAGAAGATGTACCCAGCGTTTCCAAGTGTTAAAAGTAACGTTTAATGGTGACCTTATAGATGTACAGGATACTTGAGGGCGTGAGTAGCTTTCTAGCACGGTAGAGAGAGCCTACCTTCTTCGCAGCGGTCCTGGCAATTTTTGCCATTTCCTTAGAGATGTGTTCATCTGTTTTCCTGTCGTGCCTTTTATAGACTTGTATCGGAATCGGAAAAGTTTTGTGTCAATTTTTCTATGTCTTTCAAATTTGATTATTGTTGGCATTCGTTTCCATGATATATTTCTAATTAGAAAGATTTATAGAAAAACCTAGAGTACTCACAGGGTGGGACCACGTGAATGTTACCAGCATCACTGATGAATATGTTTCTGTAGAATGAACTGGATTCAAACTTGGCACTCCCAAGTTGCTAGTCCGTGTCGGTAATCACATTTTCCCTTTCTCTCTCTCTCTCTCTCTCTCTCTATCTATCTATCTATCTATCTATCTATCTCTCTATCTATCCATCTATCTATTTATAGGGTGTTTTTAAAGGCGAAAAACTTTAAATTGACAACTGTTTTTTAATGCAGATTTGGCACGTATCAGTTATTTTGAGTTCAACTTGGTTTGGCAATTCATGTGATTTAAATTAAACTATTTTCTTTATGAATATATATCTTTCTTCCATTTTTCCCCCCAAACAGATTGTCACTTTGATGTAGGGGGCTATTATCGATGACATAAGTTGCAGGGGTACTATGTAGGGAGTTGAGCAGCAAGATGTCTGTTCAGATTACATTTTAACTTCTGCAGTACAGTTGGGAAAACAGGAAACCGGAAAGGAGTTTTAGAGTCTTGCAGTTCTGAGGAAGAAACTATTAGAGGAGAAGACCTTCTCACATCCAGAGATCTCTATTTTGTGGGGTGGGATTTTGTTGATTGTCGAGTGTGTCGGGTGTATTTATGTCAACAGGTATACAATTGCGTGTTGTTTGTTAGTGAATCTACCATTGAAATGCTTGTAGAACAGATGTCGACGCTGATAAACCAGACACTATAGACCACTTGGAAGACAACATTCGATGCAAAATAAAGCCTAATTTAATATGTGCAGGTTGTAACGATTTGACCTCTAGATTACGCTATATATGCGCGAGCCACATGCTCAGAATTGTATGTAAATTATAAATGCAAAATGATTATTGTTGACATTCGTTTCTCCGATATCTTTCTAGTTATAATTAATTTTGAAAGGAGTCAAGGGACAACATGAAGATCTCCAACATCCACCCGTGAAAGTGTGTGAGCAGAACCAACTGGATTCGAAGTATGTAAAGCTAAGTTGTGATTTATTTAAGTAAAACACTGAGCCAGCACCAATTCCCGACGATTAAACTGGGAAGATATCACAGGAGCCTTTTCTTGCACTTCACCATAAATCACTCTGACGTTATTTGATTGATTCATTCCTTTATTAATTTCTTAGGAAATCAGGTTATTTTTTGTTGCCATAAATCTCTTTTCAGTTGAAAAAAAAAAAAAAAAGAAATGTATTAACGGTACTTTTCAATCCATGACTGTAATTTGCTTTTTACAGTTCCGCTCGTCTGCCACGTAGTTCCAAATCACTTTTCACTATTTTCTTTCTCTTCCTCTGCTGTATCGTCACCTCTCGCCACGGTCTAGTGTTTAGCATACGTGAAATACATACATGTCAGTGGTTTCGTTAGATATGTAATATCAGAACATATATTTTAATGGTGAATGCTCTGACGAACTGCAAGCACTTGTACCTCCTCGATGTGACTACTCCCGACAAAGTCGACAAGCAACTAAGTTCCACCCCTTTACAGTAAAGATTCTTGGGTGTAAGAAAGCCTTTTACTCTAATAGTTTCTTCCCCAGAACTGCAAGTATTTGGAAATCCCTTCCGGGATTCTGCTTTCCCAACTGTACATATATGCTGAAGTTCAAGTGTAATGTGAACAAACATATTTCTACTCATCTCCCTTCATTATGTGACGCAAATTATGTCCCTGATAGTAGCCCCCTACTTCAAAATAGCGCTTGCCTTGTTTAGGGTGAAAATTGAATAAAATAAAATAAATATTCTACACTTTGCTCCCAGCTTTGAAATCACATTATTTCACAGATTCTGCTCTAGTCTCTTGTGAGTGGCGACTTGCAATTAATTGAACAATATACTCAATTCTAGAACGTGTAAAGAAAAATAGATGAGGATGCTGAACGATAACATGTTGCCTGTCGAAAGAATTTCTTTAAGTTAATTATGTCAACGAAAACGAATTCTAGGAATTATAAAATTAAGAACTGTCGAAAGTAATTATTGGTACGTAAAACATGTCGATCGGGTGCGGTTCCATTAAAAGCTGATGAAACTGCTGTGGTTAAATAAAACAAACAAAGCGAACAAGAAATAATTAGCGTTCTCTGTGAGAAGGCCACAATTTAAGAGACGCACCTGTCTGAATTAGTATGCTTACATTATCCACCCTTTTCTCTTTCCCCCTTATATATATATATATATATATATATATATATATATATATATATATATATATATATATATAAAGTTACTTGGCAATGCAACAGGGGAGACAACTGAAGCAGCAAAGCTGGCGATGCTCTGTAGGATACTATGTAAACAAATGTAAGCAGATTTTGGCAGATCTGATTGGTTTGAAGATATCACTTTCTATATTCCAATCGTCAAAAAGTTTAACCATATAATAATATTATTATCTCCATAAAGCCTGCACATTTTATGGAGTTTCTATCTCATAGAACCAAAGATATGAGCATTTCAATATACAATTTGGCTACGAGTATAGCCATATCCATATATATACAGCATAATCACATTTCACACATCAGTTTTTGTCAAATCACCGAAGTTATGCAATGCTGGTACTGGCCATGACCAGATTACTGACCATCTGAACATGCTCTCCGTCTATCTCGGTATTGTTTCCAGTCGTCCTGGGCTTCTAATTGCCACTGGACCCAAACAGTGCCGATACAGGAGAGTTGTGTTTGTGGATTGCGCAACCCTTGCCACACAATTACACGCGCAGCTGCCCCTACATGGGTTATATCTTGTCTTTCGAGACTTAAGTTAAAAATCTTAGCGATTAGATATCAGAATTAATACATTAACACATGAAGACTCGTCAGAAAGGTAATGACCTGAATGATGTAATGAGCTCTGTGACATTTGCCCTTCAGGCCACACATTAAATGAATCATTCATCATAAAGAGCCTGTTTTTGGCACTTTTTTTACAACCATAAAATGTTTTCAATTTTGCATATGAATTACAAAATATCTTATATTCCTCAAAACCTTTGACATTAATGGACGGAGAGACTAAAAGTTGCTGGTATGTTTCAAATTATCTGAAATAATAGAAAAAGGAAACTTATATCTCTTCCTTGATATATATCTTCATACAAAAAATAAATGCATAATAAAGTATGGAAATAAAAAAAATTAAATTAAAAAAAAATTACAAGTGTTTTTGATATAGATGTACATAAGAATACTTTGATAAGTATGTTTTAACTTAAATAGGGATGGTATAATAAAATTGTTGGGTCTGCGTTCGCGCCTGGCCTCCATAGAATGGAAATAGGCACACACTTTAATAAAGACTTTTCATATCTATCTGCGGAAGTATACTTTGATAATTATGTTTCAGTTTGAAGAAATATGGTATAATAAAATTATGGCGTGTTTGTTCGCGCCTGACCTCCATAGAATGGAAATATGTCACAAAGTTAAACAAGGTTTTTTAATATAGATCAACAGAATATCGTGATAAGTGTTTCAGTATGTACAGGTATGATATAATAAATTATGGGGTTTATCTATTTTATTTTTACTTTCATCATATTTTGCTTTCGTTTTGATATCCCCAAATTAGAAGCTATCTCTTTACAACCCTTCCTTTTCATAATCTATCATACTTTCATAAATCAGAGTCCATTTTCTGTAGGCTGTTTTTGAACCCAGTCAATGACGAGTACTTTTTCTAGTATATATATATATATATATATATATATATATATATATATATATATATATATATATATATATAAATGAAAACAAAAGGATGTAGTGTTCACCTGACATATGCACTGGTTAACTTCAAACTAATATAAATAACAGTATTTTATATAGAAAATTTAATCCCAACCGAATTGAAAACTCTCAATACGCAATAGAGAATAAAGCTTATTATAAGAGAAAGAAAATTAAAACTCTAAGTTAAACTTTACAGTCAAAATTTATTGTTCGACTGAATACTCAATAAAAACAAATGTAAATTGTTTTTATTGAGTATTCAGTCGAACAATAAATTTTGACTGTAAAGTTTAACTTACAGATATAATTTTCTTTCTCTTATATATATATATATATATATATATATATATATATATATATATATATATATATGAACATGAGCGGACATCTCTCTAGAGCTCTTTCGGCTATCATAGGTGAATTTGTAAATTTACAGTTCCAAAAGACGATGCAAATAAACAATTCAATTCATTAAACGAGTATAAGGCGATTAAAATGGCACGGCGTTGGAGAAAGAAAAGAGAGGTGAGAATAAAATAGAAGAGAATAAAAAGAAGGGAAAAAGAAGGGGAAAAGAAGAGAAAAAAGAAGAGAGAAAAAGAAGGACAAAATAAAAGGAAAAAAGAAGAGGAAAAAAGAAAAGAGAAAAAAAGGAAAAAAGAAGATAAAAAATAGGGAAAAAAAGAAGAGAAAAAAGAAGGGAAAAAAGAAGGAAAAAAGAAGAGAGAAAAAGAAGGACAAAATAAAAAGAAAAAAGAAGAGGAAAAAAGAAAAGAGAAAAAAAGGAAAAAAAGGAAAAAAAGAAGAGAAAAAATAGGAAAAAAGAAGAGAAAAAAGAAGAGAAAAAAGAAGGAAAAAAGAAGAGAGAGAAAGAAGGACAAAATAAAAGGAAAAAAGAAGAGGAAAAAAGAAAAGAGAAAAAAGGAAAAAAAGAAGATAAAAAATAGGAGAAAAGAAGAGAAAAAAGAAGAGAAAAAAGAAGGAAAAAAGAAGAGAGAAAAAGAAGGACAAAATAAAAGAAAAAAGAAGAGGAAAAAAGAAAAGAGAAAAAAAGGAAAAAAGAAGATAAAAAATAGGGGAAAAAAGAAGAGAAAAAAGAAGGGAAAAAAGAAGGAAAAAAGAAGAGAGAAAAAGAAGGAAAAAATAAAAGAAAAAAAGAAGAGGAAAAAAGAAAAGAGAAAAAAGGAAAAAAAGAAGAGAAAACATAGGAGAAAAGAAGAGAAAAAAGAAGAGAAAAAAGAAGGAAAAAAGAAGAGAGAAAAAGAAGGACAAAATAAAAGAAAAAAGAAGAGGAAAAAAGAAAAGAGAAAAAAAGGAAAAAAGAAGATAAAAAATAGGTAAAAAAAGAAGAGAAACAAGAAGAGAAAAAAGAAGGAAAAAAGAAGAGAGAAAAAGAAGGACAAAATAAAAGAAAAAAGAAGAGGAAAAAAGAAAAGAGAAAAAAAGGAAAAAAGAAGATAAAAAATAGGGGAAAAAAGAAGAAAAAAAAGTAGGAAAAAAAGAATGGAATAGAAACAAAAAAGAGAATAAAGAAGTTAAATTTTTTCAAAGGGATTAAACGTATTTACTCGATTTCTTCTCCAGACACAAAGGTTTTCGAACTGGGCTAGACGGACTCCTAAATTTGTGCATGCTTCAGCCACTATATGACCGACTGACCGACTGACCGACCGACCAACCGACGGAGTTACTTATAGAGTCGCTTGCGCGCGACTAAAAGTCCAGTATTCACAATTAGAATTAAAAAACAATACACCCAACACATATTATGTATATAAGTTACTTCTGTTACCAATGTTTATGTATAGAAAACTAGCTGACCGCCCGACGTTGCCCAGCCGTACAATAAGACGTGATATTTAAATTTATGCAGATTGCCCATGTTTTAGTTTAGAATTAATATTCTATTGAATATTATATATTACGAGGAATTATTTGCCCGGTGGTTTTATTTGAAAAAAAAAAAAAACAATAATTAATTAAAAAAAATATAATAATGATAATGTTGTCCTGTTCTGTTATATATAAAATGGAATAATTTCTACAGGGAAATATTTTACAAAACACTGGCCGGTGTAACTTAAAATATTCCCTTTGTAAAAAAAATCTCCTTTTTTTTATCTCTAAGAGAATATATTACGAGGAATTATTTGCCTGGTAGTTTAATTCGAAAAAAAAAACAATAATTAATTAAGAAAATATAATAATGATAATGTTGTCCGCTTTCTGTTATAGATAAAATTAAATAATTTCTTCAGGGAAATATTTTACAAAACACTGGCCGGTGTAACTTAAAATATTCCTTTGTAAAAAATTCTCCTTTTTTATCTCTAAGAGAATATATTACGAGGAATTATTTGCCCGGTAGTTTAATTCGAAAAAAAAAAAACAATAATTAATTAAGAAAATATAATAATGATAATGTTGTCCGCTTTCTGTTATAGATAAAATTAAATAATTTCTACAGGGAAATATTTTACAAAACACTGGCCGGTGTAACTTAAAATATTCCCTTTGTAAAAAATTCTCCTTTTTTTATCTCTAAGAGAATATATTACGAGGAATTATTTGCCCGGTAGTTTAATTCGAAAAAAAAACAAAAACAATAATTAATTAAGAAAATATAATAATGATAATGTTGTCCGCTTTCTGTTATAGATAAAATGAAATAATTTCTACAGGGAAATATTTTACAAAACACTGGCCGGTGTAACTTAAAATATTCCCTTTGTAAAAAAATCTCCTTTTTTATATCTCTAAGAGAAAAATGATTTTTAAGATCGGATTTTTAGCTTTCCGATAGTTATCGGATAAATTTCTGTAGAAAACATATCTAAGAACACTGCCAGATATATAAATTAGCTCTGCGTAAAATTTGCAAAAGTGAAGCCTTTCAGAACCTATAAGGCTAGAACTCACACACACAAACAGACTTACACACATAAATTGACCTTTGCATATAAGAGACAGAAATAAGTATTTACTTTGAAATAATTAAAATAATTATGCAATCTATTTATTTTGATATATCTGTATACACTATTATGTGGATATGTAATATAAGATATATCAATGTTTTTACTTATTACTTGTATATATTATCTATTGTTTATAATTACTGGTTCCCAATGCGGGCCCTGTCGGTGGGGCATTAGAATACACCGACTGCCTGCAGAGGGTAAAAGTCCCTCAATGAGGGTCCTGGATATGACCTTAAACTATATCCAGTGGTGAGGCTCCAGCTTGCGGGCTTTGGGGAGTGTGGATTCACCCTTTAATTACCATTGCTCCCAGGTCCACTCTGACCCGGAGTGGTAGTACCTGTTAGGGTTCCAACTATGGGTTAAATAGAAACCGACTTGAAAACAACAAATATATTCTATTAAAAAATTTTTCTTCAAAATCTTTGGATTCGGCATTAAATAACCCGAAAAGGGTTGATATGCGGTAAAACAAAAACAACCAACCAACCCATATCGTATTGAAGTCTATACTAGGTCTAGTTGCAGTTGGTTTAAGCCCCAGCAGAAACGTTGTTAAAATCACTCTCAAGATGAGAACAGTAGTCCTATGAATAATAATACAAATTACCAATCCTCATCTCAAAAATTCAGAAACGATTATATCATTATTTAAACATTCTCTAGCGTTGAACTATTCTACTATTCATATTTTTTTGTTTTTATTTAATCCCAAACAAATCATAATGCAACTTCAATATAGGGATTACTATTTGTGATATGATTTTTCAGAGATAGTATGGAGGGAGTTGAACAGCAAGATATTTGTTTACATTACACTTTAACTTCTGCATATCAGTACAGTCAGGAATGCATGGAGCTGGGAGGGAACTACAAAGTCTAGAATTCAAGAGGAAAAACTTAAAAGAGTAGAAGGTTTACAGGCATCTAGAGATTTCTGCTGTGTAGGCGTGGAGTTTGACTGATTGGGCCTTACCGGGGATATTTACCTTGATTGGGCACAATGGCTTGGGTTTTCTCAGAGCACCCTCCTTTAAAATACTTGTAAAATAGCAAAATGTATACAACATTTTGTCAATGGAAGGTGGTGGAGTTGGATTGACGTAGGAGTTTGATTGACGATTCTTTTTCCAACCCTATTCACGATTATCAACTATCAACGCAGACAAGACTGTTCCCTGTTAAAAGGAGCATTTCATGAAATTAATGGAAAAGATGAGGTTTAAAGATAAATTTATTAAACCTCTTAAGGCAGTGGCATTTCGAAGCTAAATGCTTTTCATCAGAAGAGGAGTAATGCGAGCTACTCTACTCTTGTGATGAGATATATTTTGCCTAAAAATATCATTGCATAAAGAGGCTCTTTCGTCCCCATTGACCTCATGATATAATAAAGTTATATGAAACTTGTATTACTCATCTTTTTAATTTTATTTTTATATGTATATGTACACACACAACTATACACACAACCACACACACGACCACACACGCACACACTCACACATATATATATGTATACATACATTTATGTATGTATAAATAAATGTATGTAATATTATATATATATATATATATATATATATATATATATATATATATATATATAAACATTTACTAATCTATATACAAATACTCTCTCCCTATATATATACATACATAATATGCATATATATATATATATATATATATATATATATATATATATATATATATATATATATAAAGAGAGAAAGAGTAGAGAGAGGGAGAGAAAGAGATAAGGAGAGATAGAAAGAGAGAGAGAGAGGGAGAGAGGGCGAGAGATTATTGTATTCTTTGGCATACACAATTCTGGGTTCTGATATTTTTGGCCAAAGTCAATGAAATCGGTTTATTCTCCCCGGAAACAGCTGTTACTGTCGTTATCTTAATCTTGTCTTGGAGGAATTTTAATCAAGTGAACGCCAAGGTGCACGCAACTCTCAGACACAAGAAGATTCCAAAAACAATATTAGAATGGAAAAAAAAACTGCAGGTCCCAAGTGTGACGAAATCACTGAAATGTCGTTTCCAAAACTCGATCTTCATTGTATATTCGTAACAAAAGGCAAAAACACGTGTCAAATCTCGACGTCTATTCTGTTAATTCCATGTACACCTTGGCTGCCAACAAATTAGCAGAAAGCAACACTATTTCAAACAATAATGATGTGGTCTACTACCTAAGCACAACTTCTATAATTCTATTGTTTGTGGAATTTTAACTTTATAACTAATATCCACAAGGACCCATAGTGCAATGGTTAGAGTACTTGGCACAATCGATTATAAAGTGTAATATTCTCCTGTGTGGGCGACTGAAAAATACAATAGAGAATTATTCAGGACAGCTATCCAGTCATGTCTGACGGAACAAGAGCACGCTATCCCCGTGAAGTAAATAAAAGGTTCCACTCGAAATTCCGTCCAAATTCCCGAGTTCGACAGAAACATTCCCGAGTTCGGCAAGATACACCTGAAGAAGGTCGGAGGTTACATCGACTAAAACGTTGTGAAAATCACACTCAAGATAAGAACAGTAGTCCGATGAATCCAAATAATAGGAATAATATATATACATATATATATATATATATATATATATATATATATATATATATAGTCATCCACATACATATATATATATATATATAGTCATCCACATAGAGTACTGTTTATATATATATATTAGTTCTGATCTCAGTATTATATATTAGTTCAATATAATGATAAATAGAGAACTGTCTCTGTAATAAGAAATAGGGAATCTGCACGAATAAAAATATTATATTTCAGCGTATCGTACGACCGGGCAATGCCGGGCAACCTGCTCTCCCTGTCTCTGTCTGTCTGTCTGTCTGTCTGTCTGTGTCTCTCTGTATCTGTCTCTTTCATTGTATTATTTCTTCACAAGTGAATCACCACTTATCAAGGCCCAGAAGCCACTCGAGGATAAGGGCTAAAGAGTGTACAGTACTCAAAAGGACAATACCAAAGTAATCGTTAGAAGTGTAAATTTAGTAAAATTGGATTACTGAAAGGAAACGACCCATCAAGAACTTGTTCACATTGGACTTGAAGACGGCCATATTGTAGTCAGCTGGAAGAGGTTGCAGTGAAGAGAAAGTGCAGTCTCTTCCTAACTCTGTCAAAGTAAGATAAGGTCTTCCTAGCAGCCCCTGCCCAGATGTGACACCAATACTCCATCTTTGGACATACCTGGCTTTATATAGGTAGAGTATTGCATGGTAGAACCTCGGGATACACTGAGCATCGGATACGGTTTTTCAGGTTACGATGTATATATAAACACTGTAAGAATTTTACGCGGATCTTACGTTTCAACATTTCCCTGTCTAACAATCCGTTGCTTATCATTTAATCTCTGACAAAGACGGGTCTCTCCGCTGTTGGTGAATAAAATGGAAATTGCAGCTAAAATAAAAAAAAAGACACGTTTATATTTAAATACTAGCGTGGGTTCCTGGCGTTGCCCGGGTTTTTGGAGGTGTATGTTGAGGAAAAAACAAAACAAAAAAAGGTCAATTTTTCAAACTTTGACCCCAATTATGACCCCTTAACATTTATTGTTTGGCGCTCAAATCAAGTTAGATCCATGTCCAAGCAACGTATATCCAAAATATCAAGTGTTTAGACCCCAAATTATCGGAGGAATTTGGTAGAGTTCTCAAAGATCAAATCGTTGAACTTTGTCCCCTTAACAGCCAAATTTCTGGTCGAAAACCAATCACATCGATTTTCCTAAATCTCAGATTTCGAGTTATTGCGTAGGGAAATGTACAGAGAGAGAGAGAGAGAGAGAGAGAGAGAGAGAGAGAGAGAGAGAGAGAGAGAGAGTGAGAGACAGACAGACAGACAGACAGACAGACAGACAGACACGCACACAGACACGTTCACTTTTATAGATATATAGATAATATTTGAATATTTAACTGTTAAGAAAAGAATTTATTTACTTCCGTTGACATAAGATGATTGATTTGTCTACATTTTAATCACAATGACATTTTAAACGATTCTATGTTGTGGCTAGTTTTTTTTTTTTTTTTTTTTTTTTTTTTCCACAGGCATCACCACATTATCAAGGCCCAGAGGCCACTCAAGGATAAGGGTTAAAGAGTGTACAGTAGAAGTTGGTCAATATAGTAATCATTAGTAATGAAAATTTGGTAAATTTAATAACTTATATGGAACGGCTCATCAAGAACTTATTTACCTTAGACTTGAACACAACCATATTGTAGTCAGCCGGAAAGCAGGAAAACGGAAGACAATTCCACAGGCGTGCAGTTCTAAGAAAGAAGCTTTGTTCATGGAATCTATGTTTAGGTTTAGGCACAGATAAAGAGTGGGGGAAATTATTGATAGTGTTTACAGCTAGACGAGTGTTTCTTGTGAAAGTTTGGCGAGGGGGGACCATAGATTGAAGCTCAGTTGAACACTTTCCATGAAAATAACGATACATCAGAGACAAACTCGCAACATCTCTTCTGTGAGATAGAGGTTGTAAGGGGGAGAAAAGGACATCTCCTACGAGGCTACGAAGTCTATTTTGAACTCTATCAAGGCAGGACAAGTCCTTTCTAGCAGCTCCTGCCCAGATGTGGCAACAGTATTCCATCCTTGGACGTACCTGGCTCTTATATAGATAGAGAATAGCATCAGCAGTGAGATATCTACTGGATCGATAGAAAGATCCCACCATTTTTCCAGCGGCCTTGGCAACAGATTTGATATACGTGTTCCATTTAAGATCAGGAGTAATGGTCAAGCCCAGAAGCTTGTCAAAACTTGAGGCCTCCTGAAGACGAGAGCCATTCATTTCAATTGATGACAAATGTGGATTAAAATGTTGATTTAAGTTATTTGAGTTAAGTAGAAAAAGGTAAACGTAGCAACTCAATTCAAACAAGAGTTACCCCACTTTAATTATTATTTAAGCTCTGAACACATATTTCGTTAGTTCAATACGATTTCTGCCTAGTTAATTAATTACTATATATACGGCGACGCACCGGTTCTCGCCAGATCACCGAAGTAAGGAAATGTGAGCCTGGTCAGTATCAGTTAGGTGACCATTTTGGAAGATTAGGTGCTGTATGTACCGAGGTGAATCGTAGAAATTTTCAGGTTCGTATATGTGGCGCGTTTAATCAACTGTGAAAATTGCCCCCCCCCTCAATAAACTCGCCTGGCGGATAGCAACCGGGCGGTACTCCATGTAATGGTGTACCGACAACCTGTTGCAAGATGCCTTCCTGAATATTTATGTCAAGCATATATTTGCTGCAGTGAATGGAGACATCGAAAGGGTGTGTGACACGAAGTTGCGTCTCGTTGATCACCTGAATACTTCGTAGCTGCGGCTGGTTTAATTCTAACGAGCAAAATGTATACTCGTAATCAAGTTCTTCCGACAACGAACGACGAATAAATTACCCTTAATTTTGGTCCCAAATTAAATCATCAAAAATTGTTCGATTGCCGTAAATAGGAAAACAAAACAACAAAACTTATTCATCTTTTAACCCGTTTTTTTAGACGTAGACTAAGGCAAAGGGGCAACCTACTGTTGACGAGAACTGACGTAAAAAAAGCCGAGCGTTGATTGGAGACGCTGGGAAACTATAATAACACGGTCTCCTAACGAAAAAAAAAAATCTGTAAACAAGAAGGAAATTTAGATAAATAAAAGTAAATGTTTTTGGAAAAATGAATACCAGTTTTCGTAACTATCACAAACAATAATTCAAAAAAAAGAAAATGCATCTGACCTCTAGAGTTTTACATAGAGGTTACTGAGGATGACGTGGCTTTAAGAGGAAATTTTTAAAAGGTACGTATCATTTAGTCAAGAGTTTGATGTCAGTCGAAGAAGCCAGACAAGAAGCTAGGTAGAAGACACCGTTGAAAGCGGCGCAGTCAAGAATATTTCGAATGAAATATTCTGTTCCATAATAGGTTTCTCCCAAATTAAAAAAAATACATAAATATTTTCGTGCGTTTTTTTTTGTTTGTTTCATATTAGCACATCTGAGACATCGCCGATTTACCTGAGCAAGAAGATCATCATTATTATCGTGTAGTCGAATTAGATGTGTTTTAAAGAGAAAGATGCAATTCAAGGACAAATATGGTTAATGACGTTTTAGGAATTTAACTTGACTACATTCTATAAACAATTACAAAAAGGAATTTTGGATTAATAAAAACAAATGTTAGTTTTCATAACTAGCACAAACAATCATTTTTAAAAATAGGTCTAACCTCTAGAGTCTGGCGCAGACATGACTTAGAATGAAGTGGATTTTATGAGAGATCTTGAAAAGAAACGTATCAGTTAGTCAAGAGTTGGCAGTCAGTCGAATGAGTCAGACAAGAAGCCGTGGAGAAAACACCGTTGAAATTCAAGCCCTCTCCAATGTTCATTCAACTTCTCTCTTGTTGGCATTCAAGTTATCTCCAGTAGGTATTCAAGTTCTCTCCAGAAGGCATTTAAATTCTCTCCAGTAGGTATTCAAATTCTCGCCAGTAGGCATTCAAGTTCTCTCCAGAAGGCATTTAAGTTCTCTCCAGTAGGCATTCAAGTTCTCTCCAGTAGGCATTCAAGTTCTCTCCAGTAGGCATTTAAGTTCTCTGCAGTCAAAAATATTTCGAATAAAATATTCTGTTCGATAATTGGTTCCTCCCACAAAAACTTACATAAATATTTTCGCAACTTTTTTTTTTGTTTCATATTAGTTCACCTGGGGCATCGCCGAATTATCTGAGCAAGAAGATTATCATTATTATCGTGTAATTTAATAATATTCGTTTTACAGAGAAAAATGCAATACAAGGACAAATATGGTTAAATGACGGTTTAGGAATTTAACTTGACTAAGTTCTATAAAAAAATTACAAGAAGGAATTTTTGATAAATGAAAACAAATACGTTTTACAAACAGTCGAATGAGTCATACAAGAAGCCGGGGAGGAGACACCGTTGAAACCGGCGTAGTCAAGATCAAAATGTGAAATCAAAGCGTTATAATCGAAATGTTGACACGGTGTGTTAATAAATGTTATATGAAAAAAATTATGTGAATTGGTCTCGGCTGTTACTGTCATGTTAAATGTTTATCAAACTCTTAAATGTTTACAGACTCAGTGTATTATATAGACTGTTGTAATTATATAGACTCCTCCTTTTTCTTCACCAAATAACATATTGTCTAACTCTCCACCAATGGAACATTGTTTCCTCTTGTCGTTTGAAGCCCCATGTACAAGTATTTGTAATCCCCTCCAAATAACATGTCGATATGTCCACATCGTTTCAGTCTGACTCAGGCAAAACATTGTTCATTGTAAAAGCTATATACACCCTGCCTCTCGGTTTATATACAACAACATTTATTCATTTATAATGTGATACTTCGCTATTCAACAATTTAAAGTCTAGTATCTGTTCTTCAGATGCTGCACTTCAATTTCTTATCAGTGGAGGAGAAATCCTTGACGACTGAGACAATTTTATATTTGTTCATTTTCTCCACGTTAAAAAACGGCCCTGGTGTCTAACTCTGTTCCGTGGGGAGGCATTGTAAATAGGAACAATTCTGCTTTTTGTGGCCTTCGAGACAAGATCAAAGTGTAGTATCTCTTCTTCAGATGTTGCACTTCAATTTCTTGTTCTCTGTCAGTGGAGGAGAAATCCTTCACGACTGAGACAATTTAAATATTTGTTCATTTTCTCCACGTTTAAAAACGACCCTGGTGTCTAACTCTGTCCCGTGGGGAGGCATTGTAAATAGGAACAATTCTGCTTTTCTGTAACTTTTCTTTAACAAATGTTTAAAAAATAAACATTAAAAAAACAAATGAAAAAATAAAAACATTGAAACTTTTCGTGATAAATATTTGATAGAAATTAAAAACAACATTAAACATTGAAAACAACAATTCTTGCAAAAAAAATCGTAACATTTAAATATTTCATGTAAAAATAAAACTTTACAAAAAAAAAAAAATAAATAAATATACGAACTTCTGTGAAAAAATAAATAAAAAAATAACAAAGTAAATGCTTTTTGCTGAAACTTCTTCAGAGAAAAAACTACAAAAGTAATACATTGATTTATTAAAATTGCGCTTTTTTGTTGTTTTTTTCGTTACATTTTCTTCACATTATAAATAACTGTTGTTATAAAAAAAATTCCGGGCGTCTCCGATCACCGCTCACCTGTTTCCGTTGCTTTTCGTAAACTGTTCGTTTCGCCCGCGCTAACGCCACAAACATCCGAATTATAAGACTCATAATTACCAAAACAACAACTCTATTTGAGACATGAAACTATGTGCGAGTCGTTGGCGTGGCGAACCTCAGCACGGGGATGACACGGCGCATGCGTGGATGAACGCTGATTGAAACCGACAGCGTGTGTGAAATGCTAATTTTAAGGTGAGCACATGGGGGCTTGTCAAAATAAATAAAAGAGGGAAGATTTGGTACCCCCCACGGCAGTTCTTTTTTCTTCTTTTGGGCGCTGCGCCAATTTTGGTTCAGTGCTTTGCAATGCGTATTAAGCACTGTTTTGGCAAAAATAAACACCTCTATAAAAGCTTAAAAAATATACAGACAAAATAGATTAATTAACTTCAGAAAGTAACTCAATATAGATATTTCGATAGAATAAAATTGATATTTATTAAAAATATTAAAAATGATGTTTTTAGGAAAATTTAAAATGATAAAATAAAGTGTACGCTGAAGAAGCAAACTTTCTGTTGTTTTTGCTTATTGTTTATTTTATATATTGTTTTCTTGATGGGTCATTGCTTACTAAGGTAATCAATTTTTCTTAATTTGTTTATTGTATACTAAGGAATCCTATTTTTCTTGATGCTTTTTTTACATGGAAGTCACCACTTATCAAGGCCCGGAGGCCACTCGAGGATAAGGATTATTGCATGTACAGTAGTCAATGAGATAATATCGTAATAATCGTTAGTAATGGAGATTTTATAAAGTGGATTACTTAAGGGGGCGGTTTATCAGGAATTTGTTTATGTTGGACTTGAAGACGTCCAGGTTGTAGTCAAGTGGGAAACAGGCAAACAGAAGAGAGTTCCACAAACGCGCAGTTCCAAGAAAGAAGCTTTATTCATGGAATCTACGTTTTAATTGAGGCACAGATAAAGACTGGGGAAAATTAATGACAGTGGTTTCAGCTAGCCGAGTGTTTATCGTGAAAGATTGACGAAGGGGGAACAGAGTTTTGAGCTCAGACGAGCAGTTGCCATGGAAATAACGATAAAACAAAGACAGGCTCGTAACGTCTCTTCTGTTGGAGAGAGGTTGCAGGGAAGAGAAAAGGACATCCCCCAGTAAGCCTCAAAGTCTATTTTGTACTCTCTCAAGGCAGGATAGGCTGTTTTTAGAAGCTTCTGTCCAGATGTGGCAGCAGTACTCTATTCTTGGCGTACTTGGTTTTTGTACAGGTAGAGAATTGCGTCAGTAGTGAGATGTCTTCTGGAGCGGTTGAAGGATCTCGCCCTTTTTCCAGCGACCTTGGCAACAGACTTGATGTACGGTTTCCATTTCAGATCGGGAGTAAAGGTCAATCCCAGAAGCTTGTCAAAACATGGAGCCTCCCCAAGACGAGAGCAATCCATTTCAGTTGATGCCAGATGGGGATGTGTTCATTGTATACTAAAGCTATCTATTTTCCTTGATGGGTCATCTAAGATTGCATCAGTAGTGAGATGTCTAACAGGCAAACAGAAGAGAGTTCCACAAACGCGCAGTTCCAAGAAAGAAGCTTTATTCATGGAATCTACGTTTTAATTAAGGCACAGATAAAGACTGGGGAAAATTAATGACAGTGGTTTATCGTCTGAGCTCCAAACTCTGTTCCCCCTTCGCCATCTAAGGCTGTTATTTTTCCACAAACTGTTATTTTTTTTTTGTAACTTTATTGCTCTCATTCATACCTTCAAGTGATGTCCTGCTTAGTTAAGGCATTGCCCACTATGACTCTCCATATCTCTCTCTCTCTCTCTTTCAGGGCATGTATGAATTCATTGTTGCTCATTATTCATAACTGCATTCATGGTATTTTCCCGAAAGTATTTGATGTATTGCCACAACTTTATTTGCAGCTGCACGTACAGTAGGTTACAGTTTCTTTCTGTCCGCACAGTTCGCATACTGAGCGATTGTCCTGGCCATTATGCCCAAATAGATCTTCTACCCAGCACAACTAAATGCAAAGTCATAAACAAAATATTAATGATTCATTGCATATTACACCAGTCACCTGCTTTTTATGACTTTACGTTACTTTGATCCTGAGTCTCAATTGGGCTCTCGACCTTACCCAGTAGTGCTCTCCCGTCACCCCTAGTACTCCTAAATGGTCACCCATCCCGTATTAGCTAGGTTCATCGTTGCTTAACTTCGGTGATCAAGCGAGAATCATTGTGTAAACTTAGCTATACCGTAGTTATACGTCATAGCCCGTTCAATCGAGCAAAAGTTATAGCCCGTTTACTCGGAATAAGTGCTTTTTTTGCCAAATTGATTGTTTAATATCGTTAAATGTGTCATTAAATACGCATATCAATTAATCCCTAATTGTGCTCCGAATCCAATACATGCTAATAAATTAACTGCATCTTATCATAAAAAGTTCTATGCTAAATTCAAGCCAGGTGACCCAGTAACTCCCGAGAAATCTTTTAGAGTAAAGGTGGTATTTTGGTGACTTATTCCTATTTATTCCTAATTGTGTCTCGAACGGAGAACATTGTACTTAGTTCGCTGCACCTTATCATAGCAAATGTCAAAAAAAAAATTGCCTAACCCCGCTACCAATTACGCCATCCCGAGTAGTAAATCTTACACCCCCCCAATCCCATTTCCATACACCCCAGAATCCAAATCCACTCTTCACTCAGGTAAGCACCACCAATAAACCGTATACAAACACGAATACATACACCTTGAGTTGAGGACATTTTATAAGAACTATATACAAGCCAAATTCTATTTAAAACTTAAGAAAAATACCAGAGAAACGTATTGAATTCTTCAGACTGCTGTTGGACCATCTTGTATGAATGGAGCATGAGTTTTCGAGTGACATAAGAGATTAATAAAAGTGCATTGCAACCGGAAATGTGGGCGGAGTAAGGAAATAAAAACACTAGAGCTGATTGGCCAAATAAAGAATTTCAGGATAAGGAGCGTCGTATATCTATAAAGTGCACAGTTTGATGCCAGTGTGGGAATTGTACACACACTTATTTGCGAGGAACGGAAGATGCGGAAGGTTTACGCGAAGGCACTAGCCCCCAACCCCACCCTTGTCACAGACTATTTGACCAAAATGGGCATTCGGACATGTACTCATCCTCAGTATCGTCTCAACTTTGCTCACAGGGACTTTCGGTTATTCATTAAGCTTAAGGAAAACCTCAGAGGCTGTCGTTATGAGATAATTGAGGAGATGAAAGAGGCTGTGGCAAAGATCATTGACACACTCTAACCAAAGGACTTCTATGGGGCAGCAGGAGTTGTTGGAGCTGTACAACAAGTGCATTACAACCGGAGGAGATTACTTTGGATGGAGCTTTGTTTGTATACTTTCAATAAAAGTGCCTATAAAAAAAACAGACTGGAAAATTATGTCAGGCATCTCGTATATGTGTAAAACTTTGAGACACAGAGCACTTGCACATATTCGTTTTAAATAATCTGAAGTTGTTTTATAATTTTGCGCCCGACAAGAAACGTTTATGTAACTATATATATATATATATATATATATATATATATATATATATATATATATATATATATATATATATATATATACTGAAGATTCCCGAAAGGATGAAACACTAGTGTCTATTGGTATTTAATTATAAAAAATAATTATCACAGCCAATTAAGAAACTCGTTTCTTATGGTTGAACACTTTCAGTTCAATTATAGTCGGTCAAGTTAGCTCTTATGCATAGATCATCGTATAACGATTAGATCACTGCCTGACTGACGTAAAGAACATTTAAAATTAAAAAATTGAAATTCAACATTATTTCATGCGGTTAATGGTAGCCGAATGGATACGGTCTCTACCAATCGAGCCAGATGGTTCGTGTTGCCGGGTTCGAATCGTTCGACACCCTGTACTGAAGATTCCCGATAGGATGAAACACTAGTGCCTGTAGGTATTTAATTATTATAGTAAACATAATTATATATATATATATATATATTCATTTGTTATCGTTGAGCACTTTCAGTTGAATTAAAGTCGGTCAATTTAGCTGTTATACATAGATCATCGTATAACGATTAGATCACTCTCTGACTGACGTAAATGAACATTTAAAATTAAAATGTTTTAATTCAACGCTATTTCACGCGGTTAATGGTGACCGAATGGATACGGTCTCCGCTAATCGTGCAAGAGATGTCTCGTGGTGCGTGGTTCGAATCGTTCGGTAGGTGTTACTCGTGGCACCCTGCACTGAAGAATCCCGAAAGGATGAAACACTAGTGTTGTAGGTATTTAATTATTATTGTAAAAAAATAATTATGACAGCCCCTTTAAGAAATTCATTTCTTATCGTTGAGCACTTTCAGTTGAATTAAAGTCGGTCAATTTAGCTCTTATGTATAGATCATCGTATAACGATTAGATCACTCTCTGACTGACGTAAATGAACATTTAAAATTAAAATGTTTTAATTCAACGCTATTTCACGCGGTTAATGGTAGCCGAATGGATACGGTCTCCGCTAATCGTGCCAGAGATGTCTCGTGGTGCGGGGTTCGAATCGTTCGGCTGGTGTTAATCGTGGCACCCTGCACTGAAGAATCCCGAAAGGATGAAACACTAGTGTCTGTAGGTATTTAATTATTATAGCAATATATATATATATATATATATATATATATATATATGTATATATATATAACGGCCTCGCTCTTTGCTGAATACTGTTCTCTTTCGCAAGATGCGATTATGTGAATTGAGCAATACAAACTTTTAATACACCCTTCCCCTCTATAGAGGCATTTATTTTTGTCGCGTTCGTATTTTGGTCAGCAATTTGTTTTAAGGTCACAATGTCATACTATATTCACATATTTTTAAGTACTTTTTTTATTAAGTATAGTCGTTGCATTTATAAAACAATTTACAACGCGTTCGCGCGCGCACACACACAAACACACATATAGATATGCATATATATATATATATATATATATATATATATATATATATATATATAGGGGAGGGCTGTTTCAATAAGTCAATAACGCATATCTGATTCCGACGCACATCTTTAAGACAGGTAGTTTTCTTAGAGTCTCACACAGTCAATATCTGCAACATACCGATGAAACTTTAAGGTTATAAATGTACAAGTGATGTCATTATAACAAAGTAATTTGCAATCTCATCTGATTCATTTAGGTAGATTAAAATAAATCAAATTACTTTTGGAGCACCTATATGTATGTATGTATGTATATACATACATAAATATATATATATATGTGTGTGTGTATATATATATACACGCATATACATATATATATATATATATATATATATATATATTTGGTAAAATTGGTAGTTAGTAAAAACCTGAAGAGAGTGCTCAATACTATTGCAGAGCAAATATGTGTTTTATTTTTTTATTACCATTTTATCTGTTTGGTTACATATGTTTCGGATGTTGGACTGTGTTTACGATCAAACAGCCTCGTCTTAAATGGAACACTATACATCAAATCTTTTGCCAAGGCCGCTCGAAAAATAGTGGGATCCTTTTGTCGATCCAATAGCTATCTCACTACTGATACAATTCTCTATCTATATAAGAGCCAGGTACGTCCAAGGATGGAATTCTGTTGCCACATCTGGGGAGGAGCTGCTAGAAAGGACTTTTCCTGCCTTGACAGAGTTTAAAATAGACTTCGTAGCCTCGTAGGAGATGTCCTTTTCTCTTCATTGCAACCTCTATTTTACAGAAGAGATGTTGCAAGGTTGTCTCTGCTTTATTGTTATTTTCATAGAAAATGTTCGACTGAGCTTCAATCTATTGCCCCTCTCGCCAAACTTTCACAAGAAACACTCGTCTAGCTGAAAACATTATCAATAATTCCCCCCACTCTTTATCTGTGCCTAAACCTAAACGTAGATTCCATGAACAAAGCTTATTTCTTAGAACTGCGAGCCTGTGGAATTGTTTTTTTTCTTTTTACACAGTTATCACCACTTATCAAGGCCCGGAAGCCACTCGGGGATAAGGGTTATTGCAAGTACATTACGTTAGTGTGGAGATTTCATGAAGTGTTTACTTAAGGGGGCGGTTCATTAGGAATTTGTTACTGTTGGACTTGAACACATCCAAGTTGTAGTCCGGTGGGAAGCACGCAGACGAAACAGCGGCCCACAGGCGTACAGTTCTAAGAAAGAAACTTTGTCTTCCGTTTCCATGCTTTCCAGCTGACTACAATAGGATTGTCTTCAAGTCCAACGTAAACAAGTTCTTGATGAGCAACTCCACTTGTTAAGAAATTTACCGAATTTCCATTACTACCAATTACTCTCAACCCTTATCCTCGAGCGGCCTCTGGGCCTTTATAAGTGGTTATGCCTATGTAAAAAAAAAAAAAATTAAAATTAAAAATTAAAATTAAAAATTAAAAATCGGTTTCATAAGGAAGAACAAACAAAATTAATAAATTGTACGATCGTTTCGGAGACGATGTTTTCATTGCTAGACATTGAGTCTTGGGCAATAAATTAATCATATAGTTTTTTTTAATTAATCCATTTATTTTAAATATTTTCCACCTACATCTGCCTTACTTAAAAAATGTTAAGTGTCTTTAGAAAAAAAAACAACCCAATATTTTTGCTAATGAGGAGACTTTGTTTAAAAAAACTATATGATAAAATTATTGTCCACGACTCGATCGCTATCACAATACAAACATCGTTTCCGAAATGATCGTACAAGTTATTGATTTTGTTTGTTATTCCTTATGAAACCGATTTTTAATTTTTAATTTTAATTTTAATTATAACTTATCAATAATCTTACTTAATATTAATTATATCTATCTATCTATCTATCTATCTATCTATATATATATATATATATATATATATATATAATCTTGGAAGTTTCTTAACGTTTAAAAGTATAAAAAACTATTTAATTTTTATTTTTTATCATTCGTTAAGAAAATATTTTAATCAGTAAGTCATTTAATTATCTGCAATCAATGCATACATTTGACTTACATTCTAAGACTTACATACATAAGAATAATACAAATTTTATATAATGAAGCTATATATATATATATATATATATATATATATATATATATATATAAAATGGAGATACAAAAATAGGTAAATATATAAATCTTAAAAAAATACTTTGCATGGATGCGAGATAAGTAAAATACTTTCGCTTGTTTTCTTTTCCTTACAAGGGAAATAGTTTCAATAATGTTTTATTGTAAAAGTGTTTTTTTATTCAATAAGTCTGAAGAAAGGCTCTTCTTGAGAACGTTTTCAAACGATATAATGTTTGGATTTGTCCTAATACTCTTGAAGCAATTGTAACTCAGGATGAAATACACTATTTGTTGCTATCAACCCATTCTTAGAAGTTTTGGTTTTTGTTAAAATAATATATATATATATATATATATATATATATATATATATATGAAATTTATTACTGTGAGTCCAGAGTGAGTTTACATATTGTTTCCGCTAGGGGGATATTCTCAAAAGGAAAGGAAATATTGAGCACTCAAGTCCGGTTATATCTGTCTCTCTCTCTCTCCCCCCTCTCTCTCTCTCTGTATATATATATATATATATATATACATATATATATATATATATATATCTGTCTCCCCTCTCTCTCTCTCTATCTCTCTATATATATATATATATATATATATATATATATCATTAATTTCTTATTAATTATTATTATATTGTATCTCATTATATATATATATATATACATATATATATATATATATATATATATATATATATATATATATATATATATATAAGGTTTAGTGGTTAAAGTTCAATTCTGGAAATCAAAAAATAAACACATATATTCAAATAAGAATGTATGGTTTGATACAATGAATATTTATGCAAGAGGATGTACCCGACGTTTCCCGCTATTAAACGTAACATTAAATTCATGAAACAAAAACTAAGTAAAAAATACAGAAAGAAACTGCAAGTATTGTTGTTTTTTTCTAAACAGTTCACCTGTTGTAAGTAAAGAAACTTGAAACCAAAAGTTAAGACATTGAATCAAGTACCATTTCCCCTAAGCTAGTCTGACACGATCTGTTCTCGAAGTTATTATTTTTATAATAAGGAATCGGTAATGAGATCCATTGACGCATGTGCGGTCGTGAAACAGTTGACAAACAGATAAAAGTCCGATGAATCCCACATACAGATTTTCAATATTGACCCCATAGAAGCTCTTTTGTCTGATAAAAAATAATAATTGATGAAAAGCAATCAAAATATTTATCTTATGGTTCATAAAAGAAGATTAGATCTTTTAAACACACCGGAAGTTGGCACACGCGTCTCTTAATTTACCCAAATTTTTCATGTGGGTGCAAACACGATATACCCAATTCCACGTCAGTAGAGCAAATATTCTTTTAGAATAAATGGTGAGAAGTTTCGTCACACATTCGATAACTTATATCTATCTATCTATCTATCTATCTATCTATATCTACATTTCTACATTTATATCTACCTCTCTGTCTGTCTGTCTGTCTGTCTGTCTGTCTGTCTGTCTGTCTCTCTCTCTCTCTCTCTCTCTCTATATATATATATATATATATATATACATATTCATATTGTACAATTATATCACGTCAAGAAAAATGAAACACCTAAAAATTAAGCATTAAAAAATATATTTGGTAAGTGAATAAGAAAATAAACAAAACAAACCAATAAAATAACCAATTCAAGAGAGCGAGAGAGATAAAGAGTGAGTGAGTGAGAAAGAGAGAGAGAGAGAGAAAAAAAAAGAGAAAGAGAGAGAGAAAGAGAGAGAGAAAGAGAGAGAGAGAGAGAGAAAGAGAGAGAGAGAAAGACGCGCCGTTTATTTTGAGGTGACATTTACATTGGACGAAATAGACGCCATTTTCATTAAGAGAGATTAACTGCCGTCAAAATGACGATGCGAACATAAAATACTTATAAACGTTTTTAATATATGAAATACATACAAATATTTTTTCATATAAAATGCATACAAACATTTATTTAATGTAAAATACATACAAACATTTTTTTAATATATGAAATACATACAAACATTTTTTTAATGTAAATACCTATAACCATTTTTGAAATATATCAAAAGCATTGTTGGGACATAAATGTTGAATGGCCATTAACCAAACCAAACAAAGCTTGAGAAAATGAAATCAATAAATTCAAACACAAAATGAAGAAAATATGATAAAAGAAAAAGTTCATTATTAAGAGATATTACAAACGTACACACAATGTCATTCATTAGTCTCTCCCACTCATTCTGTATATACGTACACACACACACACACACACACACACACACACACACACACACACACACATATATATATATATATATATATATATATATATATATATATATATATGAATAACGAGATGAATTAGATAAAAAGATTGACTTAGATCGCATATTAATGAAGTAGTTTTAGGTTTTACAAAATATATTTAGAAGGTAATATTTTATATAAGACAATATAAATGCTAAATATATTAGAAAGAAAATTATATATATATATATATATATATATAAAATAGGGACTATCCACTTATCTTGTGCTTCCTTTTTAAAAGTAAATATGTTTTTAACTCTTTTTCAAGATGGCTTTTAACATGTTTTATTAATCATTTGTTCATATATAAATATATATATATATATATATATATATATATATATATATATATATTGACAACCACATATACGCACACAAAGTTACTATTATTGAATAGGATATATATATATATATATATATATATATATATATATATATATATATATATAATTTATAAGATACCTAGACAGTAGTCTTTTTTTCTTTCCAGAATCATCAGTGCAGGGTGTCTCGATTAACCAGTCGATAGATTCGAACCCTGCAACTGAATCTCTCTCTCTCTCTCTCTCTCTCTCTCTCTCTCTCTCTCTATATATATATATATATATATATATATATATATATATATATATATAAATATATATATATAAGATTACCATTATAATCGAGCACCTAAATCCCATATCCTCTTTTGGTTCAATACTTTTCTCTTTCTTTAAAAGATTTTAGTCTTTAATATATTTTCTATGTTTGTGCTTAATAGCAAAATTATATCAAACCAAAATTAATATTTTTCTAATGATATTCGTCTAAGAAGATGAGCCTACATCGAAAATCAATGGACAAAGGAAATTACTTTAAATGTTGTATCCCTTTTCAAACAATACATTTTTATTTTGAAAATTACGTATTTTTCTTAAAAATACATAATTTTCAAAATAAAGACGAATATCATTAGCAAAATATTAATTTTGGTTTGATATAATTTTGCTATTAAGCACAAACATATATACGATAAAAAACCTTTAATATATACATACATACGTATATATATATATATATATATATATATATATATATATATATATATAGGCGGCAAAAGAAAGTCCGCGCTTGTAATATTTTCAAAAATTGCAAATTTAAGCTGAATTTTATGTAACTGTTTTAAGAACTTACACCGCATTTAATTGGCCTGTTTTCCTCTATAATTTTACCTGTTCATATTTGACTTTTAATTGACATATTCTAGTGTTCACGTCAATTTAAAAAATAACTTCAAATTGAAGAGGCAAAAAGAAAGACCACACAATAGATAAATTGTCATTTAAATGTAACTTTAGGACATTAATGCAACACAAATACAATGAACTAGTTAATCTTTAGTAGCATAGCCCTTCTGCAATTTGACAGCTTGCTATCTTTTGGGGATGCCTTAAATTAGACTGCAGCAATACTCCGGGGAAAGGACATCCCACTTTAAATTTTTTTTTCCGGCACTATATATATATATATATATATATATATATATATATATATATATATATATATATATATATATATATAACTTATTTATAACTTACTATATATATATATATATAAGTATATTACGTGGAAGTAGGTATATATAGTAAGTTATAAAATGTATATGGCGATTTAGCTACACTGAATATTCCGCGTTTAATCCACTCTAGGATTCTTCAGGCTTCAGCTCAATCGCCATATACATTTGATAACTTATTAACTAGGTCTACCTACGTATTGAGCACTTTTGAAGTAAATACTTAAAGTTTGCGCATAAATCTATACTTTCGTATATTAATTTTATGTGAGTAAAATAAGTAGTTATATATATATATGTGTGTGTGCGTGTGTGTGTGTGTGTGTGTGTGTGTATAAACGACACTTTGTGTTTGTATCTATATCTGTGAATTCTTTCTGATGCACTCTAAATCGCCTGGATCGTTTGTTTTTAATTTCACACAACTGTACTTTATGTGCCCTGCAGTATTCTTAGATAGGCTTTGTATCGATATGTCTTCGATAAGTGCCGATCATTTATAATCGACATGATTCAATAAAAGAAGGAATAACGAGTGTGTGTAATTACCACAATACACAGCCTAATATCACAAATGTATTTGGGAAGTTTTATTAACACATAAGCCGAAAGACCAAACATATTGAATAAACAGTTGGTTCTTTTTTATAGTAAGGCGCGTTCAAAATGATTGTTGTTTTTTGTCTAAAGGATAATTTTACCATGATACTTGACTTCAAATTTTAAACATAAATTCAAGCCATTATCACCGCACAGGCAGTAAGGCCAGTTATATAAAATCAACAGTAGGGTTATTGATATGATAAACACGCTATCTGGACGTGAGAACACTTTAGAAGAACACTGTAATTAAATTATATTTTACACTTGGGAAAATTACAGAAAAAAAACTATGGTATGTTTCAGGCTGCCTTCTGACTATCTTGCATCAATCGAGTGTCAGTTTTTGAGTGGCATAAGAAATTCAAGGAAGGCAGGACATCTATGAGATATGATAAGAAATGTGGGAGGAGTAAGGAAGTCAGAACACCAGAGTTGATTTACCAAATAAAGAATTTCAAGTATAAGGACCGTCGTGTATCTATAGAGCCAATAAGTGCAGAGTTTGATGTCAGTGTGGGAACTGTAAACACAATACTCGCAAGGAACTGAAGATGCAAAATCTTTACGCAAACTCTTTCCCAAGACTGCTCAGAGAAGATCAACTAACTATTTGACCAAAATGGACACCAAGGCATTTCTTTATCTAACTATAATCCAAACCTTTCATTCTATGACTTTTGGTTATTACCTAAGCTCAAAGAAAACCTTAAAGGAAGTCCTTATGAGACAATTGAGGTGATGGAAACGGTTGTGGCGAGGGTAATTGACACGGTCACACAGGAGGACGTATGTAGAGTCTTCCATATCTTTTTGAAACGGTACAAGTTCATTGTACCTATTTACTATGCCTCCCCACGGGACAGAGTTAGACACCAGGGTCGTTTTTTAACGTGGAGAAAAGGTACAAAAATAAAAAAAATTGTCTCAGTCGTGAAGGACTGATCCTCCGCCGAAAAGGAACAAGAAATGGAAGTGCAGCATCTGAAGAACAGATACTACACTTTGATGTATTTATTTGCTCCCCCACCGAGCAAATTAGGCACAAGGCCGATTTTTAAAGTGAAGAGTGAAGGGGAAATGGGGACCAGCCCCCCGGGGAGTAGGGGAGCTAGATAGTGACAATTGGTATGAAGGGTTTCCCCTAAATTGACCAAGGTCTTATATGTGGGGTTTTCTCCACATATGGTCTTTGCTTGCAGTATCTGCCGGAACAGGTGGTATTTATTTGCTCCCCCACCGAGCAAATTAGGCACAAGGCCGATTTTTAATGTGAGGAGTGAAGGGAGGGGGAAGGGAAAAAGGGGACCAGCTCCCGAGAGGTGGGAAATGGGAGCTGGTTAAAGGTCAGGCATGTGGGGTTGCCCCCACATGTGGTCTTTGCTAGTCATAGCTAGTCATAGCTTGCAGCATCTGCCGGAACAGATGGTATTTATTTGCTCCCCCACTGAGCAAATTAGGCACAAGGCCGTTTTTAATGTGAGGTAAAAACCAGCTCCCCTAAAAGTAGGCAAAAGGGGGGCACTCTGGTTACCAAAAATAATAATTGTCCCAGTATAGAGGGTTTCCCCTCCATTGACTGGTACAAACCATCTTAAGTGCAGTATCTGCCGGAACAGATGGTATTTATTTGCTCCCCCACTGAGCAAATTAGGCACAAGGCCGTTTTTAATGTGAGGTAAAAACCAGCTCCCCTAAAAGGGGTCACTCTGGTTACCAAAAATAATAATTGTCCCAGTATAGAGGGTTTCCCCTCCATTGACTGGTACAAATTATCTTAAGTGCAGTATCTGCCGGAACAGATGGTATTTATTTGCTCCCCCACTGAGCAAATTAGGCACAAGGCCGATTTTTAAAGTGAGGAGTGAAGGGGAAATGGGGACCAACTCCCCGGGGAGTAGGGGAGCTGGATAGTGACAATTGGTATGAAGGGTTGCCCCTACATTGACCAAGGTCTTATATGTGGAGTTGCCCCCACATATGGTCTTTGCTTGCAGTATCTGCCGGAACAGATACTACACTTTGATCTTGACAGTCGAATGAGATTACAAGCGTTTCATGAATGTACTATCAATAAATTGTCCATACCAAAAAGTCTTGAAACTTATTTAAGGCGTCTTGTATATAGTTTTTATATGCGCTTGTTACATTATTTTTATTTAATATTTACACAAACTTTTGTGTGTGGATGTCTGTGTATGTGCGTTTTAGTGTGTATGTTGGAGGGCGTCTGTGTGTTCGTGATTCTTTGCTGCTGTGTGTTGTGTGCGTGTGTCGGTGTGTGTGTGTGTGTGCATTGTGTGTATGCCTGTTAATGTTTGTGTTTTGAATGTTGTGTGTTTGTGTGTTGTTGACTTGGATTTTTTAGTGTGTGTTAGTGTGTTTGTGTGTTGGTGTGTTAATGTGTGTGTGTGTGTGCGCGTGTTCGCGTATTGACGTGTTAAAGTGTATGTAGGAAATATAAGTGAACTTTAAACACATAGTACCAAATGCTTTGACATATATAAATCGCGTTAAGTGAACTTTTATTATCTTTTTATTCTAACAAGAGAGACATTTATGGCATACTTTTTCTTGCCCCCCCCCAAAAAAAAACTACTATTATTTCTAAAGTATATTACGTGGAAGTAGGTATCCGTTTGCCAAATTTGCTCTCTCTCTCTCCCTCACACACACAGACGCACACACTTATATACATATACACACACATACATATATATAATCTTTATCTATTTTATGCTAGCTCCTTCCTGCCCTATGCCCTTATAAAACGTATGCACTCGACACCCTCTGCCCTCTCTAGCTAAACCGCATGACAACCCTAACCCGAAACCTTTCGCTGTAACAAACGGATGTCTACAAATTACGACCTGCGCTTTGAAGAAAAAAATAGGTCGAGAGAACATAGTTCGGGTTGTTTGACGAAAAGGGGAGATAATTCAAAGAATTGGGGGGGGCGAACGTTAACGTTTGTGTTTTATTTTCCCCCTTCCTCTTGGCATTTCCAGTTTCATTTTATCGCAGTTATGACTGTCTTTGAAATGTGGTTATCGTTAATAATCGCAGCGCATATAGAAAAAAAAATCTAGGTATTTCTATATCGTTTTTATTTACAACATAACGTCATTCTTACAACCAACTTAGTAAATATAGAAACTGAAAACTAGGTCGATTTTGACTCATATCTGTGGCGCCTTTTTTAATTGACAGAATTCTTGGCCTTCGGGACAAGATCAAAGTGTAGTATCTGTTCCGGCAGATGCTGCAAGCTATGACTAGCAAAGACCAGCTATGACTAGCAAAGACCAGATGTGGGGGCAACCCCACATGCCTGACCTTTAACCAGCTCCCATTTCCCACCTCTTGAGAGCTGGTCCCCTTTTTTCCTTCCCCCTCCCTTCACTCCTCACATTAAAAATCGGCCTTGTGCCTAATTTGCTCGGTGGGGGAGCAAATAAACACCATCTGTTCCGGCAGATACTGCAAGCTAGGACTAGCTATGACTAGCAAAGACCAGATGTGGGGGCAACCCCACATGCCTGACCTTTAACCAGCTCCCATTTCCCACCTCTCGGGAGCTGGTCCCCCTTTTCCCTTCCCCCTCCCTTCACTCCTCACATTAAAAATTGGCCTTGTGTCTAATTTGCTCGGTGGGGGAGCAAATAAATACCATCTGTTCAGGCAGATACTGCAAGCTATGACTAGCTATGACTAGCTATGACTAGCAAAGACCAGATGTGGGGGCAACCCCACATGTCTGACCTTTAACCAGCTCCCATTTCCCACCTCTCAGGAGCTGGTCCCCTTTTCCCCTTCCCCCTCCCTTCACTCCTCACATTAAAAATCGGCCTTGTGCCTAATTTGCTCGGTGGGGGAGCAAATAAATACCATCTGTTCCGGCAGATGCTGCAAGCTATGACTAGCTATGACTAGCAAAGACCAGATGTGGGGGCAACCCCACATGCCTCACCTTTAACCAGCTCCCATTTCCCACCTCTCGGGAGCTGGTCCCCTTTTTCCCTTCCCCCTCCCTTCACTCCTCACATTAAAAATTGGCCTTGTGCCTAATTTGCTCGGTGGGGGAGCAAATAAATACCATCTGTTCCGGCAGATACTGCAAGCTATGACTAGCTATGACTAGCTATGACTAGCAAAGACCAGATGTGGGGGCAACCCCACATGCCTGACCTTTAACCAGCTCCCATTTCCCACCTCTCGGGAGCTGGTCTCCTTTTCCCCTTCCCCCTCCCTTCACTCCTCACATTAAAAATCAGCCTTGTGCCTAATTTGCTCGGTGGGGGAGCAAATAAATACCATCTGTTCAGGCAGATACTGCAAGCTATGACTAGCTATGACTAGCTATGACTAGCAAAGACCAGATGTGGGGGCAACCCCACATGCTTGACCTTTAACCAGCTCCCATTTCCCTCCTCTCGGGAGCTGGTCCCCCTTTTTTCCCTTCCCCCTCCCTTCACTCCTCACAATAAAAATCGGCCTTGTGCCTAATTTGCTCGGTGGGGGAGCAAATAAATACCATCTGTTCTTCAGATGCTGCACTTCTATTTTTTGTTCTCTTTCGGTGGAGGAGAAATCCTTCACGACTGAGACAATTTTAATTTTTATACCTTTTCTCCACGTTAAAAAACGACCCTGGTGTCTAACTCTGTCCCGTGCGGAGGCAAAGTAAATAGGTACAATTATTCTTCCAATCCAAGAGCTTACTTGAATAATCAAAATTGTAGACACACAGAAAATTTAGCACAACAGAAAATTACTTAAAAAGTATCGAGTTCTTTCATTTTTAAATTAGAAAAAAAAAGGTACTTCTAAATTATCCTACCCAGGAAATAAGGTACTTGTACAGTGAAGTACCCATATGAAAAACAAATAAATTCTTATCTGTGACGTAAGTTATCAAAATCGAAAATCATGTAATATATTCGAATAGTATAACATTTATATAAACATCTGGTGCTTCTTCACTATAGCACTCTGATGTAAAAACAAACTCGTAACTGTGACATACCGAAAAGTTAGTACAACAGAGAATTATGTAAATAATTTTAAGTATGTGTTGTACATTACCCGCCCTAGGGAAGGTACAATTATTCCAAACGTATGTTATGTAATACCCGTCCTAGGGTAGGGAAAATATTCTTTTGCTCAAGATGCTTAATGATACATAGTCATAAAAACTTCATCTATTCTAAGAATAAGAGGTATGTTCCAAATTTTTCTCATTGTCTTATACGATCCCGAACAACGCCGGGTGGTCTTGCTCGTACTGAATAAATATTTCTTCGAATATCTTGCAGAATCACAAATACGCAGCGAGATTTTATTGCGAGAAAAGAAAATTCTATGTCGTAATTAAAAATAATTATTTTTCATATTATTACACGAGGAATCTCTTCGAGTTAAAATCTATTGTGTAATATACATTTTGTATTGAGGAAAACACACTTTAAGCCTTTATAACCCGAGTTATGATGTAGAAGATTAAAAAAAAATAGTTATTGTTAATTTTAGTTTAAAAGGTAATAATACTATGATTGTCTTCAACCAGGAAAAATTATGAGGTTCAATAGTTACATTATCACTGAGAATTTTTGCTTTTTATAAACTTACCTTCATTATTATCCATAGTCCTTGAAAATGTATGTTCATGACAACAAACGAAATCTTCCACTCTCTGAGACAAATGACGGCATACTGAATGTAAACAACGGACAATTGCAATCTGGAAATATCTGACATCTACCCATATACTGAACTAATATGTACAAGGCGTGTTTGAATGAATTCCCACTTTATTTATATCGTTATGTTCATTTATTTACGACTGAATTAGTTCAGCCTGATCATAAAGTATTAAATATCCATACATTAAGTAAAGCAACACTTTTGTATGGACCAATCCGCTATATCCTGATGCAAAGTGCGCAACTACTACTACTACTACTACTACTACTACTACTACTACTACTAATAATAATAATAATAATAATAATAATAATAATAATAATTATAATAAAACTAGAAACACGAACCGGACACATAGTACGGCATAATAACATTGACACACCGGTTTTTGTAAAGTCATCGAAGTTAAGCAACGTCGAGCCTGGTCAGTACCAGATGATTGACTATCTAGGGCTACCAGGCGCTGTATGTAGGAGAACGTTGTCACCCTCTGCAAGAGTTGCAAAAATCTAACGTCGTTATCTTCCCTAGCGGGGATATACATACGACTGAGCACCACTTGTGAATTTTGTGCACCCATGAAACTTCCTCCTCCGATGGGTGAGTTCCGCTTCACTCCGCATTGGGTGAATTGCGTTTTAGTAGATTATAGCAGAAGGTAATAAACTCACATCGGACAGTTTCTTTTATTCCTAATAACTAGGATGCAGTTAGACACAGTCAATCAACCGAGAACCACATCAGTCTATATAAAAATATAAGATGTTAACGGATATATATTCAAGAGTCAAAACAATGAAAATAATATGCTGTTGTCACAGTCCTATTAATAAGTAACGATTTGCCCATGCATGGGGCACATTTGCCACATTTCGGCCAGTGAATCAACTGCCTTCTTTTTAGTGGACAGGGCTTATAAAGTGTTGTAAATCAACCAAGCTCTAATTCGTGTCCCATCGCCGAACTGTTGTAGACTATGTGTTTATTATACAAGTACTTTAATGGAATTAACTCCGACGAATTCGTAAATTGCTTAATTCGACGTAAATAACCCCCCACTACCTCGCCAAGGTGCAAAATCCCACGCTTCACTGTACAGATCTCCTGATGCTGGGTAGCTTTCCACTCTGAAATTTCTTTACTTCGGACTGTTAGACGTTGGAATTTATTCCCTGTATTCTGTTTCACCGACTCTACTATCATGCAGGAACTTAGGTGTGGTGTGAACAGATATTTAGCTGCTTGGCTCCCTAGTTAAAGTGTCTATGTAGAAATGATCCCTAATTCACAGTGTAGTATTGGTATAGAAAACATAACCAAACAAAGACGAACATAGTCCAATCATATGTAAATTGCAATAAATATAAAATGAAATAGAAACGACTACAACTTTTAGAATGATAAACAACCCTCCTTGCAATTCGTTGGTATCAGCCTATGTTATTATAACAAAAAAGGATCGTGAAGTGTCAAGGAGAATGGAAAGTCCTGGAAAGGAGAACACTAAGCCTGAATAGATTAGAAGATTGCAAACGTGATAACTGACTTGGGGATAGATTATTGCCACGCAAATTTCAAAGAAAGACAATGATCATTAACATTCACAAATGATAAGCGGCTGCTGCAATAACCCATAATAATTTGAAACAATTATGGAAAGTACTGAAAAGACTACTGGAGATTTGAGGAGACTACTTAATCACTGAGTAATCACTGATGATAACATGTGTGAGAATTCATATTGTGTAAATAAAGTACCAACCAGACCTCCACTGGACAAGTTCGAAGGGGGTTGGAACTTTTGGGAGGCTTATTTCTATTTTATTTCTATTGAAACCAACAGTCACTACCAATGAGAAATCAATGGTAAACGACTGTTGCGATAGTGCAAATTAATTTGTAATAGTTATTAAAAGAGGTGAAGACTACTGGAAATCGGGGATATATGTTGTCACTCAGACTACAGGGAACAGCAAAATATGTTCTCAGAGAAAAATCTTTCACCATGGCCCGTGTGCAAACACATAGTGACTACTACTACTACTACTACTATTACTACTACTAATAACAATAATAATAATAATAATAATAATAATAACAATAATAATAATTATAACAACAACAACAACAATAATAATAATAATAATAATAATAACAAAAATAATAATAATAATTAAAATAATAATAATAATAATAATAAAAATAATAATAATAATAATAATAAAAATAATAATAATAATAATAACAATAATAATAATAATTAAAATAATAATAATAATAATAATAATAATAATAATAATAATAATAATAATAATAATAATAATTCAAGCGATTTACGTACTATGTTTCTTCTGTCATTTTCGGAAAATCATTGGCCTATAATTTAATTTAGAGATACTCTAAGTTGGATCCGCTCCAAATCTCCTAAGCATTCGCGACACAAGTTAATGTGTCATGCCAACCGTCCAAGAAGATCCCAATCGAATTGGAAATACGTCCAAAAATGGGAGTGGTTTCTCGGAAACTTTCACTGTGATGCAGAAAACAAAAGTTCCATTATCCGTCGCAGTGTTTGAGTCAGCAAAAAAAGGAAAAGTGAAGATCGCAAAGGAGATTCTTCGAATTTGCTTTAGCCCCCACAGACTTCAACATTTTTTTTGTTTCACCAGATAAGATATTCTATAATATATTTGAAGAATTAGTCAGATTCACCTGAGTATTAACACTAGAATAACTTTTTTGTTCGTCTGCCATGTTTAAGTTTCAAACATTTTTTTTTAGATTATGATTCGTAATTTGGATTTTTCGACTATCATTCTCATTTTGGTTGGTATTTTCAGAAAATTACAGCCAACATAATATCTGACTTTCGTCAGGTGCATCTTTTCAACTTTCTGTATCGTTATTCCACACTTAATTAGCTATGGGTAATTTCGAGCAGAAGCTTTCATTAAATACGCAGGGTAGATTGTTAATGTTTCATCAACCAGCTGTGTTACGTACGTCTATTATTCGTAAAATGCGCTGAAAATATTTTAATTCATGCAGATTCTGTGTTTATTATTATAGAGACAATTGACTATTGAATATTATATTGTACCGCCTACGAGTTACCTTTAATAAGTTTCCAGACTTTTTCATAGTTTCTTCGAGGTCCTCAGTTGTCTCATAAGGATAGACTCTAAGGTTTTCCTTAGGCTTAGGAAATAAACAACACTCGCAGGGAGCCACGCCTGGACTATGCGGATGATGAAGAACTGTCTTCATGTCCATCTTGGTCAAATATTTTGTGGCAAAGATGAAAGTGTGGTCAAGTGCGTTGTCCTGGTTGAAATGCAACTGACCCTATTTGAAGAGGGGTGGCTTCTTCGACAGAATCCCTTCCTGAAATCCCTTAAAACTTTAACATAATATTCGTTGTTGTCTGTCTGTCCACTAGTGCTTTAAAAAAAATGGATCGTCATAATTTCTCGGTGAATTTGCCGTGTTTGCCCTTCTTGTGTCTGGGGGGGGGGGCTAATATGCTTCAACTAGTAAGTCTGTCTCTTGTTCTCTGGGTCATAGCAGTAAATCTATCTTTCTTCGAAGGTAACCACAGAAAGGAAAACTGCGGGATCTGAATTGAACAGCTTGACCACCTCTCTGCTGTCATGAGTAGGTCTTATTTCTGTTTCTCTAAGCACCCTTGAGCCAAACTTCGCGCAAATCTACATCTTCAGTTCCTTGCGAATAGCAGTGTGCACAGTTCCCACCCTGACATCAAATGAATATTCTTTATTTAGCAAATCAACTGTGATGTTCTGACTTCTTTTCTTCTCCAACACCTCTCGTTATCCCTCACAGACTTCCTGCCTTCCTTGACGCTCTTATACCACTCCAAAAACTGATGATCTGTTCATGCAAGATGGTTGAAAAGCATTCTGAAGCATTCCATGCTTTTCTTTTTATTGCATATCGTTTTTCTAAATTGTCATCACGTTAACATTGCATTCTTGAAATTCACCAGCTGTAACAATCAGGCTTTAGTAGGGTGTATTCCAATTCCTGCTGTAGCTGTTTATCTAAACAGGCAATCATAAAAATTGTTCAGTCATGTCATAAAATGTATAGAACAACCATACTGAATTTTCAAGAGTCTATGGCAATTTCAAATACCTGTCCAAAAATAGTTTGGAACTTACTGAAGGCATCTCATATATAATAACCCTTATCCCTGAGTGGCTTCTGGGCCTTGATAGGTGGTGATAACTGTGTAAAAAAATAATAATATTGATTTTGAAAGATTAAAAACAAATATGAATTGGGTGCCATCAGCTACAATCGAACCCAAACATTTAGAACTCCAGCAGATTTCTCTATCCTTTGAGCATTCGACAGATAGATAAAAAAAAATATTACAAAATTAAATCACTTGAAGCTATGAAGTAATTCACGCATGCGGACAATGAACAGAAATGTGTCAGCAAGCTGAAATGATTATTTTGCCGGCGCATTTCTGAACAAATTATTCATCCATCCAAACAAAGATTTTACGAGTTATAAAACATCATTGGTGTATGATTACTCTTCCGGTTAATTTCAGTGTAAGGTGACCAGTAGTTTAATAGTTTATCAGTTAAATATTTTCATACAGACACATATACAGTTTTATTTATATAAATAATTATCGAGTAATGACAGTAAGATTGAACGTTCAATACTTACTATGGGTGATAAGATCTGATTATTAGCTTGAAAATACTTTTAAACTGTCAGGGCTGACGGAAAAAATGCATCTTGAATTGGAAGCCATGTTTAGTTTCAGAAGAGTTTCCGATGGGTAGTTATTCTATACAAGTCCTGGAGATGACACATTCTCAGTGGACAGGTGTTCTGTACAGGTTCCGGACTTTATAATTTTGTAGCCAAAGAGCAAGAGATTCCTCCCGTGTTGACATGAAAAAACATATGCAAGGCTGCTAAAAACGGTTTTATTTTTATGGAGCAATCCAAACTTTCACAAGAAACACTCGTCTATCTGAAACCACTATCAATAATTGCCCACACTCTTTATCTGTGCCTAAACCTTAACATAGATTCCATGAACAAATTTTCTTTCTTAGAACTGCACGCCTGTGGAATTGTCTTCCGTTTACTGCTTTCCAGCTGTCTATAATATGTTTGTCTTCAAGTCCAACGTGAAAACATTCCTAATGAACCGTTCCACTTAAGTTAACAAATTTACCGAACTTCCATTACTATCGATTACTATATTGTCTTTTTGACTACTGTACACTCTTTAACTCTTATCCTTGAGTGACCTATCGGCCTTGATAAGTGGTGATGCCTATGTAAAAAAAAAAAAATTCTGGTTTCTGATTGGTTGACAGAAGAACGAGAATTAATTTGACTCGTCAGTTGCTAGCAATAAAATTTCTCAACTGTGAGGGACCATACCATGCCTTGCTTGCTTCTTTTGTGTTTGCTCATCATTATGACAATTAATAAAAAGACACGATTTTCGTGAGCATATATTTGTGAGTGGCCATAATAGATTGCATCTAACACGATATGCGTTTTCTTTATGCGACGACGTAAAACAGGACAGATTAACACCGAGTCTTCTGTAGATATGAAAAGACAACAAGGTAAGCTGAAATAATACGTATCTAATTACGCAAGCTATCATCCACCCAGGAATTACGCCTACCTTTGTACCGACCGTGTATGCTATGTTCGTTTGTGACGATACTCTTCTTCCACGTATTCCATTACTATTTGAGAGATAGTGTAGTACACGTGGTTATTAGTTAGAACACAATCAACCCTCGCAGTACTATTGTATTGTATATGTGGTTAGGCCATGGTACATTTGTTTGTCATCATCTGCTCAAGAATCGCCTATTTCTTTTGTGCGAACCATGCTGTATATCTTCGTCTTTCATGATATCATCTCTTCCAACTAACAAAAACACACCAAGATTAAGCAGTCGTAAAAATAAAGCGCATATTGTCTGAGATGCGTCTTCGGAATTCAACGATAAAAGAAAGCGACAGATCGACAGACACCTAGTCTCCTCGACGCAAACGACGTGACATGCGTCTTCTTGACTAAACGAGGAAGAATGTGTCGGAGCGACGAGCACCTAGTCTTCTAGAGATAGGCGAAGACAAACAGGAAAAACAAACAAACAAACAAACAAAAAAACAAGCGATACTCATCTAATAACGCAAGCTAATTGGTTATAGCACTCCAGATGATCATCGCACGTTACGTTGTCGACGCGAATAACTAATTAGAATTGGGGAATTTCTGAAAACGAATTTTGATAACGACACGCGCACACGCCGGAGATCCGGGATGATTTGCGGGATGATGATATGCGGAAGAGGCGGGCCGATCCTAGCATCCTCTCCTGGTGAAAACTAATATTCACATATCAGCTTCGCCCTGACATTCATTGGCAGGGTTCTGGAATCTTGATCGAGGTCGCTTCATAAGTATACACTTGCGGTTTGCAAAAACAAACATAGAAATAGGATTTCCGGTTATATATATACATATATATATATATATATATATATATATATATATATATATATGTGTGTGTTTGTGGATGTGTGTCTGTGTGTGTGTCTGTGTGTGTGTTTGTGTGTATGTTTAAACACATACACACACGCACACGCACATATATATACACACGCACATACACAGATATATATATATATAATTATATACACACACACACACACACACATATATATATATATATATATATATATATATATATATATATATGTATATATATATATAAATGCGCACATAATTACTATTTCCTATATACGTACTAATTATGATAGAAAATAATATTTTATGTATATATATTTTTGTTTCGGTATTTACCTCAACATAGATTCGAACGCATGAAAAGAGTTTACTTTTACTATAAACACACACAAACACACACACACACACACACACACACACACACACACATATATATATATATATATATATATATATATATATATACTAGCAATAGTACCCGTCATTGCCAGGGTTTACATGAAGTTCCGTTTGACCACACCTTAGGATATTAACCATTTTAATCATGGGGAACAATTTCAAAAATAAAAAACGGATAAAAACATGTAAATGTAATCGTCCAAAAAAGAAGTACCTCATACTCTATTTCGGCAGAAGGTATAGAAAGAGAAAAAACATTCTCCGAATATTGAGTACTTTTTGTTAGTGCGTTAACCCCTCCCTACATAAATAAGAATAAATCAAAACAACTTTTTTTCAATGAAAATAGCAGCAGGTGCACGAAGGACAGGAAAAAATAGCCAAACGCATGGGTAATATGCGTTCTTTTATTTTTTTAAATTTTTTGTAAAGGCACTTTTTCACTAGCTGTGTATTTTGCGTAAATAAAAGGAAACTTTTGTGGAGTGTCGGGGCTTTTTCGATTTGCTTTTTTTAAAGGGGAGGGGGGCTATTTTGTTTTTAAAAGTGTGGCTGAATTCGAAGCGGTCAAAGTTTCTGTATAATCGTTTACATAATATTAAAAACAAACAAATGACATTTTTTCAGTTTATTCGTGTTTTGTTTTTTGTTTGCATATTTCTAAAAAAATACATATTTTTCTTTTTACACGGAATTATTTTTTCAAGCTTAAGACTTATTGAGATTACCTAATTTTATTAAGTGAAGAGTTTATGATTATGTTTTAAAGTTTCTAGGGGAGGTAAATCTACGTCTTTAAAAAGTCGATGTCGGAAATGATTCCAAATAAATTAAATTAAATATATTATCAATTGAATTGTTATTTAAAAGTTATTAAATAACAATTTAAAATAGAACACTTAACACAATTATCTCCCTTGAAAAACTAACTAACATGCCGCTATTTAGTAAAATCGGGTTTATTTAATGCAATATGCAAATGAGGTTGCCTCTTAATTGTATATTTTGCAAGAATCATACTATATATAGAAATAAATGACATAGTATCGTAGCGGACCTTTTTATATATTAATCATATTGTGAACAAAGAAACAGACAGGAATACGAATCTGTATATATAAAGCCCCCCTCTTGGGTTGAGCACTATCGTAAATATTCTCACTCGCCACTTAATTTAGCTGAAAAAATGCGAAGCTCGCGGTTTGTTTACAAACAAACGTTTGAGCCCTCTACGAGCGGCGGACGGATGTTTATTTAAATAGACATTCGGACAGATTAATTTGCGGCCACTGCTTCCGTAATCAGGAGGTAGAACTGCCGACTGTCATCACGAAGGTTCTAGGTTCGATCCTCGGCTTGGGATAGGTGTTAGTCTAGCGGCACTGATGAGTTGTGAAACAACGAAACAGATCTGTATGTCGATGACTAAAATATATTTTATAAAGCCCCCCTCTTGGGTTGAGCACTATCGTAAATAATCTCACTCGCCACTTAATTTAGCTGAAAAAATGCGAAGCTCGCGGTTTGTTTACAAACAAACGTTTGAGCCCTCTACGAGCGGCGGACGGATGTTTATTTAAATAGACATTCGGACAGATTAATTTGCGGCCACCGCTTCCGTAGTCAGGAGGTAGAACTGCCGACTGTCATCACGACGGTTCTAGGTTCGATCCTCGGCTTGGGATAGGTGTTAGTCTAGCGGCACTGATGAGTTGTGAAACAACGAAACAGATCTGTATGTCGATGACTAAAATATATTTTATATATATATATATATATATATATATATATATATATATTAGGATGGGATTTTTCTTTATAAAATATTTGTTAAAAGAAACGCTTTCTCTTTTCAAATAGTACGTATGACGCATAAGGATAGTACCTGCCCTGTTTTTATGTTTTATGGAATCATTATGTCAGAGAATTAGAACTGAGGATTCTTTATATAGTTTTAAAGGTTAAAAACTTCAAAGACTATATATATATATATATATATATAATTATGTTATCAAATGTCAATCTTTAATAAAGCAACACTTATCAACATAAGAAAAGCTGACACTAAGACAATAATACTAAATGAAAAATGAGGAATAACTTATTATATCATCAAAACAATAAAGAAACGTTAACGGGAACTTTAAGAGAAAAAGCTCTTTAAGCCATGCCATTTCGAAGCTAAACACTTCTCATCAGAAGTGAAAAGGCCAGAATGATATAAAATGCAGATAGGGAATATGATTTGTGTGCTATCAGCTATAATCGAAACCGAAACCAAAACTTATGAATAATACTTGGTAAAATGGAAATACATAACAATTAAACGACCTGGATGTAAGCGTGACACAGAAAATACAACACACGCTATCGTATTAATATATAGAATAAAATGGATTAGTTTTTAATAAAAAATGAGCATATATTAAACAATCAATTTGGAATCATCTATAAATCTATAAAAGTGAAATTGTCTGTGTGTCTGTCTGTATGTGCATATTTCCCTACCAGATTTCTCCATCAATTTTAAGGCTACAGATTCGATATTCGACACAAGGGGTATTTAGATTTGGGAAAATGTTTTTAATTAGTTTTCGGCTAGAAATATGGCTGTGAAGGAGTCAAAGTTCGAGGATTTGACATTTGAAAACTCTACCATATTACTCCACTAATTTTGGGTCTAAACACTTTAGATTTTAGATGTAGGTTATGTGGACATGAATCAAAATTTTAATTTGATTTGAGCCCAAAACAATAAATATTAAGGCGTCAAAATTTGGGTTAAAGTTTAAAAAAATTGACCTCTCAGCCAATTTCTGGTCTGAACATTTGCAATTTTACATAACGTTTAATCAGACCTACGGTTAACTATTTGATCGGTTTTTGGCCGCAAATTTGTCTAACAAGTGGTCAAAGAATTGACCGTTGCGAACTAAACTCCTCAGCCAATTTAGCATCTAAGCACTAAAAATATTAGATATGTCATCTGGACATGAGTAAAACTTTTTTAATATAAGTATATATATATATATATATATATATATATATATATATATATATATATATATGTAAAAGAGATTTAGAAGGCTTTCACAATGCGAGGAATGAATTATAGTCCCTGTTGGTAAGAGGAGACGAGAACAAGTGGCGATTTACAAATCAATAAGTACATATATATATATATATTATTATTTTTTTTATATATATATTTATTCAGTTGTATGGTAAAATGTCTTACTTGTAATTCCATGAGACGTATTCCATTATTAATTTCGGAAAATTTTTCCCTTTTCAAATGGTATGCGTAACAGGTCGGTTCAAAGCATGCTGGATGAAGGGCCGGAAGTTGTGTAGCTATGTGATATATGTAAAGTTATGAAAAGTACATAAGGCCTTGGAAAAGCTGAGCTGAACTGCTATTGTTACATGAAAGGGCTGTCTCTTCTCATGTAAGATAAGTGAAAATGATATTAGGATAAGGCTAGAATCGAACCTTGTAAGCAAGTGTAAAAAATAATGGATAATGGAATGTTAGAAATTAAGTCCATTGTTAATTCTATTAGAAACAGTTAAATATTGTTTGTCTCGGAAAAAGTGTCGATTGTCCATTCATTTAGAAATCTGAATATTAAATATGTCAGTTAAAAGTATGGACAATGCAAATTAACAATACATTGATTAAAAATAGGTTAGAATTAGAATTGAGGATTCTTTTGTTTGCCAAAAATGTGTTTGGACAAACATGTAAAGCCACGTGTAAATTAGTCAAGTTTGAAAACCACACTTCTGACGTCATAAACAAAGGAGATTTCTAAATATAGGTATCTAAGGGTTCGAAGTTAGAAGTCCGTTGAGAGTCAAGAGTTGATCAGCCAAGAATTGATGAGTTGGAGAGTCAAGGGTTGATGCGAGGGAGTCAGTTGGAGAGCCCTTAGAAGCGAAGAGAGGACAAATAGACCATGTAAATCAATGGTTGAAGACTAAAGGAACCAACTATGTTTGTAACTGTTTGTCTCGTGTCGTCACTCCTTACAACAAAAAGGTAAATTTGTTTACATCATCTTATAACGAATTCTTGTACAAGTATGTGTCCTCCCACCATCATCATAAGTGAAGTATCTTCTCCCCTCATCAGAATTGTCATCACCATCATTATTATGAGTCCCCGTCATTTCTTCCAATATGAGTCCCCTGCGACACAACACTAGTATGTAATTATAAAATAGTTCTCAGTCAATGAACTAAAAGTTTTGGTTGTTTTAAAAAGTTCTGAAAAGTCAGGAACACATACACATTTGCTTTGTATTAGATCCTATGTTTTTTCAAGTTACATAAAAAAAAACATCTCTCTAAAGATTTCTGTGTAAAAAAAAAAAAATGATGAAGACCTGAATTTTGTTGACATGTACGATTTAATGGACGAGATGTCGCTCTCTGATTTATATCAGTGACGCGGAAGCACATCAGTAGATAAGCCGCTGGGAAACATACAGAAAACTATTTATCTTTATGACGTCTGAATTTGAATCGTAAATCACCGGATTGGCCGCAACAATAACCGATTCAGTTTTCGCTTTCCAAAATGATGTGAAATAAATCTCTGAGATAATAATCAATTTCATTGGCTGAATGCATCTATTTAGATGTTTTTTTTTTTTAACGAACAAACGGAGGGAGCATCTGACCTTGCTCGGCCGTAAAATACGTTAAATATATTTTAATTGATGTAAATTCGTATTTATTATTACAAAGTCCATTATCTATTGATTATATATATATATATATATATATATATATATATATATATATATATATGTATGTATATAATATATATATATATATACATATTAAGCTACACAGTTAAGCTACAATATAGCTATACGTATGCATCTATGTATATATATATATATAATTATTCACTATAATAATTTTTAATACATGCATATATATATATATATATTAAGATATACAATTAAGCTACGCAGATTTTTGCTCGTTCCACCATCGTGAGGATTCGTCAGGCTATCGCACTGAATTCATATTCCTTCGTGTGTTTATATATTTCCCAGCTGTACTGGTTGTGCTGTTCATCCAATCAGATTCTTAGATAATTAAATTATCTCCCCTTGTTACGTTCCCAAGAGATGTTTAGGAATAAAGAATCGAATTTCCAACAGGATGGAGCACGTCTCCACTATCATCATAACGTAAGAGCATATCTTCATAGTCATTTGCGAAACAGATATTTAGGACGAAGGGGAAGTATCAAGTACTATCCACGCTCAGCGGATTTGACCCTCGACCATGGATTTTCTTTTTTGTGAGCGGGGGTGTGTGTCTCTGAGGGCCATGTTAAACAAAGGGTTCACGGGACAAAACGAGCTACAATGAATGAGTTGAACGCAACCACTGAAAGAGGATGTGTCAACATACAAATTGAACTGATTAGGAACGTTTTCGATTCAATCAGTGAGCGCTGTTAGCTGTTCATGGACCACAATGTCCAATAATTTGAACACTTTCGAAAATTAGATGGTTTCTATATTTGTTCACAGTATTTTGATGTACAAAACTATCCTTTCTGATAAATGTTGGTTTAATGGCCATTTAAAGCTTTCAAAACATTTTATTGGGACACCCTATATATATATATATATATATATATATATATATATATATATATATATATATATATAATATAATATAAAGCTGAACGTCTGTGTGTGTCTGGTTACGAATAGGCTCCTATATGGTTGACTATTATAGACAACTGATCACATATAATGATAGAAGATGTATCGAGGCACAGAGATGGGTATGTTTGATCTGGCATAATGAAGATTCATTAAAATTGTGGGGTCTGCGTACGCGCCTGGTTCACAAAGTATAAAAATAAAAACGTAAAAAATTAAAAAAAAAACGTTTGCAAGTATTTTTGACATAGACGTACATAATAATACTTTGATAAGTATGTTTTAACTTTAATAGGGATGGTATAATAAAATTGTGGGGTCTGCGTTCGCGCCTGGCCTCCATAGAATGGAAATAGGCGCACACTTTAATAAAGACTTTTCATATCTATCTTCGTAAGTATACTTTACTATTTTTGGACTCAACCAGAATGCCCCTTTCCCCTTTTTGCGCGGAGCTGGTTTAACTCCACTTTAAATACGACCTTGTGTCGCATTTTGCTTCGGTGGGAAAGCAAATACACACTAATAGAAAAGAGGGTTTTTAATATGAATATCAATACACACAAAAGAAAAATGAATTGATAGGAGTATAGATAGATATATACCCAAAACCACTGGCCTGGAGTAAGCGGAGACTTAAACTTGCTGCTATGGTTTCAAATGAAGCGGAATAACAGCGAGGGGAAACAAAAATTTGGTTAAAAGTGCTTATTCTTTACGAAGTTGTTAAATAAAATACAGGTTAAAAGTTTAAGCTGTTCTCATTTAAAATAATTTTCCGAACACAGTAGTTAGAATTATCCCAATAACATGGGTTATCAATCCCCATCTCATAAATCTGTTGATCATAAAACTATTTTCATTAAATCTTGTCGTCGAATGGCTTTTAATCTCGATAACTAATAACTAGGGCAATGGCAAGAGAATATTCTTTTTATGTCTTGACTCTCGAGTATATATCAAACCTTATATGTTTTTATATAGAATGATGTGGTTCTTGCTTAATTAGCTGTGTCTGTCTGTATCGAATATATACTCGAGAGTCAAAACAATGAAACTAATATGTTGTTGTCATAGAATTAGTAATCACTCATGTGAATCTTAAAAAGCGGTTTGTGTCGAACTTATTCGATAGAGAAATACATAAGTAAACCGTATGATGGGAAGATTTGGGATTTGAGATAAACTATTCCTATTTTTTCTTTATATTTTGGCTTATTTGACAGTAGCCACGTCACTTGGAAGGTTGGTGACATTTGCCAGTTAATGGTTTCTGTTAAAAACGGCATTTTGTTGAACAGCCGCGATTTGACAACATCGACGGCGGCGACACTAATCGTCTCGAAGTTATTTCATTCGAAAAAAAATATTCAGCAAAGATATCTTCACGATGGTCCTGAAACATGTCAAATTAAGAACAGTAAACATTATATATATATACATATATATATATATACATATATATATATATATATATATATATATATATATATATATATGCTAAGGCTTAATTTTTAATGGAGATAGCGTATGCGTCGACCTACGGTTTGTACGTGTCGTGTAACTCTGTTTATACTGTTATGTTCATACGGATTCGGATGGGCAATCATTGTTAAAACAAAATATAGAATTTGGATCATAGTATGACCCAGAGCAGACGTACAGAAACATATATCACGGATCAGGGAATCTGAATGTGTGGTAGCATTGCTTATATAGCTAAAAATTAAACCATTCAATGATAAACGGGGACACTCTAGTGATCTTTCATCAGTGGGGTGAGTGAACTTTAATATATATGCTCACATATATATTCTATATTCTTTCTTTGACGATATAATATATATATATATATATATATATATATATCTTTCTATATTATGTGATCTTTCCGTATACGTATAATATATATATATATATATATATATATATATATACATATATATATATATATATATCTTTCTATATTATATACTATTTCTTTGTTGATATAATATATATATATATGTTATATCATGATTATATTTCTTTTATATGTACTTTCGTTGACGATATAATATATATATATATATTATGTCGTCAGTATATTACTTTTATATACCCTTTCTTTGACGATATAATATATATATATATATATATATATATATATGTTATATCGTCATTCTATTTCTTTTATATTCCTTTCTCTGACTATGTAATATATATATATATGTGTGCGTGTGTGTTATATTGTAATTACATTTCTTTTATATGTCCTTTATTTGACGATATAATATATATATATATATATATATATATATATATATTATATTGTCAAAGAAAGGACATATAAAATAAAAAAGAAAAAAAATGGAAGAACAAAATAAAAATAAAATAAACAAAAACCGTGGAAAAAAGGAAAGAAAAAAACTGATGAAAATAAATTCAGTAAAGAAAAAAAAAATACTAATAAAAAGAGCAAAGAATAAAGAAGCTAAAAACTGGCAAAAAAAGAAGGAAAAAGAAAAGAAAACACTTACGAAAAAGAACGAAGATAAATGAAACAAAAATATTTTTTCGTACGAAAAGAAAAAGAAAGGGAAAAAGAAAAATAACGGGTAAAACTGAAAAAGAAAGAAACAGAAAAAAACTGGTTAAACCAAGAAAGAGAAAGTCAAATAAAAGAAGTATAATATCTTTCTTTCATATGTTCCTGTTTTGACGATCAGCCGTGGTACTTTTCACGAATCGTCGCCATTGACTGCGCCTCTGTGCCATTCTGAGCAACTCAGCCATGTTAATGTCGGCGATGTTCTTTACGTTGTCTGATCTTCTTGCTTTGCTCTTCCAGGTCCTCTTTTGCCAGGGCTTGTACCAAAGAGCGGATCTCTTGTTACGCCGTCTGTTCTAACCACCTGTCCCAAAAATCACAAATTTCTTTCATCGATTATTGTCCAGCAATCCTCTGCATTTCCCAGTCTGGTCTAGAACCCATTTATTTGTACGTTTGTCTTCTAAGTTTACACGAAGAAGTCTACGGTAGAACCACAATTCAAAAGCAACACTTTCCCTCTTGTCGCCTTTCTTCAAGATCCAACATTCTGCTCTGTATGTTGCTATTGAGAATACCGAAGCTTGCAGGAGTAGTTTCGTTGTGCATTGCTGAAGGAGTCTGTATTTCCAGACATTGGTTAGCGCAATCATTGCAGTCCTCTCCATTGCCATACATCGTCTTACTTCTATCGTGTCATCTACTTTGTTAAAACTGCATCCAGGTCGTTGAAATCTTATATATTTTAGACATTTTGATTCTCACGATTCAGTTTTCATCATTTGTGCCTGAGTTACTTCATATTATCGAGTCTTATAACCAAATCGTGTATTTATAAGATTATCTCAAAGATAATGCGTATTAAAACAATCCCATAATTTTTCCTAGCCTCAAGAAGAGAACTATCCCAATAAATAAAGGTGCTGCTAAGTCATAGTTGAATAGTCTATTAAGATGTATCTATTATGAGTAGCGTTAAAAAGACTGCTGGGTTTTCATGATTAAATAATGATTGACAGGTAAGGAATATACTGAAGTTAAAAGTTAGATTCCAAAAGTTGTTCAAAAGTTTTAACGATTCTTCCGTATATGGCTGTTTATTTGGAAGAATTAACTGTTTGAACCGTGTTATAAACAAATAATTATGAGTTGATATTTCATTGATTTGACCTATTTATTGAACTTATTTATTGAACTTATTTATTGAACGTATTTTAATTTTATAATTCCTTTTAGAAATTTAAATTTGCTTCATTTTAATTTGAACTGATCTCGTTTTAATTTGAATGGATCTCCTTTCAATTTGAAATAATATCGTTTTAATTTGAATTGATCACGTTTTAATTTGATTTGATCTCTTTTCCATTTGAAGGGATTTCCTGTTAACTTGAATTGATTTCGTTTTAATTTGAATTAGTTCTTTTTAATTTGAATTGATCTCGTTTTAATTTGATTTGATCGCTTTTCCATTTTAATGGATTTCCTGTTAATTTTAATTGATTTCGGTTTAATTTGAATTGATCTCGTTTTAGTTTGAATGGATCTCCTTTCAATTTGAAATAATATCGTTTTAATTTGAATTGATCACGTTTTAATTTGATTTGATCGCTTTTCCATTTGAAGGGAGTTTCTGTTAACTTGAATTGATTTCGTTTTAATTTGAATTAGTTCTTTTTAATTTGAATTGATCACGTTTTAATTTGATTTGATCTCTTTTCCATTTTAATGGATTTCCTGTTAATTTTAATTGATTTCGGTTTAATTTGAATTGATCTCGTTTTAATTTGAATTGATCTCGTTTTAATTTGAATTGAGTTCGTTTTAATTCGAATTGATGTTTTAATTTAAAGAGATTTTATTTCCATTCGAATTTATTTTTTTTTTCAACTTTCAGTTGATTATTTCGCCGAATTTGAAATGCAAGTTATTTTAATTCATAATACACATATTTTTTGGAATGTCATTTTTTGATTTGAAACTGATATTTTATTGGTTTGAAATAAATGTTTTAAAATATTCTAATATAATTTTTAAAATGTTGAAATGATAGTTTTTTTTTTTAAATTGCAGTTAAACTTGTTTAATTTGAGGTTAAACAAGTTAAGTTTCTAAAAGAATTGATCCAGACGGGTTGATCGTGTTTGAGCAGCCGTGCGTTGTGCGTTACGAAATAAGTAGAACTATCCTTCGCTCAGTTGATTTTAATCGAATCAGGGAAAATTCAACGAGCTGGAAATGGTGAAATGCGTTGGCCAGACTGGGCCAGACATTTTCTTTTGAATTACATATAACTTCCTACTTTTATTAACCGTTTTTGTTTCTTTTTATCTTTCTCTATTTTGTTCGTCTTTTTGCCTTACTTTTATTTGTTTTTTTTCTTTTTTTTTCTTTTTTGCTTCTTTTATTAGACTTTTTTGTTGTTGTTTTAACCAGTCCTCTTCTGTTTCCTTTTTTTTTGATTTTTACCCGTTATTTTTCTTCCTTTCTTTTTCCTTTTTCTGTTGTCTTTTTGCACAGAAAATTATTTTTTGTTTCTTTTATGTTCTTTTTGTTTCGTAAGCGTTTTTTTTCTTTTTAATTTTTTCCTTTCTGTCTTTTTTCCTTTTTACGCCAGCCTTTTTTTCTCTTTTTTTGTACAAAAAAGTCATTTTGTTTCTTTATTCCTCGTATTTTTAAGTTTTCTTTTCTTTTTCCTTCTTTTTGCCAGTTTTTGTTTTCTTCTTTTCTACTCTTTTTATTAGTATTTTTCTTTCTTATTTTCATCTGTCTTTTTCTGTTTCTTTCCTTTTTTCCAACAGCTTTTGCTTCTTTCATTTTTATTTTTTCTGCCGTTTTTATTCTGTTTTCTTTTTGTGCCAGTCTTTTATCTTTCATTCATTTTTCTTTTTGCACTACATATAAAGGGGGAGGATTTGAGATAGACTGACACAAGTGTACCTCAGTATGTTGTGATTTAGAAAGAAAAAAGAAAAGAGAAGTAAAGATTGGAAGAGGGAGATGAGAGAGATGTTTAAATTGAAGAGGAGAGTGTCGGTGAAGAAAACTGCATTATCTTTTAAAAGAGAAGACACAGAAGACATTACATAATAACTAGGTTGACACATTTGTCTGTATGTCTGTCTGTCGGTCTCTCTCTCTCTATATATATATGAATATATATAACTACTTCATTTACTCACATAAACCTTATATACGAAAGTATAGATTTATGCGTAAACTTTAAATGCGCGGTGGATACTAGAAAGCTGATTGGCTAACTAGAAATCCTCAACATATATAAAAACAAGAAGCAACCACAGAATTCGCGCATAAGCCTGACGAATCCTATAGTGGATGAAACGCAGAATATTCAGTGTAGCTTAATCGCCATATATATTTTATAAATTACTATGAATATATATATATATATATATATATATATATATATATATATATATATATATATATCCATCCATATATAGTACTGTTCCGCTGTTTTACAACTCATCAGTTGACAGGCAATTGCCTCAAGCCAGTATCGAAACCCGACCGCCCAAATTTCAGTCAAGGCTTCTCACCATTTTGCTATACGGCTGCAGCTGTGTGGGTAATGAATAAACATTGTTTTGACACGCACACACACCTATATATATAGAGAGAGAGACAGAGAGAGAGAGAGAGAGAGATAAGTGGACAACAGAGATTTGAATGGTTACATGTTTAGAAATGTATTCAACTTTGTGACCGGTAAATTACACCGGAAGTATTCGAACGGGGACCGGACGCAACATGTCAGGTTCTTCGGTTTGAATAAGTTGAGTTAAGTTAAGTTGAGTTGGATTTGAGACGCCAAACAAGCGAGATGTGTTATGAAGATCTCCCATATGAGGAGGTGAATGTCTCAAATAGATAATCCGCTAGTCAAGATTCACTCCAGTTCTTCCGTGACGCGAGATGCCTGAGAAGTGAATAAAATGTATATTAAAGGCACTCTTTTTTGTTTGGTCTTGAAGCGTTTCCTTTAAGCAAGCCCGGCTTCATCCAAGGACGGTTGGCGAATCCACCAAAAGCAACACACAGCGGACAGGTATGTCGTCATCGTTTCGTGTATTATATTTTTTGGCGCACACAGACATAAACTAGACGAGTCACGGGCCGTTAAGATAGACATTCATGCACGAAGACTGTCCGTTATACCACAAACACAACAAACATATATATATTGTCCGTTATGTTAAAGACAAAACGTACATTTATTTAGTGTCACGTACACACACAGCGTACATACGATTCAATGCCATGTACATCTGGTGTTAATTTGATCTTAATACAACGAAGAGATTATGGTGGAATTAGACAAAGTGCGAGAGAGAGAGATAGAGAGAGAGAGAGGGGGGTAGAGGAAGGTTGAACGTGAGAGGGGAGGGGGTGATTATACCGAAATATAGTTTGCTTATGACATAAAAGTAACAATAAAATAAGATTTCTTTTTTTTTTTCGTCAGCTTTTTTTCCTTTTCCTTTTTTGATTAGTATTTTTTAACCATTTTGTACCTTTTTTTTCTTTCCCTCTTTTTTCTTTGTGCACCACACATGAGGAGCGAATAAAAGAATGTACCGCAGTGTGTTTCCATTAAGAGGGAGAAAAGAAAAAAGGGAATGTAATACATGTTTGAATGGAATGACACATGACGGTAGAAGCGTGCGTGTTAGTTAACCCATGCCTCAGCTTAGAGTGCCTTATCTTGTATATATTCATACGCCAAAGGGCAACAGATATTGCGCGTATGAAAATAGTTCCATGATATCACCACAGTCATCTAAAAAAAGTTGTTTTCTTTTATTTCTTTTTTTTCTTCTCTCTATCTTTTTTGACCTTCTCCCCACTTCCCATATTACTGTCAATATAAACTGCCCATTCCTTTCCTTCCTTATTTCCTATTCGCTTCCACTCCCTCTTAAAGCTACCTCTTTTTTTTCAACTTTATCGCTTTCTATTTTTATTATACATTTATTCCCTCTTCTACCGATGCACTGTCCATCTTTGGAATGACTCCTTATCTCAGTTCTGTCCTCGCATTTCTTACATCCAAAATGATAAACACCAAGGTTTTTATCGCAGAATTTATTCCAAAGATAACTCTGTACCTGCGGGTTCATATGACGTCATTCAATCGATTTTCTCACACGTTGATCTTCCACGTGTTTTATCTTATTACAAAACAATTAAAAAAAATTATATCAATTTAATAAAATACTATGTTTTTACTTACAGAGAAAAAACATTATAATTTAAAGATTTAGCATACTAAAAGGTTTCACCTGTATATTTGTCCTTAATAATTTTTTAATATCATGAGTAAATAATTTCATATAGGTAACCCTATAAAATATTTCTTATAAAACAGATAATAAACGGACTTTAGTTTTAAATTTGAATTGATACTTTATTTCGATTAGTAATAAAGAATAGACAAGCAAGGGAGTGATTTTTGCCCTGAGATTCGGAAGTATTAAGACTTTCACTCATTATACCGATTACAAAAAAATAATAGCAGAATATAGTTCGATGTTTACCTTCTTGCCCACAATCGACGGCCTAAAGATATAGAGAAATAAAGGTAGTGTAGAAAGCAAAACAGATGAAGAATAGACAAGCAAGGGAGTGATTTTTGCCCTGAGATTCGGAAGTATTAAGACTTTCACTCATTATACCGATTACAAAAAAAATAATAGCAGAATATAGTTCGATATTTACCCTCTTGCCCACAATCGACGGCCTAAAGATATAGAGAAATAAAGGTAGTGTAGAAAGCAAAACAGATGAAGAATAGACAAGCAAGGGAGTGATTTTTGCCCTGAGATTCGGAAGTATTAAGACTTTCACTCATTATACCGATTACAAAAAAATAATAGCAGAATATAGTTCGATGTTTACCTTCTTGCCCACAATCGACGGCCTAAAGATATAGAGAAATAAAGGTAGTGTAGAAAGCAAAACAGATAAAGAATAGACAAGCAAGGGAGTGATTTTTGCCCTGAGATTCGGAAGTATTTAGACTTTCACCCATTATACCGATTACAAAAAAAATAATAGCAGAATATAGTTCGATGTTTACCTTCTTGCCCACAATCAACGGCCTAAAGATATAAAGAAATAAAGGTAGTGGAGAAAGCAAAACAGATAAACTGATAAAAAATAAAGAGAGAAATATAAGGATGAAAAATAACAAATCTGAACGAACTGCATGTTATGATTTATGGTGTCTCTGTAGTTAATAAACATCACAGTTGTTGCAATATTTTGGACCTATTAATGGGGTATGATCCCACACAGTCGGACGATTCTATTTATAAACGATGCTGCTAAGAACTGACGAATCAAATTAATTCACGTTCTGCTACAAACCAATCAGAAACCAGAATTGCTTCATAAATATTAAACCTTTTCTGGAGAAATTTCACATGTTCTTTCCCGGGTTTCGACACGGTAAGAATATTTCGTTCTGTGGAACTGTCTACTACAAACAAGTCACCTTCCAGGACTTGTGTGGAACAGCGAACCATCTGAAACTCTTCTGAAACTAAAATTGGCGAACACTTCTAGAGGTTATGGCCCCAGCGTGCGTCTTTATTTCGATGGATCCGAATCAAAATTCGAATTGTGGCAAGTTAAATTTCTTGGATATCTACGAACCCAAAGGCTACGCAAAGTACTAGAAACACAACCTGAAAACAGAAACGACCCCGACTTCATTGAAAGAATGTAACTGTCTTTGCGGAATTAATACAATGTCGTAATTGCCTAGTTTGCTCAATAGGTTCGCGAAACCTACTTACAAAAGAGATTTGAATTTTAACATTACCAAGGGAATGATGGTTACATTTTAAGCTTTTATTCTATACAATATATATATAAGTGGAAATTGAATGATCGATACAGCTATCATTCAGGTCGATGATGTTTAGTTTATGCAGTTTTGAGCTTTAGTAACTTTTTTTTCATCGAGTCTTTATAATTTAATATTTTTGTTTTGTATTTGATGTAATTTATAATATTATCTGTTTGTATCTGATGAGCTGTTTAATGGAAAAAATAGATCATATCTCCTATTAGTAAAACACAAAAGCATACGAAGTTCGTGTAAGTATTTGCCTTTAAGTAAACTTATATTAAAATAAAAATAATTAAATATATGAATACGAATCATAATTGTGTAATGATTCTTTTGGGTCCTTGGCATATATGCATATGTAAATATGATGATTGCAACGTCTTGTCAGACGAGTGCCACTCCCTAAGACATTTAAAATTCATGATCCCAAATGTCTGAGGGAGTATCTATACAAATATGATGTTACAGAGTCTTAGCTTTGTACGACAGCTAAGTCTCTCTCTCGGTTCAAAATGTTGAGATCCAGCAACAAGCAAGAGCAAGATAGCCAGCAACAAATTAAACTGCAGACCAGCTTAATGCGGGTACTGGTCTTCCGCTTTATGGTTTTTTAAATCAGAGATTTCCTTCTCCTAGAAAGGTTGCCTTCACCACGGCTTACGGGAGCCCTCTCTACCCCAATACACATACACACACACACACACACACAAATATACACGGTGCTAGTTGGCCGTTGACCCAGAAAAAGAGTTCATTCGCCCTTTGGAAGGTCTTGTTTTTAATCCTTCAGGGAGACTAGCCGCCCTCCTCACCAAACAAGTCTGGTGGGGGAACCAGTTTAGTCGCCGGTGACCCGACCATGAGGCAGGTAGTACTGGGTTACATTGTACCAGTAGCATATGACATGACCTGACATACATAAATATTCATATATATGCATCTATCTATCTATATATATATCTATCTATCTCTATATATGGGTGTATGTGTGTGTGCGAGCATATGTGTGTCTGTGTCTGCGTGTGTATTGATGTGAGTACCTACATGTTAATCCGATGAAATACCGGTATTTATAAAATCCTGCTCAATGTCTATACTCGTCTTCATTTGTACAAAAACATTTGACTACATATATGCATACATATTGAAGCTGCGATTTCTTTTTGAAATCCAGCGTCATTAAACGACTAGTGACAGAAAAAATCAAATGCTAATATATATATATATATATATATATATATATATATATATATATATATATATATATATATATGTATATATATATATGTATATATATGTATATATATATATATATATGTATATATATATATGTATATATATATATATGTATATATATATATATATATATATATATATATATATATATATATATATATATTAGGTCTGGGAAAGTAGTTGAGGCTGTATGGGGGAAAAGACGTTTAAGCGAAATTAAATCTCTCCCCCTCAAATAAAAATTAATAAAAAAGGGGATAAAACAAAATCACACCTCCTTCTTTTTTTAAATACACCGCATTTACTCTTTAACAAAAACAACAAGATGAATAAGCATAGGTCCGATCGGTAAAAGTCCTTGCGAAGTCATTATGATTACAATGTTAGATAAAAGTCCTTCGTGGAATTAATAAGATTAGAAGGTGAAAATAATGTCCTTATTTAAAGGCTGTTTTTTTAACTGGCACAGTTCGCCTTATTCAAAAGTTCCATGAACAATGTAATTCCTGAGGAAAGTAATTCGTTGTTATTAATTAGAAAATGTGCAGAATGGGTGCGTATGTGCATAAGTGCGAGTTTTGAGTGCCCGCGTGGCGTGTGTAATCATGGTTTTGACGGATTTGACCGCAACGATGTTATGAAAACGAAAGAATGTTCTCGTGTGACGTCGAAGCGAGAAGAAGGCAAAAAGAAGGGAACAAAGAATGTTTAATGCGTTTTTATACATTTTGGACCGGCTCCAAAACAAGATTGCTACTGCTGATATTTTGGTTTTTGGAAAAGCGTTAAAAAGACAACCTTCTAAATTTTCTCATTGGTTGCTTGTGTCACATGATATTGTCGTAAACTACGTCCGCCAGAAATATGTTAATTTTACTTTTGTTGTTGTGAGAAAAAGTGTGTGGACGTATTTGAAATTATGCCCTTGCTAAAAGAACTTATTTTTGTGCAAAATGCGCGGTGAAATTGAAATTAATAAACGTTCGGTTGTTTGCGCACGAGCGTGTGTGTGTGTGTGTTAGTGTGTGTGTAAGTGTGTGACTGCACATGACCTCTGTAGAAAATAACGGTAAAGAAAGTTATATTATATGTATATATAAATGCACACATGTTAACGAGCATCTCTCCCCCCCTCTCTGGCTTTCTTACTCTTTCTGTTTTCTCTCTCTGTGTCTCTATAAGAGAATAGAGAAGGAGAGAGAGACAGAGAGAGAGAGGGGTGAGTAAACGTGGAGGTAGACACGTTTACCAGAACCAAAAGTCAGCTGACCAAATTACGTATGTGTGACGTGGTTGGCTAGATCTGTGAGATTTGATTTGAGCTTTGAAGAAGACGGACGTTTTTCCGTGGTCTCCCCCTCTTAACTGGGGAGGGGGGAGACGAACGCTGACGTGTGTGAAGAAGAACCACACAAGCAGATTTCACTTTACACCTGCTGCAGAACCTCTGGGGAAAGTGAAATAAAATCTATAAAAAACATTCATCGTCTTGGAGTGATAAATCTTCGTCAAACAGGTATCAAGTCTCCCTCCAGGATGAGAAATTTCCAGATGGTTCAACAGCGAGAAACAGAGGTAGGTTCAGAAATTACATGTCACACACACGATTCCCTTTATGATAATCAAACACACAACCATTTATATTAGAGACAATCATACGCACACGGAATCTTTGATGTTATACAGTGTATACACCCAAACGTAAAAAGTGCCCCTAAATGAAGAACTCTATATAACATATTCAAATGTAACGAAAGCTCAATTTGGTACCCCTCAAGGATAACCTCGATGATAACGAATATATAACGCACACACACAACTACGCGCCTGTTTAATATTCATACAATAGAAATAAAACACACTTGATATAGACACACACCTGTCCGGAAGAAACAAAACATGACCGAGGACCGAAAGTAAATAAAACACGGTCGATTCTCAGAAATAAAATAATAGTTGATTGATTCAAAATTACAGACTTATGCTATTCATTACATACAAAATGTCGTGTCAATTAAAGGAGCAAAGACCAAATTAAAAAAAAAAAATGACAGGTTTAATAGCAAATTATGCAATATTTGTTTTTTTTAATTGGTTTTCTTTAAAATTGCCTATGACCTCACTTAGATTGTTCATGAACCCACCTGTGTGCCCGATACTACTTGTCAGTATGCAAGCCTTCTAGACCTTTTTCTCACAACTTCCCCTGAGCTATGTTCATGTTCGTTCTATATCCCCTGGGATCCTCCGATCACACAGTTGTATCAGTTAAGATAAAAATGAAATGTAATAAGTCCCCAGACGTACCCCTCCACCGTACTGTATACCGATACTCCATGGCTGACTGGGATAGCTTCCGTACATTCATATCTGATCTACCTCTGCATTCCATGTTTAAAAAGGATGTATCCTCTATAGTATCAGACCCTTCCGAATTGGTAATTGTGGGCATAGACCGATTCATATCATCTTGGGCATTATTTCCACAATGTTTCAATCGATGTAACTTCTGGGGTTCTTTAGGCGTTTCTTGTTGAACATGGGAATGGAATTCTGAACAGCACCCTTTATTTAATCACCAGTGGCAGCATGCTCTAGTTTAGTCCGCCATGCCTAAGGAAAAGCCCTAAATAATTCGCAAGTGCATTTTTGAGTATCGCCCGCGGTGAGAGTTGAACCTTCAACCTCCAGAAGAGTGTAACTTTACATTCAAGGAGTTTAGGTTAACGTATGCCAAACGCGGTAGCTTGGGCCAGCGGTGACAACCGAGGTGTCATTCAGTTTGTGTGAAAGAAAACGATGCATTATAAAGAAAAATAGAAAAAAATATATTTTGGTTTGTATGCAGATGCAGTCTAGCTTCCGATTCGTGGACGAAACGGACGAGTAGTTTGTTTTACGATTTCGGACGAGATGGATGTGTCAGAGGAGACGCGAAAATACGAGAAAAACGAAAAAAAAAAGGTTTAGGTCGACAGTGTGAGGGTTTCCTTCTCGCGTTCACTCGTTAAACGAATACAGCATCCATATCAGAATATCGGCGTTATGTTTTCGTCGGGTTTTTCTTTTCAGCATCGACCAGTGACAGGCAGAACTTTTTCAAAGAAGACCAAGAAAGGAAACAGGTGCGGTGATTTTATCTCAATACTTTTGCACACTCTAGACGTGACACGCGCACATCTATAGACATACATAGAGAGGAGCCCACGGCTGTACACACACATACATAATAACACATATTAATAAGAGATACACGTCCAATTAATAATAATATAACGTATAATAATAGCAAGTAATATGAGATACATAGGCTTCCGATAACGACTGCATCACGGCTGTGCACACACAGACATACATATATAGACAATAATAATAAGAAGAACAAAAAGACAGAAAACCCTCCTCTCCACACAACAGTATTACATTTACGAAATTATTTAGCAGAAAGAAACAAACTGTCGCATCAAAAACGTCTACATTGACAGCGAATGTGAAATCTTAGAATATGCGTTCACATGTCGATGCATGGACATCAAATATTATTATACAGACTAAACGAAAAATAACTCAGTCAAAACACTCGCACTAACCGTCAATATAAACCCGACGTCGTTCATGTCCATCGACAAGAAAGATATATTGGTATTTTTCCGGGTTTCACAGTAGAAATGCAACCATCTGGTTCTTGCCTCATTGCAGACGTGTTTGTGCTGCGGTATACAACATTATTGTGATGTTACTGTAATAACTACTTGTTGATATATTCGTAAGTTGGCACTGTATTATTTACTGTTCTTTAACAAAAAAATTAATTCATATCGAAATATATACATATATTTGTAGTCATTGACATACAGTCCTGTTTCGTTGTATCAAAACTCATCAGTGCCGCTAGACTCGCATCTCTACCAAGCCAAGGATTGAACCTAGAACCGTCATGTTGACAGTCGGCAGTTCTCCCACTCGACCATGAAATCGACGCCCGTAAATAACTCGTCGGAATGTCTATTTAAATAGACACTCGCCACCACTTTTATAGTGCTCAAATCGCCTGTTCGTAAACAAACAAACAACGAGCTTCGCATTTTCAGCCAATTAAGTGGCGGGTTAGATTATTTACTACAGTCCTCTACCCAAAGAGGGGGGCTTAAAATATATTTGTAGTCATCAACATACAGTCCTGTTTCGTTGTATCACAACTCATCAGTGCCTCTAAACTAGCATCCTTCCTAAGACAAGGATTGATTCTAGAACCGTCCTGTTGACAGTCGGCAGTTCTCCCACTCGACCATGGAATTCATGCCCGTAAATCACTCGTCGGAATGTCTCTCTCTCTATCTCTCTCTATCTCTCTCTCTTTATATATATATATATATATATATATATATATATATATATACATATATATTTGTTTTTTTTTATTCATAAGTAATGGACTAGTGAATTCAACGAGGTTGTTAGATAGTGCTCAATAAAAAGAGCTGATAATACTTGTTTATTGTTATATAAACATGCTCACATCCCGCTGCTACAAACAGACACTTGTTTCAATCAAACAACAGATATCATCAGATATCATCAGGCAGCGACTTGACTACTCAAATGTTCAATGCATAATGTGAAGTTTATTCATTGAACATTTGAATAGTCAAGTCGCTGCCTGATGATATCTGTTGTTTGATTGAAACAAATGGCTGTTTGTAACAGCGGGATGTAAACATGTTTATATAACTATAAACAAGTTTTATATATATATATACATACATACATACATATATATATATGTATATATACATATATGTATATATATATGTATATATATGTATATATATGTATATATATATATATATATATATATATATATATATATATATATATATATATATATATATATATTCGCAAATGAATGATGCGTTGGAAAGTGTCGGAAAATATCTATAAAATAATTATCCTGAATAAGTTTTTGAGACTGGAATGTTTCCAAATTCCTTACATCAAAAAATTTTTCTTGTCTGGAACTGTACCCACCACCCAAATGCAAAAGAAGTTGACGAATTTTTACGTTTATATTATAAACTTCATTATACATTAACAAAAAATGTATTCCCATCGAAATATAGTCTCTCAAATTGTAGGAAAGTGTTAAAAATCAATGGAAATTACAAAAAAGTGTTTTTCTTCCGCGATTACATTTATTTATATTCATTTATTCCGAATAGATTTTTTTTCCGATTTTCTGTTAATCATTAAAATGAATTCTTATCGAAGTCTTTCGCGTCATGTTTTTTTTTCCCTGTCACTGATAAAAGAAGTTGATTTCAGCGATAATTCCCGACCAAAGGTTTCTGCAGGCGAAATTCAATCGATTCATTTATTTTTGGCTTGACTCAGTTAAGTTCGAAATGCCGTTTTCATTAATAAATAGAAAAAAAATAATTAAACTCAAGAATTGGTCCGTTTTTGTATCCATGAAATATATTCGGAAAAAAATTCTACCTAAATAACAGGAGACGTTGCGGGCGGTTTTCTGTTTTATCGTTATTTTCATGGCAAGTGCTCATCTGAACTCCAATCTATGCTCCCCCCCCCCGTCGCCATACATTCATGAGAATCGCTCGTTTGACTGTAAACACTATCAGTAATTTCCCTCACTCTTTATCTGTTCCCAAACGTAGATTCCATGAACAAAGCTTCTTTCTTAGAACTGCACACTTGTGGAACTCTCTTCTGTTTTCCTACTTACTAGCTGACTGCCATATAGCCATCTTCAAGTCTAATGTAAACAAGTTCTTGATGAGCCGTTCCCCTTAATTAACCCAATTTACCTAATATACATCTCTAACGATTACTGTGCATATTTCTTTTGACGACTGTACACATATTTACCCTTATCCTCAAGTGGCTGCTGGGCCTTGATTAGTGGTGATTCCTTTGTAAATAACACCCAGAAAAAAACATTAAAATTTGTAAAAATAGTTCCGATAACAAGATTAATTTTCCTAACAATATTTCCACTATTTCTGCGTGTTTGCTTTACATATAATTCACATGTATTAAGAAAGATTTATCACACAACAGATTCCAAAAAAAAAATCGATATGCAAATTATTCACCATCCGATGTTTTGAATAAATGCTACGGTTCAGCCATCTGGGAGCATCTATACAAACACCGTTGTTTTGCCTCCAAGTTTAGTGTACACTTGTTCTCTGTACTTGGCACGTCGCACTCAACCTTAAACTATACAATTCTAGAAACCACTTACATTAAGTTAAAGGACTTTTGATAAGCAAGCAACATTTTTTTGGATTTAATTTAGTTTATATCTGATTACTTCCCTATTTTTTTTCGCCATATTCTAAATTTCTCATAAAAATTTAAACCCTAATTCTTAACCCCGATGTAACCCTGTTGAGCAAGGTTAAAAACCATTTTTTAAAAATATTATTAAAATACATTTTATTTTATCATGTTGAAAAGATTATGGGATTTATTAAAAAGTGTACACCCTAAAATATTGAAATGTATTGATATTATACACAGCCACACTCACACACACACACGCACACACACACACATATATATATATATGTGTGTAGATATGTATGTATATATATGTGTGTGCGAGTATACAGATGTATATATATATATATATATATATAAATATATATGCATATATGTGTGTGTATGTGTGTGCGTATATATATATATATATATATATATATAGTTTGGATCTTACTACTATATATTAAGAAAATGACCAAATATAAAATACTGCGTTGTGGTTTGGCTTTCAAGCGCACTTGATGCGTGTTATATTTTATTCAAATTAAATCCAGGCTTCTATAATGGAACTCACACCCCTGACGCTGTCCTTGCGTAGCCAACGCCACGTTCCAACATTTCAAAGTACAACTGCTGAGAGAAAACGCGCGGATCTTTACAAACAGACTTTTCTTTCTCCAACTTTACAACATGACAAGAAAAGAAAAAAAAGGAAAGAAAACAACAGAGTTTTACATTGATAAATTTCAAGCAAATAAAATATTTGTTTATTTTCCTAACATTGCGTTGTGATTTTGGTTTTCAATCGCACTTGATGCGTATTTTATTATATATATATATATATATATATATATATATATATATATATATGTATGTTGCATGTGATAACATATGGCTACACATATGCAAACATGTTTCAGTGACCACCCTGCCAGAGAAAATCACCTCATCAGGCCAATAATATCCACGAGAGTATCCGTCAAAAACACTACCTCTTTTTTCATAATTAAGACCAACAAATGGGATATCATTTCCAAGGTTAAGACAAGGGTAAACTTAACCTTGGAAATGATATTACCGCATTTATTGGTTTTAATTATAAAAAGAGGTAGTGTTTTTGACGGATACTCTCGTGGATATTCTTGGCCTGATGAGGTGATTTTCCCTGGCAGGGTGGTCACTGAAACATGTTTGCATATGTGTAGCCATAAGTTATCACATCCAACATATTTATGTTGCTCTGTCTTAACATTGAGCACTCTTTGGTTGACACATTTTTTTTTTAAATAATACTACCAATAATATATATATATATATATATATATATCTTCACCTCTCTTTTATATATATATATATATATATATATATATATATATATAAGAGAGAGAGGTGAAGATAGATAGATAGAAAGAAAGAACAGTAAAGAAAAGGTAATGGAACAAAGAAAATGAGAAAGGGGGAGATGGATACGTAGATAACCTTCTTAGTCTGAACCTACACATACACGTCTGAGCTCGTGGATTCGATAATCTTTCTGTTTCTGGTTTGACTAGCTTTTTATTTTAATTTCTTTATTTCTGTTCAGCCGACAATCTGAGGCCAGTGTCCTGCCCCCGCCTCATCTCGCCACCGACCAAATCTCGCGTGATCTCGATCAGGCAGATGCTCACTTACAAGCAATCTCTGAATTCACCCAATCTTCTAACATCAATTCAGTGTTTGTTTGTTTTTTTCATTCCTTTTAATATTTATATTTAGATAATTTCTTATCAAAGTCTGGTATTAGTATTTGTGTTATTTTTCCATCATTGAAACTTTCGTAAACTCTGGGTTATCTATCTATCTATCTATCTATCTATCTATCTATCTATCTATCTATCTATCTATCTATCTTTATATGTATATTTATATATGATGGTGTGTGTGCAATATTTTTCCGATTTCTATGACTATCTGTCTTTTTCAAGAATACAATAAAAATCGAAGTTCCGTATCAAAAATAGACTTCTCCATGGTTTATATGTTCAAAATAATTTAGTTGGTGTAATTTACGGCCAAAAATTTCAAGTTCTTTTGTCTCGGTAAGCAGGTGCTCGAACGCGCATATCTTTACCTTAAATCTAGAAACCGTTACGGAATTTAGATCTGAACCCAACGGCGATTCCGACTATAAAGAGTTGATTTTTTTTTAATGAATTGGCCACAAATACAAAAACCAGAATCCTACAGCCCAAATTTATACGAATAAAAAAAATTGTATTTATTTACGACCAGAAAATAACTTGGTTCTTCTTATCTCAAACCTGAAGATTTCAAATAATTCTTAGACTGAACTCGTTATAAATGGTTTATGTTCGACTTGGATGCTCCTTATTTCGACCTTAAATTGTATAATATGCACTTAATCATCATCGCCTCAGTTCAGAATCGGAATAAGTGAAATGATTACCCACTGTAAAGGTAGCTGGGTGTGTAATTATAAGGGCTAGGACAACAGCATATTCTTTTCATTGTTTTGACTCTCGAGTATATATCCGATACAGTTAAACACAATTAATCAACCAAGAACCACATCACTCTACATAAAAACATAAGCTATCAATGGATGTATTCTTTAAAATCAAAACAAGGAAAAGAGTATGCTGTTGTTATTGCTCTAGTATTTGCTCGAACGGATCAATAATAACAGGAAATCCACTGTTTGAAAAGCATTCGATATTAAGAATTTAAGATTTAACGGTTGAAAGACCAAACGCGTGCGATGTTGATTTTTATAAACATTTCTAGTTATTAAAATAAAATTCGTTTTTTTTTTCTAATTTTCGCATGATAAAATATTCTTCTCGGAGTAATACAGATCAATTGTGTAGTCTTCTAGCTCGATAGAGGGAACGCATCTTCTTTACAGCAGTGAAATGTGAATATACCAAACCAGCAGAAAAGTAATCGCAACCAGATGTAAAAGCTCAATAAAACCGAAAAGCAAATAGAGCTTATAATATGAACAAATGATTAATAAAACATGTTAAAAGACATCTTGAAAAAGAGTTTAAAAAAATCATTTTTAACTCTTTTTCAAGATGTCTTTTAACATGTTTTATTAATCATTTATTCATATATATATATATATATATATATATTATATTATATATATAAGTCATGTTTTATTAATCATTTATTCATATATATATATTATATTATATATATAAGTCATGGGAACATATACCCGAAAGAACAGTCGGAAACAAGTCATATACCATCCACTATGACTATACAATCCCTAAAGCCACATACCTAGAAAACGGAGCTATAAAACCCGACATTGTAATATGGGACAAGAAGGAGAAGGAAGCAACCTTGGTGAAAGTTAGTGTCCCGAATGATGCTGGGTTAAACAGAGCTGAGAGGGAAAAGATTACTAAATACCAGTGTCTTATGTATGACATGAAAAGAAACTGGAACCTTAAGAAGATCTCTATCATTCCAGTAATTATAGGAGCAACCGGACTTATGAAAAAGAATTTTACAAACTATCTTACAAATATACCAGGTAAACCAAGTGCAAAGGAGATTCAAACAATTGCACTTAAAGGGACGGTTAGAATCTTAAAAAGATCTCTCGGTTGGAGTGTCTAAAATAGCAGGTGTATGTTTGGCATCTGGTAGGATGCCCCATCCCTGGCTTAAACAAAATGATAAGAAAAGATTGATAGGTTATAAAAAGGCAAGGATTTCGCAATTCCTAACTACACCTCTCCTGAATCGGCAATGAATGAGCCCAATGGCAGGGAGAAGTCCAGGACGACTGGAAACAACGTCGAGATGAGTGGAGATCATATAAACCATCTGGATTTCCCAAATGGTCACCCATTTTAGTACTGACCAGGTTCTTCGTTGCTTAACTTAAGTCATCTAACAAGAACCGGTCTTCCAACGTGATGATACCGTATATAAAATATACACTTAAAAATGGTAAGAGATGGACTTGTACAATAAACGCAATATTTCCGCTAAGGTAAACCTTATTTAAGCACGCAAGTATTAAATTGAAATTAGTATTCACAACGTTTTGATTACTGTAAGCCTTATTCAAGTGCTTCGGCTTGAAATCGAGACTTGTATTATCTATCCGGGACATAGAGAGCATTAACTGTGGCATTTATAAACGTAATGCCTTCTAAACGTGTCCGAAATAAGAAAGTATCCAAGAAAATCGATTTGAACAAGATCGAACGGACACCAAATCATTTGATGCCATTCATACAAATTTACGATATGATTAATGACTTGCTTTTCTTAATCTCGAACGCCCTAAACTAAAAGATGGGGTCTGAAATTCTGTCCAGGAGAGAATTTCTAATTTTGATCATTACTACCGAAACATCGAAAAGATACACCTGAAAAAGGCCGGAGGTTTCATCGAGTAAAATGTGAAAATACCAAACCAGCAGAGAAAAGTAAATCGCAATATCGACGTAATGTAACATCCCTCTGCCTATTCTACAAGTATTTTAGTGGGAAGTGCTCTGACGACCTGCAAGCCCTTGTGCCCTTTCGACGTATGTACCCCCGACAAACCCGACAAGCAGCAAAATCTCACCCCTTCACAATTGAGATCCTAAATGTAAGAAAACCTTCTACTCCAGTAGTTTATTCACCAGAACCGCTAGACTTTGGAATTCCCTTCCGAGTTCCTGCTTCCCCAACTGTACTGACATGCAGAAGTTCAAGTGTAACGTGAACCGACATCTTGCTGCCCAACTCCCCACGTAGTACCCCTGTAGCTTATGTCCCTGATAGTAGCTCCCTACAGCAAAGTGGCAATGTGCCTTGTTTGGGGTGAAATTGCAAAAAAAAAAAAAAAAAAAAAAAAATCAACAGTAGATTCTTTGATAAAACAATAGTGCATTTGGATTAAATATTTCTGCTTGGATTACAATTGAACCATGATACTTGGCTTTTTCATTTTATATCTGAGTTCAAACTATTATAATAAAAATAATTTTATCAAATCAACAGTAGGTGTTATACAGTGCAAGGTAGACTACAAACTATATATCTATAAAAGTGAAATTGTCTGTGTGTGTCTCTGTGTGTCTATATTCCCCTACCAAACTACTCCGTCAATTTTCAGACTACTAACTCGATATTTGACATAAGTGGTTTTAAGATTTAGGAAAAATATTTATAATCGGTTTTTGGCCAGAAATTTTACTGTCAATGGGTCAAAGGTCAACGATTTGAATGTAGAATACTTTACCAAACGCCTGCGCCAATTTTGGGTCGAAACACTTGAACTTTTAGATGTAGGTTAATTTCAAATTGATTAAAGTTTTTAATTCGATTTGACCCTAAAATCATATATATGAAGGGGTCAAAATTTGGGTCAAAGTTTTAAAGAAATTGACCTTTGCAGTCTCTACCAAATTACTCAGCCAATTTTTGGTCTAAACATTTGAAATTTTACCTAAAGAGTATTCAAACATAGGACAAGCTTTTTAATAGTTTCTTGGTCGATAATTTGGCTGCCAAAGAGTAAAGGTTTAAAAGATTTTTCCCTTTGCGGTCTCTAGCAAACTATTCAGCCAATTTTGAATCTAAACATTTGAAATTTTACCTAAAGGATATTCAAACATGCAGCAAACTTTTTAATCAGTTTTTGTATAAGTAAAATCGCCTGAGGCGATCTCTTATTACAACAGTAAGTATCCCCAGACATTTGCTTGTCCATGTGTCTAATTTATTCAATATGTAATAATTTTATATTTTGAGCAAATAACTATTTCAGAGTGTAGTATCTGTTCTGATGGTACACTAAGTTTACTCTGTCCTCAGCTCCCGAAAAGGGAACTTTTTCAGACTGAAATTTTAAATTTTTATCTGTAATCCAAAGTGCCTCTTTCTTTGGAGCTGCATACAGTGCCACGTTAAAAACAGATGTGTATCACATTTTGCCTTCGTGGGGAAGCAGATATATAGGTGCATGTTGCTGAGATTCAATTATTTTCAATTACATTCTTTTACACATTTCTCAAGAATATTACCAAAATGTCAAGCCACGAGTCTTATGGTTTATCTAAAACTAAGCTTCATCACCGAAAGCTAAAGATGAACACCGAATTTTTAAAGGTCTGCTTATTTTGTATGCAGTCTCTAAGCGAAAATAACGTGAGTCTGCGTTCATTAATCACACAACGCTTCATTGATTCCTTCGTTGTTGTAATATTACAAGGACGTTTCGATTTGTAGAACGGAAACGAAACAATTGCTGAGTCTCTTACGGCAATTCCCATAACACGTGTGCACTGTTACGAGATAATTTTACATTGAAGTAAAATGCATGTCTTAAACAGAACCGGCGCTAAAAAAGAATCACATTTACAGACTTGATATAAAAATCGCTATTTAACATTTTAGGCTATTTATAAGAATATATATCCTAGAAGGACCATAAAAATAAACCGAAATGTATTATATAACAAATATGTTTCCAGAAAGCTGAGATTTTTATGGATAGTGTAAGAATAATGTTTTGGGAAAGTAAATGGTAAATACCAATTAAGAGCCAGAAGGTAATATTGTGCTACATAGTTCAAGACAAATAATAAAATCACATTTTAAAAGATTATCTTTAATTTAAGTTTGTTGCACATTTGTAGTTTCGTTCACATTCTAAATGTTTAATGAACTGAAATTCTTAATAAGCAACATTTTTAAGGGTCTAAGCATTTAATAAACATAACTTCATGATGAGTTACATTTTTTAAAGGGCTACACGTTTTTTCATAAGCTAAACCTTATTTATTAGCAAAACTTTTTTAATAAGCTAGACCTTTTTAATAAGTTACACTTTTTAATGAGCTAATGTTTTAAATGGACTAAACTTTTAAATATGCGAAACTGTTTAATATAAGCTAAACTTTAAAGAAGCTAAACAGTTTTTATAAGCTAGACCTTTTTAATAAGTTAAACATTAAACGAGCCAAACTTATTTATAAGCGAAAAGTGTTTAATAAGCTGAGAATTTTTAATAGGCTGAACTTTTTTTAATAGGCTGAACTTTTTTTAATAGGCTGAACTTTTTTTAATAGGCTGAACTTTTTTTAATAGGCTGAACTTTTTTTAATAGGCTGAACTTTTTCATGCAATATCATTTTTAAATTAGAGGCCCCATAAAATATATCCTGCTTTTAGAGCGAGTCCTAAAATATTTTTGCAAATGTGTAGTAAGTAATAAGAACGTGAATTTATGAAGTGAATTTATTAGACACAATATGATTCAACTAAAAAAAAAAAAAATAAAAGCTAACGTGAATTAAGATTAAAGTTGAGGTGTTATTGTGGACCATCACCCCTTTTAAAACACCTTGTTAAACTTTGTGGATTATTTGAATTCTATGGAGGTCAGGCGCGAACGAACTCCGAATAATTTTATTATACCATATTTCTTCAAACTGAAACATAATTATCAAAGTATACTTATGCAGATAGTTATGAAAAGTCTTGGTTAAATTTGTGCCATATTTCCATGGAATACAGGTGCGAACGCAGACCCCACAATTTTATTATACCATCCATATTTAAGTTGAAACATACTTATCAAAGTATTCTTATGTACATCTATATCAAAAACCCTTGTAAACGTTTTTGTTTTCATTTGTTATTTCCATACTTTGGAGGCCAGGCGCGAACTCAGACCCTACAATTTTTATGAACCACCGTCCTGCCAGATCAAACGTACCCATTTCTGATCCTCGATAGATCTTCGATCATTATATGTAATCAGTTTTTTTTTTAAATAGTCAACCATATAGGAGCCTATTCGTGACCAGACACCTACACACATACACACACACAGACGTTCAGTTTTATATTATCTATCTATCTCTATATATATATATATATATATATATACATATATATATATATATATGCAAAAATATATATTTATATAAATGTATATATGTGCGTGTTTGCGTATATATATATATATATATATATATATATATATTGATATATACGTATATATATATGCACATCTAAATATATATGTATATATATATATATATATATATATATATTGTATTTAGATGTTGCGTATATATATATATATATATATATATATATATATATATATATATATATATATACGCAAAAACGCACACAAATATACATACATGCACCGAACATCTTAATGAACCCAGCGCTATTATTATTAATTTTTTAGGTATTTTTTTAGAATTTCAGCATATATTAGTAAAGAAATGTGTTTACGAATAGACTAAAATACACTCTATAATATTTGTTTGTAAATCCATATTGCAAGAGATACAGATGAGGGGGAAAATGAGTAAATAAGGGACGAGGTAGACACTTTAATAAAAACGTCTGCAACTGAAGGAAAAATCGTTTAATAACGTATAAAAGATAAACACACACACATATACATACATACAAACACACACACAACGCACACATGCACACACATATGTACATATATACTACTATACTACTATAAAAAATGATACCTTATGAAAATATGAATTGTAATACAAACCCGTGTGATAACTCTCTGATACAAAATGTGCTTAGATTATATGTCGATATCATATCCTTTGACTAAACAAAAATGCATATAATTTATACATTTAGAACGGATGCCGTTGAAAGAACAAAATAATATCCCACCTCACTATGTATTATGACAGTTTTAATATCTCACCTAACAAATAACACATGGCACGTTTTATCCCTGATTATGCCTTATATATATATAAATATATATATATATATATATATATATATATATATATTTAAAGGAGATTAAAACAATAGTATAAAGAGCTGAGTGTATTTCAATGTAACAGTGAAATTACTAGTTTAATTAAAATACAGGAAAGAGAAAGTGCTCGTTGTAATTTAAATATATAATAAGCTCGATAGGATTATTAATCACATTACGTAATATATATATATATATATATATATATATATATATATATATATATATATAAGTAGGTTGTAGTTTGCTTGAAGCATTGTTGAAGAAAATTATAAGATAAAATTAAAAGCCAAGAACAATGCGAGATTTTTTTTTTTATATATAGAGTAAAATTAAATGCAAACAAAAGAAATAAATTTCTTTTTTTTGTTGTTTGTTTTTTCTTTTTGACACAAATTTTAACTCTAAACAACAGCAATTTTTTTTTCTCTGTTGTATTACATGGTGTTGTAAATCTCAATATATTTCAGACTTATTAGTCCATTTTCAAGAGAAGACATAAGGAAGCGTATATATATATATATATATATATATATATATATATATATATATATATGATGAAAATAATGGAAATAGTATTCCGACAAAATAGAGAAAATAAAAAAGGAACAAACCGTATTATGTGTTCACCAACGTTTCGTCTTTATTTCGAGACTTCCTCTGGGTGAATGAGATTAAGAAACCAAAAAATATACCAGTACAAAATATTTGAAAAAGTTTCACGTGCACAGTGTGACGCAGTTCTATTTAAGAGAAACGGCAAAAATTGATGTTGGAAATTCAAAAAGGAAGGGGGGCTGGGGCTGTTAAAGAGAAGGAAATTTTAGTGACGTCATATAGTCGTTAATTTAATTTTAAAACTATGAACGCAAGTTTATATTCTTATATATATATATATATATATATATATATATATATATATATATATATATATATATATATATATATATATATGAATGAAAGAGTGCGATCTGATGCTCCTCTTGTCAAGAATTGAGATTGGCTACTAATTTGATAATTGACATTTCTTTGTAATTCTGCTTTTATGTAACGCGTCATGTTCCGGGAAAATTTTCCCGTTCGTTTCATTATCTGTTTTCATGTTTTCAATTTTCCTTTCATAATTTGGATTTCAAATCGAGCCGCTTTACCTGCCCAATCTACGTCTTTTTTTTTTAACTACATCGCGATATCTTATCTTCCACTTTTGAGCATTTCCGCTTCCCTTTTTTTTATTTAGAAACTTCCGAGACATTTTACGTCTAGATTTCACGCCTCATAAACTTCGGGCTATTTTCATAATGAAAAGAACCTGCTGTCGAGGAATGTTGAAGAAAACCAAACAAGATAAAGAGTAATGGAAAGTCCATAATACTATATATATATATATATATATATATATATATATATATATATATAGAGAGAGAGAGAGAGAGAGAGAGAGAGGGGAAAGAGAGAGGGAAAGAGAGATTGTGAGTTATCAATGTAAAACCAAGATATATATATATATATATACACACATACACACACACACACACACACACATATATATATATATATGTGTGTGTGTGTGTGCGTGTGTGTGTGTGTGTGCGTGTGTGTGTGAATACAAATTTAAGACTGTAAACCTATATTTTCCATACATTTATTGTTCAACAGGATACTCAATTAAAGTATATTAAAGGTCCCTTAATTCGCGAAGTTTCAAAGAAATACGTGTTTCTCACCAGAGGAAAGATATTAGTAAATGAATATTATAGCGAAGATATGAGTTTGTGATACTAGCATTAATTGAAACCGCATTATTTGAAAGGTAGTCACAAGGTTATGATTAGCTTGTTATGTAAAACTCCGTGGATTAAGGAAATTTCAATATATCCTAATTGAGCATCCTGTCGAACAAAAAAAATTAATGTAAAATATATTTGTACAGTCTTCAATTTTTATTCTTCTATAGGAAGCTCTATATCCTATCTTGCTTTTACTGAGCTTTTTATTTTTATTTTTTTAGGATTACTATATATACATATTAATGTTTATATTAACTCGAAATTTACAGAATATTTTGGCTTCTGAACTTAATATTTACATTTACGTATTGTTTATATATATATATATATATATATATATATATATATATATATATAACTACTTAATTTACTAACATAAAATTAATATACGTAAGTATAGATTTATGCGTAAACTTTAAGTATTTACTTCAAAAGTGCTCTATACTCAGGTAGAGCTAGTTAGTAAGTTATAAAATGTATATGGCGATTCAGCTACACTAAATATTCCGCGTTTCATCCACTCTGGGATTCTTCAGGCTTATGCGCATAAGCCTGAAGAATCCTAGAGTGGATGAAACGCGGAATATTCAGTGTAGCTTAATCGCCATATTCGTTTTATAAGTTTCTCTCTCTCTCTCTCTCTCTCTCTCTCTCTCTCTCTCTCTCTCTCTCTCTATATATATATATATATATATATATATATATATATATATATATATTACCACAGCCAAACATGGTCGCAGCTCATATAAGTCATGAAAGCCAACTAATCAGAAGTCCTAGACGTTGTTACTCTATGGAAATAATTAGATCATATCTCAAGTTCTTAAAATTCGCACACACACACACACACACACACACACACACATATATATATATATATATATATATATATATATATACTAGCGGGGGTACCCAGCGTTGCCCGAGTGTTTGTTTCCGGGACGGGGGGGCTAAAAATGTTATGGTAGGTAAGTAGGAAGGATCAAACCCGGAGTCATGAGTAAAAGTAGGAAAATAATGTGTGAAAAAAAAAAAAAAAAACAAAGAAAAAACATCTGCAACGTTAACAGTTCGGCCACCAAGAAAAGTCCATTCCAGTTGTTTAGGAAAAAAAAACAAAAAAAAAACGACTACGGTAGGTCGGCGCGAACGTGAAAATATAATGTGAATTGTCCAGCACGCTAACCACTACGCCACAGAACACTGCAGCTGAGTTTAGTGATTTTAAATAACTTCACAATAAAGAACTACGAAGCCAAACCGGTGTTCTCTTCTCAACTGTTCCTTGTGAACGATCCCCAAACGGTGTTAAGTGGTGGCAGGGGGAGGAGGAATTTATTAGAGAGAAATATTTTACCACTTCCATTGATCTTAACCGATTTTGGCCGTGACTTCTCAGCAGAAAAAGTATAGAAATCTAAGATTATCGAGGAATTTGAGAAATAATAAGCCTATAACACACCTCCGATATTGTTCTGCCGTTTGTGCATATTATATTTGCATGGAATATCTTGATTTTTTATCCTATTAAGGTCAAAATCAGGCGAGAAAAATGAGTTCATTTTATTTATGTAGAGAAGAGAAGAAATATATATATATACTACGCAGTTGTGTCCGTTAATACGTGCGAAAATTGTAGCCCGTTGACTTAAAATTAGTGGTTTATGCCAATTGATGGCGGAATATTGCTTGTTGCTAATTTTTGCATAAAGAACAAATCTTTATGAATCCCAAATTATTCCTTAATGTACATAAAAACAATAATGCACTGCTTATTTTTTTCAGCAGTTTATAAAGAAATGTTACATAATAATTTTCAAACGAACCGCCCCAGTCATTCCTGGAAAAAAGCGTCTAGAGTAAATATCCCTTTTTATTTCTAATCCCTGCATCAGAGGTATACTATAATCTTTAGTTCGCTACATATTATCATAACAACAGTCCATATTATGTATATATATATATATATATATATATATATATATATATATATATATATATATATAGTCATCCACATACAGTACTGTTGCGCTGTTTCACAGCTTATTAGTGCGGCTAGACAAGCCAATACCTAAAGCCGGGATCGAAACCCGACCGCCCAAAAGACACTCAGAGCTT
>NC_136505.1:108784351-108869351 GCF_053919585.1 Euprymna scolopes
CTGATCTAATTTTAGCTCTTTAAAAAGCTAAAACTCTATTTATCTAAGCTAACCCGGCCGTAAAGTACGCTTAAATATGATATTTTAATTCTTGCAGATTTCGTATAAATTATTAGTTAGTTAATGTTTTATCGATGTTTATATATTATAAACTTGCGATTTGAAAAAAAAATACTATTATGCCTTGTGTGCATTAGTTTTAATTGAAACAAAAACCAAAACTTCTGAAGAATTCTTGGTAAATTTATTTATTACAAGAAATAGAAGTGTGGCACTATTTCCTTGTGCCACTGTTTCTAACACACTCTGCAGCATGGACGGGTGGTAAATTGTCCATGAGCGTAGAGATACAAAGAAACCCCTTCCCATAATCCCCTTGCTATCTTTCTGTCTCTTTCCTGCACGACCACCATGATGTGAGGACGCATAGACTGTCTCTCCGTAAATGAGGGGGGCCACCCCCTCCCTCAACACTAGTTAGGGTAGGTTAGTTAGCTTTGAAAAGCCTATTGTAAAAATTAATTGTAAATTGTTTTTTTTGTAATATATATTGTATCTCTAATGTAAAATAAAATAGTTAGTTATACCTTTGTATATTACAATTGTGTCGCGTGTCATTTTTCTTGTGTCTGCCATGAATGCCTTCATAAATGTCTTAAGTCGAAAGGCGGCCCTGAGGACAAAGAAATGAAGATTCCCACCAGAATGCCACCAGGGTGAAGAGATCATCTTGAGAAAGGAAAGGAGCCACACCCAAAACCAACATCTCAGGTATGATTTTCTTCTTACTACACAGACCCTAATGACTGGCCCATCTTCATGTCTTCGTGAGACCGCTTTAAGACATTTACTATAACACGTCTGTCGGTCACACCCCAGTGACCGGCTGATAGTGGTATAAATGGTGCCGTGACCAGGATTGACCCTGGTTAATTACCAGACGGATCTCGTCGCATCTGTGTCGCAGTATAAATGATGCACTATGACCAAGACATATTGTTTCCCAGCATGGAAATAATTTCGACTCTTAAACCCACGGCACAACCAAAAATAATGACCACTAGACGAATCGAATAAAAAAAAAAATGGTCCACGGTCTTTAAAAACGGAAAAAACTATTATTTCTGGCAAAATTTTAAAAAAATGGCAGACCAGTACACACGCGCACAAAAAAAAAACGCACTCAAAAAGGAAAATTCAGAACCTGAACAAAAAATTGTCTTGCACCTACAAAAAAAAAAAACAGTTTACAAAAGATCGATTTAAAAAAAAAAGAGTATTGAAAGTAACCCTTCGAACAAAAAAGTAAGAAATGTGTCCCACACAAAAAAAAAAAACAGAGATGAGAAAAAAGTGTCTCTAGAATATGCAATATCTCTTTCTCTCTCACGCTTTCTCTCTTTCTGTCTCTCTCAAGATATATATCGATATGTGTGTATATCTATGCATCTTGTTATTACATGAAAGAAAAAAAAAAAGAAAAAAATCCTTCAAACACGAAGCTCGAAAAATAAATTTAAAAAAAAAAAGGAAATAAAATAAAGGATACCTAACATTTTTTATCTGATCTTTATTTCAGGTTTATAAAAATATAGGACTTTTTAAAAACATTCTTTTGACTTTGCAAGTGTTAGATTCAGATTTGAAAAAATAGAACTTTTACATTACATTTTATTCCATGAACAGTTGATGTGTTTATTTTTCATGTTCATTAAAGCTGAAACATAAGGGGACATTTTTTTTGAATTGATAATGTTTCTTTTATTGATGTTTGTCTGTTTAAAAAGAAAAAAAAAATGTTACTAGTAAAAAAAAATGGGGGTTAGATAATATGAAAGTTTTGTGTTAGAATGTATTTTACAAAATTGTTCAAAATAAGATTGTTTTTCTATTTAGTTATTTGTTTTAAACTCGTAGAAATGTTTAATGTCTACCTGTCACTCATTTTTTAAAACAATGGCCGCACATTGGAAAGATAAGCGAAGATGACCTCGTCATGGTGTTTGCGAGGGTGTTGAGGAATGGATGGTAGAACAATGCTATCTGCCTCTCTCTCTCTCTCTCTCTCTCTTCTTCTCTCTATCTTTCTCTCTCTCTCATTCCCTTACCTTTTAGGGTCTATGAGGACGAGAGAGAAAATTGTCGAAGATTTTTTTGTTATTACGTAATGATATCATGAGGGTGGTAGGGTGTGTAATGGCATCACTCTGTCTCTATCCCCTTCTTTCCCCCCTCAGTCTCTTTCTCTACTCTTGCGTTTTAATGATTGTATAGCTAAACCCCCATGGCTGATTGCAGGAGGGCATATAATAACGAATTAACTTGGAGTTTTTTTTAAATTTTTCTACCAAGTTTAAAGAACAAAATTATTTATGCTTCGTTAAATTACATTAAATGATGTCTTCAATTGTTTTTTATTAAAAATAAAAACTGAGACAATTATTCAAACAGCACTTAAAGTACTTTTTTGAAGTCTTCGAGTGTTTGGAAAAGCCAACTGTTACATGATTACGTTAATTTTTTAAGAGTTCTCTGAAATGTTCATAGTTTTTCTTAAAGAAAAATTACGCTATTACATTTCGAATATTCTCTGAATTTTTAATAATTTCTAAGGAAATATTGTTTGACTAACGAAAGAGATTTTCCTGAACTCTAGATGATTTTAAGGAAGAATTATTCGAGCAAATTCTTTAATTGAAGGTTTATTTGAAATTGGACCGTATGATAGGGGTCCCTGAAATATTGACTGAGGAGTATATACGTAAAATTGAATTAATTATTAAGAAAAAAAAAAGATTTCCTCAGTCTAGAAAGATCTCTCTTTAATTGAAACTTTAATTTTTTCGAGCTGTTAACTATACAGAACTGGTCGTTAACTAATGTGACTCCCAGGTGTGGCGGGAGTTTATTAGTTCGAAATAATCCTTGTGAGTGAGTTTAGGAAAAGAATTGCTTTTAAATGATAAAATAATTACTTGGAAAATAAAGTTAATTAACATGAAAAGTTTCTGAATTCGAAATGACCTGGATAATGGTCTAAAAGAAGAAATGATTTTTAAGAATCAATTAAATAACTTTAAATGTACACTGAATTTTAAAAATAATAATTACGAAATGAAAAAGTTTTGGGATGTCTCTGAATCTCATTGTGAAGGGTGAATTGATTCAAAATGAATTTTCTATGATCTTTTCGGAAGATTAATTTTAATAATGAACCAAATGTTTGGAATAATTTTTGAATTGTATTACGAAAAATGGGTCTATTCGAAGTTTATGACCTTTTGAGAAGATTGGTTTTTATAATAATAAATGAATTACTTTGGAAAGAAGTTAACTAACATAAATTGATTTTACCGATGAACCAAAATACTTGAAATAATTTTTAAATTTTGGAATTAAATTTTAATGATCTTTTGTAAATCAAGTTTTGAAAAAAATACACATACTTTTTAAATGTACCCTGAAATTTGGGAAAAAGTTAATTATGAATGTAATAACTTGTAATGCGTTTGCATTGTGTAAACAAATTCTAATTGTGACCGAGGTGCTCTGAAATGATTTTTTAAAAATGTTTTCTTTTTAAGAAAAAAAAATTGTTAACACCCTATTTCATTGATTTAATGTATACCAGGTTTCTGAATTGTTTATTTTTGGAAATTTTTTTCCCCCTAATTGAGTATTCTAACTCATGAAGGCTGAGTGCCCTTCTTAATTAATTCTTTATATAATTAATAAATATTCCGTGGTGGATAGTTTTTATTGGTCGCTCGGCGGCAGACTCCTTGCTCTAACAGAATTAATTGGATTAGATCCTCTGAAGACCGAGGTTTTACTAAAATCCATATAGGTCGGCGTGATGAGGTCACGTAACCCCGACTTATCTAAAATACATTATACTGGTTGCTGAAGAGAGCGTAAGTCCAGTAACTGAAGTAATAACTTGGAATACATATAGGTCGGCGTGATGAGGTCACGTAACTCCGACTTGGTTAAAATACATTATACTGGTTGCTGAAGGGAGCGTAAATCCAGTTACGGAAATAATGTTATGCAGACTAAATTAAAAAAACGTATAGGTCGGCGTGATAGACTCACATAAAATCCGGCTTAGTGAAATACGTATAGGTCGGCGTGATAAACTCACGTAAAATCCGGCTTAGTGAAATACGTATAGGTCGGCGTGATAAACTCACGTAGAATCCGGCTTAGTGAAATACGTATAGGTCGGCGTGATAAACTCACGTAGAATCCGGCTTAGTGAAATACGTATAGGTCGGCGTGATAAGCTCACGTAGAATCCGGCTTAGTGAAATACGTATAGGTCGGCGTGATAAACTCACGTAGAATCCGGCTTAGTGAAATACGTATAGGTCGGCGTGATAAACTCACGTAGAATCCGGCTTAGTGAAATACGTATAGGTCGGCGTGATAAACTCACGTAGAATCCGGCTTAGTCAAATACGTATAGGTCAGCGTGATAAACTCACGTAGAATCCGGCTTAGTCAACTACGTATAGGTCGGCGTGATGAACTCACGTAAAATCCGGCTTTGTTAAAAAAATATTATACTGGTTGCTTAACAAAGTGTAAATCCAGTAACTGAAATCGTGATGCCATTGCCTCGATGGAGGGCGAGGATGATTACCCTCTCTGGTATTTGAAGCAGTATACCAGCCTACCAGGAGCCTGGTGGAAAAGATAACTTGCTTCACTGAGTTCCTGATGGAACGTAGAGCATGGAGACATTGATTGCTGACGGCCGGTTGACGCACCATTCACGGAAAATTAGGGACTTCTGAAATTTATGAATGCTCATAAATTTCGGATAGCATAGGGAGGGATGTGGCACTATTTCCTTGTGCCACTGTTTCTAACACACTCTGCAGCATGGACGGGTGGTAAATTGTCCATGAGCGTAGAGATACAAAGAAACCCCTTCCCATAATCCCCTTGCTATCTTTCTGTCTCTTTCCTGCACGACCACCATGATGTGAGGACGCATAGACTGTCTCTCCGTAAATGAGGGGGGCCACCCCCTCCCTCAACACTAGTTAGGGTAGGTTAGTTAGCTTTGAAAAGCCTATTGTAAAAATTAATTGTAAATTGTTTTTTTTGTAATATATATTGTATCTCTAATGTAAAATAAAATAGTTAGTTATACCTTTGTATATTACAATTGTGTCGCGTGTCATTTTTCTTGTGTCTGCCATGAATGCCTTCATAAATGTCTTAAGTCGAAAGGCGGCCCTGAGGACAAAGAAATGAAGATTCCCACCAGAATGCCACCAGGGTGAAGAGATCATCTTGAGAAAGGAAAGGAGCCACACCCAAAACCAACATCTCAGGTATGATTTTCTTCTTACTACACAGACCCTAATGACTGGCCCATCTTCATGTCTTCATGAGACCGCTTTAAGACATTTACTATAACACGTCTGTCGGTCACACCCCAGTGACCGGCTGATAGTGGTATAGAAGTACATAACAATTAAACGACTCGGATGTAAGCGTGAGACAGAAAATAACACGCTATTCTATTAATATATAGATCACTATTTCATCTTAAATTGACCTGTCTGTACAAACGTGGTCAATCTATCAATAACTGCCGTTGGCCTTTCACACAAAACTGATAAAGATACACAACTAAACACACACACACACACACACATGTATATATAGATGCTATTTTTTTTTGTTTTTGCGATAGTTTTTGAATGAATTCAATTATTTTCGAAAGTGCATTTTTACCTAAATGCCAGTCGGGAATAATTTTCCCTTTAACCAATTTGGTACACACACATAAGGAACGGAATATATACTGTTTTGTGGGGGTAACAAATTTGTTAAAGGGAAAATTATTTCCAAGTTGCATTTAGGTATAAATAATTGAATTCATTCCAAACGTATCGCAAAAAACAAAAAAAAACAAAAACAAATAACTTCTAAATAAATCGCGATACATCAAAACAGTCGACGAGATGGACCAGCAGATAAAGAGTTCAGGCTCATTACCGTGGCGTCCTGATTTCGAATCTCGCTAGATTCAGCCACTCGAATTAGTCGTAGACGACGAAACACGTATCAGTGCTTAATTATATATATATATATATATATATATATATATATATATATATATATATATATATATATATATAATCATTAAGTTTCAGGAAACAAATAAATTAGAAGCTTTGTCAACATTACGGGGCGTGATTATTTAATGATTTTTTTCAAATTAAAAAATAGGTGTGATGTAATCAATTACCGCATGGACTGTGAATTCCAAAAGAAATAGATTAAGAAAACATAGTAATGTTACTACAGTGTGAAACGATAAAATTATCGCCATAGAAAAGACGACATGATTCCATTTCCGTTGGATGAAATACGGTTTTTTTTATTGCAGACCATCGACTAGTTGGCCAATTGTGTATAAATCCCAAGAGCGATAGGAGTCTTTTGTTTACTAATAGTGGGTGTTGTTTAATTTTCTGACGCATTACATCCATTTGTTGACTGTGCTAGTGTCTCATTCATTCAAAAACAATAATAGATAAGATCGCTCGCAGGCCACCAAACAGTAAGCGTATCCGTCTCTTGGTGCAACTCTGGTTTTTGATAGTGTCATGAAGCTTTTTCGGCGACTTACCGCTGAGTTGAGCGTCGCCGGTTGTTTGAAAAAAAAATCAACTTTTCTGTCGTAAATCACAACCCGATGCGTAAGAAAAGGAAGATGACACTTCATGACTGCGTGTCTTTTTTGTTATTAAATTTTTGAGGCACACATTTGTCAAGATTTTGTCTTTTCAATCTCTCTCAAGTGGTTGGAAATTGTCGTATACGTTACACCTAATTCAGAAGTAAGTTCTTGAACAGTTGCGCGTGGATTGGCTTCGCCTAAAGCTCTTAATTTTATGTGGTAAACATCCGATGGCCAACCACTACATCATCTTGAAGACTCTCGTCACTGCTGCGACATTTCTTTAACCACCATGTTATTGTGCGTTAAGTAGTGGTTCCTGGTCCAAACGCTGTTTCGGCCTAGCTTGATTTGAAATAAGACAACTGAAGCATGCATGGTTCCCCGTGAGTGCACAGTGAACGATGCATAAAAAATGACTGAGGCCAGCATTTGTCCTTCTCGTTTTGTCCCAAATGTCCCCAGGGGATGTCAAATCCGAGTGAGAATGAGCAAACGGGCAGTTTTAGGCCTTAAACTAGGGCTTGTTAATTTGAGTTCTGCACCATGCAAAAAAAAAAAAAAAATGAGTAAGTTCATCATTTGCACCCGCCTATTTAATCCTAAAAATCCCGAAGGCCTTAACATATTCAAATTTGAGTTCAGCACCATGCTAAACTGCTAAATAGACATAGACAGGGAATTTTGGACAAATATGGTAAAATAGTCCCCAAAATCAAGTGTTTTTATTAGCCCTAAAAGAGCCCAAGAAGTATAGACGAACAAAATTACACAGAAATCAGTTAGTTACATAATTTCAGAAAGTTTTATAAAAATCCAAGAAATCAATTTTTTTAATAAGCGCAAAAATGTCAATTTTAGTTATAAATTGCAATGCACCCCTAGTGAGAAGAGACAACCGAAGTTTTCTTGGAAAATCCGTTCTATTATTTTTTTACTTATGTTTAATGTTTGTACAAAATTTCAATAAATTCCAAGGCGTAATCCTTGAGGTGAGTGCGGATAGACGAACGGACGAACGGACGAACGGACAAGGGTGAATGTACAGGTCGACCCTTCCTTTTGTCGACCAAAAATTGTGCGACTTCGTTCTTTTCCATTTCGTATTCAACCTGCTGCAAAGAAGACATCTTTTTTTTAACGATTGTTATTTAAACAACACAACTCTCTCTCTCTCTCTCTCTCTCTCTCTCTTTCCTTATATATATATATATATGTATATATATATATATATATATATATATATATATAGGCCCGGAGGCCACTCGAGGGTAAGGGTTACTGGGTATACATTAGTCAATGTGATTATAGCGTAGTAAACATAATTAGTGGAATTTTTGTAAGTTGAGTTACATAGGAGGACGGTTCATCAATGTTTACATTGTCTTGAAGACAATCACATTGTAGTCAGCTTAAAAGCAGGCAAACGGAAGAGAGTTCCACAGGCGTGTAGTTCTAAGAAAACAGCTCCGCTCATAGAATCTACATTTAGGTTTAAGCACAGATAAAGAGTGTGGGAAACTATTGGTAGTGGTTCTGGCTAGACGAGTGTTTTTCGTGAAAGTTTCTTGGGGGGAGGGACTATAGATTGAAGCTCAGATAAGCACCTGCCATGGAAATAACGGTAAGACAGATATAGGCTCGCGACGTCTCTTCTGTGGGAAAGAGGTTGCAGGGAAGAGAAAAGGGCATTCCCCACTAAGCTAAGTCTATTTTGAATTCTGTCAAGGCAAGATAAGCTGCTTCTAGCAGCTCCTGCCCAGATGTGGCAACAGTATTCCATCATTGGCCGTACCTGGCTTTTATATAGGTAGAGAATTGCATCAGAAGTGAGATATCTACTGGAGAGGTAGAATAATCTTACCATTTTCCCAGCGACCTTGGCAACGGATTTGATATATGTGTTCCATTTCAGATCAGGAGTAAAGGCCAAGCCCAAAAGCTTGTCAAAAAATAAGGCCTCCCCAATATGAGAGCCTATCTGACATCAATTGAATGGGGGAAACGGTGATGAGACAATGGGAGGTGATGCGTGATGGGAGTATAGAACTTGTAGATATGCAGCTTCAGTGCTCTTCACTCCCTGTAACACTTCTTCATTATATTGTATTCTTGTATTATTCTCCATATTATTATTATTATTATTATTATTATTATTATTATTATTATTATTATTATTATTATTATTATTAAGTGAGGATAGCAAGGTAGAGGTATGGTGGGACAAAAGTGTCATAACGACCAAGCAATTGGAACATAATCGTCCGGATTTGGTCGTCATTTACAAGGTCTCAAAAACTGGCAGATTGTAGACTTCTCAGTACCCTGGGACAGGAATGTGAGAGACAAGGAGAATGAGAAGTGGAGCAATTATGCTCCATTGGCTTTGGAGATAAGGCGTATACACGGGGTTGAAACACAAATAATCCCGGTCGTAGTTGGTACACCAGGAGTAGTATCTGGAAGGGCAATTGAAACAACTTCAAATATGGTTTTCAGACCTCTGCAATTGTATGTACTTCCAACATCCTTAGGAAAACCCTTGATCTTTGAAGCTCCTGGTTTGAAGTCGGGATTAAGGGAAATCATCTGGAAATGAATCTCATCTCTTTACAGAGAGACGTTGATAAACGAAATCAGAATTATTATTATTATTATTATTATTATTATTATTATTATTATTATTATTATTATTACTACTACTATTATTATTTTATTTTTTATTATTATTATTTTATTTATTATTATTATTATTATTTTATTTTTTATTATTGTTATTTTATTTATTATTATTATTATTTTATTTTTTATTATTATTATTTTATTTATTATTATTATTATTATTATTTTATTTTTATTATTATTATTATTATTATTATTATTATTATTATTATTATTATTATTATTATTATTATTATTTGCTCTAGTTCTCACAGAGATAAGCGATAGATATTGCTCACTGAAAACAACCTATAGTGTTACTTGGAGTTTGGGTAATTTCTAGTATTCTTACCTCTTTATATAGACTTCACAAATGAATTTGCACGGTTGTAACATCCGCTTGACATTGACTTCTCTGTTGCAATATCTATTAGTCACCACTGGTATTTAGTTAGCAATAAGCATCCGCAAGGTTCCAGTCGTCTTTGCACTTATCTATCGGAGACCTGCCTAATTCTTTCATTCCATGAACATGTCATCCCCCTGGACCTTCTTCAGTTATTTAATGTAGCGCAGTTTACCGTGACACACACACAACGATTTATTTAGTCACAGGGGCCACCGTCAAAGATGACCCTTTGACAACAGCTTACAGATTTCTCTGAAGTCTGAGTGACAACAGGTCTCCCCAGATTTCCAGTACTCTCAACCTCTTTCAATAACATTTGCAGATGAATTTGCATCATCGCAACAGCCGTTTAACATTGATTTCTTGTTGGTGGCGATCATTCGTCTTTACTGAAATTTGGGCGGCAAACATCATCCCCAAGGTCCTAGTCCTCTTTGCACTCATCTAGCAGAGGTCTGGTTAGTGCTTTCTCCCGTCGGTCTTTTCACACTCCTTTACACTCATAGCTTATTGGTGTGGCGTCTATTTTCTTTGGTGACACACAAATGGAGGTCGAAGATTTTGGTGCGGAGGGTTAATTTACAATTATGGTGTTAGTTTTCATGATTGTATGTGATTCTGCCTTATGTTTTATCGCTGTAGTATTTTCTGTATGTTCAGTCTGTGCCTGTAGCTCATGTGTGTTAGTCTCCGCATTCCATGGTTTTCCGTAATATTTCAGCCGTTTTTATTATCGTTATCCGTTGTATCTCATCAGCTATCCTTCTGATTACAATCTCTCCCATTGACTTTTCAATGTTTTTTTTAGGTATTCTTCCTAACGTTCCTACTATTAGTAGATTATCTTGACATTTTCATTTTCCATATTGTTTTGAGCTTTCTGGCCAGTTCAGTGTATTTTCTCCGCTTCTCTGTCTCCTCGAACTTTTCTCTGTGGTCTTCTAGAACGTCAAAATCTACAACTTGCCATATCTTATCCCTCTCGTAAACTAGTATGGCATCCGGTCTCCTTGCTTGGATAGGTTTAGAAAAGGTTGCAAATATAAATTTAACTATTTCTGTTTATTCCTAACAAGGCATATCGTCACTTTGGCGTACCGTGGCTACTATTTAGGACAATACCTAGGACAAATAAACAAGACGTTAGTTCACGTTACATTTAAATTTCTGCATATTAGGATAGTCAGGGAAACAGGTAACAGGAATGGAAATTCCAAAGTCTAGCTGTGTTTTGTAGTCGGGGAGTTCATATCAGAGACACATAATACGGAAGATAATAATGACATTTATAGACTGTTTATATCAGGACAACGATTGTGACGATTCTTGGAGACTTCGCGTTATTTTTATACGGAGCTAGGACATTTATACAGTTCTTTTATATCAGAAGAGGAGGGGATACATTACTTAAAATGGTGGCGGAGGGGACACATAATACTTGAGGGAGGTATACAAAGTTCGTTTCGCGATACCTCCATTCAGTCTCAAAAGACAAATGGTACCCCCTGTAGGGGCAGTAACCCGTGTAATTGTGAGGCAAGGTACTATTTGAGTCCAGTGGCAAGTGAAAGTCCAGGATGACTGGACACAATGCCGAGATAAACGGAGAGCACATACAGCACCTGAAAGTCCCAAATGGTCATCCATTTAGTACTGACCAGTTTCAACGTTGCTTAACTTTGATGATCCAGCGAGAACCGGTGTAGCAACGTGATTATGCCGTACTAAGTCAATTTACAAGATGGTAGACAAAACAGATTTACCTTTCAAATATTAAAAATATGATGATACTTTTATTCATACCAGCGGGTGATGATGCTGGTCAAGGATTCAAGCCCTTACGACTATATGGTCTCCTCTTCCCTCCTTCGCCTCCCAGTTCTTACTAAATTGCTCTCCGACTCTCGTCTCTAACTGACTCTAAGTCATCTCATTATATTGGTAATCTCTTTTCTTGATAACGTCAGGGGCGTGGCCAAACAATGTTACTACCTCACGTTTCAAATTACACGTGCACTCTGCACATGCATCTAAATGCCCCTGGTAAACAAAAAAATTACTAAATTGAATTGTTTCGTTTTTAACCTCTTTTGTTAATCATTATTTCTAAACTCATATTATCCATTCTTTTAACTGACATATTTAATATCCAGTAATTTTTAAAAGAATGAACAATCGATTGAATTCCTAAATTAAATATTTATTATTTTTTAACACTTGCCTGTTAGGTTCGATTCTAACCTTTTCCAAATATCATTATCAAACTTATCTAGTTTGCTCTTTTACTTACTGGGATCTGTCCTTTTTTACATAACAGCTGTACCAGTGAAGAAACTATTAGAGTAAAAAAAAAAAAAAACTTTCTGGCATTTAGAGACCTCTACAGTGAAGGGTGAGATTTTGTTGTTAAGTGGGTTTGTCAGGGATATGTACGTCGAGGAGCGCAAGTGCAATGCGGTTGTCAGATCACATTCGATGTTCAAACAGTAAATGGTGAATCATTAATAAAAATATTTATTTTATGTTCTTTTAAGGTGATGTATGCACGGTCTGAAAAGTGATTAATGACAAATTTGGTTTTCGATGAAGAAAATATGCTGTCAGTATGAGGTATAAATGAAAGGAACCTGATGATGAAAAGAAAAAAAAAGCAACATTGAATGTAAAGTAGATGACAAAAGGGTTCACAGGAAAAAGAACGGATGAAAAGGGAAACGTAATTAGTAAACAAAAGAGGGGAAATTGGGTTTTTAGAAACACAAGAAAGTATAAAAAGCATTTGAAGTTTTAAGACTTAAAAAGAGGCGCCACATTTTACAAAAAACAAATGGTGAAAAATAAACTAAAGTTTAATGAATTAGATGATAGTAACGAACACGTCGAAAAGTGTATGGGACCAGTTCCGATGAGAGAAGATAATGGACTATATATATATATATATATATATATATATATATATATATATATATATATATATATATATATATATATATATTCAAATAGAATTGTAGAAGCCGGTACAACGCAGAAGTAACGGAAAGACACAAGCTGAAGCAGATGAGAAATTTTATTAATACAACTTATACATTTCTCACCTGCTTCAGCTTGTGTCTTTCCGTTACTTCTGCATTGTACCGCCTTCTACAATTCTATTTAACTACATACTATACAATCCTTCAAGCAAACTACACCCACCTCTTATATATATATATATATATATATATATATATTCCTTTAAGTATATATATATATATAAATATATATATATAGTAAGAATTAAAGGAATAAATTATAAGATGGTCAACATCATCCATTTTGGAATATAACTTTTTTGTCATTTATTCTCTATATTGCTCTGTAATTACACTGAGCCTCTTAAATAATGATTGATATATATTATAAGAAATTATATTTATACAGACAGATATATATATATATATATATATATATATATATATATATATAAGGTAAAATTAAAAGCCAAGAACAATGCGAGAGAATTTTGCGTTATATCACAGGAATCTTATAACAACCTTGCTATAGAGCATCTTTCCAATACCGACCTTTACACCCCAGCACATAATATCACTGCTGCTCGTATTGAGAACAACATTAACAAGACATGGTCTCAAATTTGTTTCAAAAGAAATCTCCCAAAACAACACAGACTAAATTTTATTACTAAATACAGCAAATTACCTACCTTTTATCACCTTATTAAAACCCACAAAAATAGCACACACACACAGATCAGACCCATTGTTTCAAGCGTTAACGGTCCCCTTTATAAAATCTCTTGGTTAATATCCCGCCTACTTAAACCTCTACTCTCTACCTTCCCAGCCCATGTTAGTAGTTCCAACCAAGTAATTAACAGACTCAACGATCTACCACACCATCTACTCAAACTATACAGATACCCATTTAGCCTAGACGTCGTTTCTTTATACACCTCCATTCCTGCACATCCAGCCATTAATCTCATGGCAGACATTATAGCATCTAAAAACCCACAATGCTTCGGAATTACTCCAGGAGATCTCTTACAACTCCTCCGTATTATAGTAGACAACACTTACTTTACTTTCCTACAAAACACGTTCAAACAAGTATCTGGACTACCCATGGGCTCCAGTCTATCCAGTATTCTTGCCATTGCTTATATGGACAAACTCGAAAGACACACCCTTAGTACCTGCTATTCTTATCTCCTTTTTACTAGATATATCGATGACATTTTAATTATCACATACTCCCGCGAAGAAGCTATTAACATTTTCCACAAATTCAATAACGCCGACCCAAACTTAAAATTTACTATAGAACACCCAGACTCTTCGGAATCCCTTTCTCTACTTGATTTTAAAATACAAATAAAAAAAAATGGTGCCATATGCACTGAATTCTACAGAAAACCCGCCAGCAAACGCCTCTTCGTACATTTCAAATCTGCGCTACCTCTCAAGGACAAACTAAACTACGCACATGCCGAAATCTCACGCATACAAGACAAATGCACTAACATCTCCGACAAACATACACACACTAACAATTTCCTACAGACCCTCTCACTAAACGGCTACCCTAATACGATCCTATCCTCACTTAAAAAGAAAAAAACGCAACACCCGACCCTTCTCTAACAATTGTTTTCTAAAACTACCCTTCCTCAGTGACAAAATCTCATCTTCAATCCGAAAAGCCATCCGCAGCGAGGGGCTCAACATTCAACTCATCCACACTGGATCTACTTTAAGACAACAGCTCAACCGAAAACATCCATCGCATACACCTTCCCCTTGTTCACTCTCTAATTGCCCAATATCACACACAGGTTTATGCTTTAAGAACCACGTTGTTTACGACCTACAATGCGCTAAATGCAGTGCATCTTACATCGGAAGCACTACCAGATTGCTTCATCACCGCATTAAAGAGCACTTAAACACTACTGCTTCGTCGTTCTATAAACATATTCGCACTTGCATTAATTCAGAACCAGATTTTCACATCAACATTCTTGCTTCTTCAAGAAACGTAGGTCAACTTCGTATCCTCGAATCTTTAATTATTTCAAAAAATACTCCCACACTAAACAATAGACTGGAATTGAGCTCCGCTTTTATAATATAAGTTTAAAACATAAGAAAAACAATAATTAAAAAAAAAAAAAAAAAAAACAAACCTTGCTTGAATAGTCATCTCCCTTGATTCACAAACGCAACAAGTATTTCAAACATCAACTGATTTATTTTAACGTTCTCCTAACGTCATTTTTTGTTCTATATTTCGCGGTATCACGTGGCAAACTCGGCGGCTACTTTTCCAATTTTGAACACTCTTCCGCTGTCTTCTCTTGAAAATGGACTAATAAGTCTGAAATATATTGAGATTTATATCACCATTGAATACAACAGAAAAAAAAAATTACTGTTGTTTAGAGTTAAAATTTGTGTGAAAAAGAAAAAACAAACAACAAAAAAAAGAACTTTATTTCTTTTGTTTGCATTTAATTTTACTCTATATAAAAAAAAATCTCGCATTGTTCTTGGCTTTTAATTTTACCTTATAATTTTCTTCAACAATGCTTCAAGCAAACTACAACCTACATATATATATATATATATATATATATATATATATATATATATATATATATATATTTTATTGTACGGAAGTTCAGAAAAAACATTGGTACCGTCGGTGTCATGCCCAACATATAGGGGACCAGTTAATTGTAAAACGTAAATGATGTTAGGCTCTCGTCAGCCATGTTGTTTCTGTTTGAGGAAAAACATTTCAGGCCCACATTTATTTTTATATATTTCTTTTTTTTTTGCGGGCCTGAATTTTTTTTCCTCAGACAGAAACAGCATGGCTGACGAGAGCCTAAAATCATTTATGTTTTACCATTAACTAGTCCCCTTTAAGTTGGGCTTGAAACAGACGGTTTCAATGTATCCATTGAGTCATACTTGTCTCCAAAAGCCCTACCACATTCTCAGCAACCTTCATTAACAATAGTATTTCACGTATCCATGAATGAGGAACCATGTCATAAGCCTTTCTGTAATCGATACATGCTACGCTCAGATTCCTCTTCTTCTTCTTCTTCTTCTTCTTCTTCTTCTTCTTCTTCTTCGCATCCATCATTATTGCTTTATCAATTAGTAGTTGCTCTTTAGTACCTCTCAAGCTTTTTCGACACCCCTTTTATTCGTCAGGAAAACCACCATTGCTCTCTAGATGTTCATAAATTTTCTTCGGAAATGTTCCAGTTTCCACATCAATGGCAGACATGTAATTGGTCTATAATTATTGGCATCTATTCCTTTTGCAGGATCTTTCCTAATCAGTTTTGTTCTTCCCTTCACAAGCCAATCAGGGACATCTCCCGACTCTACAACCCTTTGCAGAGCAGCAGCTATAAGTGGATAAAGGCATGGAAACTGTTTAAACCAGAAGCCCATCACTCCATCTGGACCAGGTGCCCTCCAGTTTGTCATCCTTCGTATGCCAGATTTAACGTCATCGAGTGTTATCTCAACGTTCTTCATCTGCTGCATTTCTGATAGCCTTTCTCTGACCTCTCCCAACCAGCTAGCCTTCTCATTATATATATATATATATCGCCCTTCGACAGACGAAATCCCACTCCAGAACTTCCTTACATCTTTTGCATTTGGAGTGTTGTTATTTCCCACCTGTTTACTACCATTTAATTCTTCATACAGCTGAGACTGATTGTTCCGGAAAAGGTTGTTCTGCCGAAATGCAACACCTTTTCCAACAAAGTTCCTAATTTTGATACCACCAATGTGGACCTTCTCTCTCAACATTGTTAGAACGTTCACCGTTCCTTTTTCCAGCAATCTATACCTCCTTTCAAGCTCATCCTTGGCTTTCTGTCCTAGTTTAACTCCTTTTCTTATTTCTTCGATTCTACCAATGTCTTTCCGTCACCGTTTAATACTTTCTTCAAGCCGCCTCTGCCAGTGTGGTCTTCTATTCTTTATAATAATAATAATAATAATAATAATAATAATAATAATAGATAATAATAATAAAATAAATAAAAATAATAATGATAATAAAATTAATGACAATAATTATATCAGTAATAATAGTAAAATTAATAATAATAAAAATATTAAAATTATAATATAAAATTATTAATAATAATAATATTAATAAATTAGCAATAATAATAATAATAATAATAATAATAATAATAATAATAATAATAAAAATATCAATATTAATATTGATAATGATAAAATTAATAATATAAATAATAATAATTAAATAATAATAAATATAATATTAATAACAATAAAAGTATTATTTCTTTTATTATCAATAATGATAACAATAATAAAAACAACAATAATAATAATATTAATATTAATAATAACAATAATAATAATATTAACAATAATATTAATAATACCAACACCAATAATAATAATAATAATAATAATAATAATAATAATAATAATAATAATAATAATAATAATAATACGACAGAATGCATGGAATTATCCGACCAAACGGAGATGAGGTTACTAGGAGAGTAAGAGGCCGATAAATACCTAGGAGTTCTGGAAACAGACATTCTCAAAGCAACAGAAATGAATGAGAGAATCGGAAAGGGATACATCAGTTGAACAAGAAAACTCCTGGAAACCAAATTATATAGCAAAGACCTAATAAAAGGTATAAATACATGGGCAGTATCAGTAGTAAGATACTCTGGACTGTTCATAGGATGGGCTAAAGAACAACTGAGACAGCTCGATCAGAAGACCAGGAAACTCATGGCCATGCACAGAGCACTACACCCAAAGAACGATGCTGACCAGTTCTACGTGAAAAAGAAAAACAGTGGGAGGGGACTGGTCTGTATAGACAACTGTGTGAATCACTCTAAAAAAAAACTAGAAAAGTACATAATACAAAAAACTGAAAGGATAATTATGGCAGCAAGAGACACGGAGGAAAAAGAGCAAAACAGAAAACAGAGAAGCAAAGTGTAAGAAAAGAAAAATGAGAAGAGAAACAACTAAGCGGAAGATTCGTAAGGATGACAACGGATGAGTATACAGAAAACACGTGGACATGGGTGCGAAAATGACAGATCCTAAAAAAACTGCAGCACAAGATAACTCGAGACCAACCAACCACATCAAAGCCAAGATCGACAAAACGCAGGAGAATAGCAAATGCAGACTCTGAGGACAAAGGGACGAAGCGATAAACAATAAATAAGCGAATGTAGCAAACTATCCGAAAAGGAATACGAGAACAGGCACGGCCAAGTGGGAAGGGCAGTACACTGGGAATTGTGCAATCAACTGTATCTCGAACGTATGGACAAATGGTACAAGCATAAGCCAGCAACAATAATTGAAAACAAGAATCACAAAACGCTACGAAATATATCTATTCAAGCAAGAAAGCCGGATATAATAATAAAAAGAAAGAAAGGCCCTGCAAAATTGAAGACTTTTCTGTTCCAGATGACCTCAGGATAAATATCAAAGAAAAGGGGAGAAACGAAGCAAATACAGAGAGCAGAAAGGAATACGGATGATGAAGAAAATCAAGATAGTATCCATAATAGTAGAAGCACGACGAACAATTCAGAAAAAATCTGAAAAAAGGATGGGAGAAAGCGGAATCTGAGGAATGGCTTGAAAGATACAACGGATAGTAATAATGAAAACAGCTGAAATGTTAAACAACACCCTCGAATGTGGAGAATAATACACGTGCCACATACGCGGGTTAGATGAGCTGTTGCAGACACAAGACATTAAACGTTACATGAAACGTTACATGAAACGTTACATGAACCAAGAATAATGAAGTTGCATACCTATTAGCACACTATCTTCTCCCCATCTCCTCCCATTATCTAATCACTGCCCCCCCCCCCAAAAAAAAAGAATGATACCAAATAACCCAGAAGGTTCGTGGAGGATGTAAAGATTGAGGAGAGAGCGTCGACCATAACTCCGGTGGACACGTGCCAAGAGAACTGGGGCACTGGGGAGGCTTATTGCCACTCAAATTCCAGTGGAGACCAATGATCGCTGCTAGCGAGAAATCAATGGTAAGCGGCTGTATCGACAATGCAAATTTATTTGCTAATGTTATCGAAAGTGGTAGAGAGTACTTCAAATCTGGGGAGACTTGTTGCCATTCAGCTTCCAGGGAAGAACATACGTTGAAGAGATCGTTTATGACCTGTGTGAAAGCTCCTTGCGAACCAATAATAATAATAATAATAATAATAATAATAATAATAATAATAATAATAATAATGGACTTGTTGTCACTCAGCTTCCAGGGAATACCACAGGTTGTTTCTAAGGAGAGATCTTTGATGACCTGTGTGAAAGCTCCTTTCGAGCCAATAATAATAATAATAATAATAATAATGAAAGAGAAAATTGGAAAGGAATACCTCAGGAGAACAAGAAAACTCCTGGAAACGAAATTGTATAGCAGAAACCTAATAAAAGGTATAAATACATGGGCAGTATCACTAGTAAGATACTCTGGACCGTTTGTAGGGTGGACAAAAGAAGAACTGAGACAACTCAACCAGAAAACCAGGAAACTCAGGACCATGCATAATGCACTACACACAATGGACGATACTGACAGACGGCGGGAGAGGACTGATCTGTATAGAAGACTATGTGAAGGACACATAAAAAGAACTAGAAAAATACATAATGCAAAACACTGAAAGGATAATTATGGCAGCGAGAGACACTGAACAAAACAACAAAGCAGAAAACCGAGAGACAAACGATAAAACGAGAAAAGAGAAATGGGAAGAGAAACAATTCTACGGAAGATTCATAAGAATGCAAAAAGATGAGAATAACGAAAACACCTGGACATGGATGCGGAAAGGACATATAAACCGAGAAACTGAATCTCTAATAACTGCAGCACAAGATAACTCGATAAGAACCAAACATCAAAGAAAGGATCGATAAAACACAAGAAAACAGCAAATGCAGACGAAACAAAGAGACGAAACGATAAATCATATAGTAAGTGAATGCAGCAAATTGGCCCAAAAGGAATACAAAAACAGGCATGAACAAGTGGGGAGGGCGGTGCACTGGAAATTGTGCAAACGACTGCATTTTGAGCGTACAGACAAATGGTACAAGCATAAACCCGCAACAGCACTCGAAAACGAGAACCACAAAATCCTATGGGACAGTGACATACAGACGGACAAACCCATCCAAGCAAGAAGACCAGATGTCGTAATAATGAACAAGAAAGAATAATCCTGTCAAATCGTAGACTTTGCTGTCCCAGCTGACCACAGGGGCAGTATGAAAGAAAAGGAGAAACGAAGCAAATACACAAAACTAGCCAGAGAGTTAAAAGGGATTTGGATGATGAAGAAAATCAAAATAGTACTGATAATAGTAGGAGCACTAGGAGCAATCCCGAAAAACTTCGAAAAAAGAATGTCAGAAATTGGAATCAGAGGAATAGCTGCAAAAGTACAACGACTAACGATAATGAAAACGATTGAAATATAAAGGAAAATCCTTGAATGCGGAGAATAATACAAGAAGACACTATAACGAATAAGCGTCACAGGGAATAAAGAACACTGAAGCTGCATATCTACAAGTTCTACACCCCCATCATGCATCACCCCCATTGTTTCATCACCGCTACTGCCAATAAAAAAGTGACAGCAAACAGCCGAGAAGGATCAAGAAGGACTGAAAGACCGAGGAGAGAGCGCTAGCCAGACCTTGGCTGGACAAGCGCAAAGAGAACTGGAAACTTGGGGAGGCTGAGTGCCATTCAAATTCCAGTATAAACCAATTGCGACTACCAGCGAGGAATCAATGGTAAGAGGCTGCTGCGATGATGCAAATCTATTTGCAAATACTAACGAAGGAGGTGGAGAGAGCTGGACGTCTGGGGAGACTTGTTGTCACTCAGCTTCCAGCAAACACCACAGGTTTACAATAAGATCCTTTGTTGACCTGTGTGAAAGCTCCATGTAAGCCAATAATAATAATAATAATAATAATAATAATAATAATAATAATAATAATAATAATAATTCTGATTTCGTTTATCAACGTCTCTCTGGAAAGGGATGGAATTCATTTCCAGAGGATTTCCCTTAATCCCAGCTTCAAACCAGGAGCTTCAAAGATCAAGGGTTTTCCTAAGGATGTTAGTGGTACCTATAATTGCAGAGGTTTGAAGGCCGCCTAAAACATCAGGGATTTGTAGTTTTTTCAATTGTCCTTCCAGACGACTTGATACTACTCCTAGTGTACCAACTATGACCGGTATTACTTGTGTTTTAACCCCGTGTATACGACTTATCTCCAAGGCCAATGGAGTATAATTGCTCCACTTCTCATTCTCCTTCTCTCTCACATTCCTGTCCCAGGGTACTGAGAAGTCTATAATCTGCCAGTTTTTAATAATAATAATAATAATAATAATAATAATAATAATAATAATAATAATAATAATAATAATAATAATGTGTAAACAATAAAAGAAAGAATACGATTACGAAATAATATACAAAACGATAAAAAAAGATTTTTTAAAAAATGGCATCGCAAGTATTCGAAGAATTTTTAAGTAAATCTGTTACAAGTAAGAGAAAGCGAAGAAAATGGTGCGATAATGACGGAAACAGTCGAAGAACTCTTTAAAAAAACTGAAAACATGTCAGAGTGGCAACACCGTGTGAAAGTATCTTCGGGGATTCTACTTAACAAAAAAAAAACACGTGAAAGTGCTTGTGAGGAGATTTGGTAATTAGTAAAAGCTGATGAGTTGAGAAATTATAAAACGAGGAATGTACCGAAGGGCCCGAACAACGAAACGAACTAAAAACAAACTTAAAAGCATGAAAGGTTTCATCGCGAAAAGAGAACGAGTAAATAAATAACCAAACCGGTGAGATAAAAAAAAAACAGGAATTCATAGCTGCAGAAGCTGAAGGGACGAAAAGATTTAAAGAAATATTGAAGAACATGGGAAAAGGCCTTGAAAACATTATAATAACAGAAAGAAAGCAGCCATTTGGAGAAAAACATTTCTGAAACGTAGAACAGGTAATATTGACAGTTCTCACTCAAAGAATAAGAAAAATAAACGTAATTAAAAGGAAAGATGGCGTAGAAAGAATTAATAACAGAGATCTTCGCGATGGGGATATTTAAAAGCATGTAAAACAGATTCCAAGTGTCTAGTTTGCAGAGAAATTATAGGTGATTTAGTACGAAGAATTAAATACGGTTACCAGGCTCTACCCGGGAGCTTGAATAAAGAATAAAAGTGCGAAACATTGTGCGAAACATTTTTTTTTGTATTAAATCGCACGGAACGTCACTGAAGAAAAAAGAACTTTATATTCATTGAACAGGTTGCCTCGATAATACTTCCTTAAAGGCCAAAATATCGTCGGCTCGATCTGTAAATTTATCAGAGTTTTTAATTCTTTCACGGTGCCCTAATATCTTTTCTGGGGATCATTTCTTATTTTGCATATTTTAAAACTAAATATAAAGTGAATTTCAGAGCATTTCCCGTCAGGTCTAAACATCAGCTGACGTAATATTGTAAACAAACACAGACGGAAGGAGATCATTGACATTATCCTTATTATTTATCTTTTCTTTTAACGAATTAGTTCATCGGGAAAAGTATTGCTCAATATATATAATCTATCATATAAATCCCACCTGTCTGTTTAAATTTATGTATGTATGCATGTATGTACGTATGTGTGTATGTACGTATGTATGTATGTATGCCTTATGTATGTATTTATGTCACAAACTTTCGACAGTTGCCACGGATTTTCACCACATCTGTATCGTTTTGAAGGTCGACCTTTCGGACGACAAATATCGAAAAATTGGTTAAGAACATTTATTGGTTCACCCTCAACTGAGAACTTTCTATTGGGAGAAGTTGCTTTTATTCTCCGATATTTTCAAAGGTCATCCCCTCTTTACGACTGAATAGCCTTAATTTAAACCTTCGCCACTCCTGGTTTGGCGATGGACGCAAAGGCGAAGACGTCACGTTTTTTTTTTTCACGTTTTTTTCTCCTTTGCAGCACGGGTTTGAGCCTGCCTACTACCACTTTTTTTTTTTAGCTCAACTGACATCTCCAAACACTCGGGAAAGGCCGGGCAGCCAGGCTAGTATTCATAAAGGATTGATTCTATAATATACATACGCAATTTGCATGAATTAAACTATCATGTTTAAACGTATTGTACGACCGGGCAACGCCGGGCTACCAGATAATACTAATATAAACACGACGTCTTTATTTATGGTAAATCCACGTGTGTAAGGATAGAAATAAATAAGAGGGTGTTTTCAAAGGCGTGTCCTCATAAAATAGAAAAGACATGCGGTCCGGTGTGTTTTGTGACAGATTATTTATTGTTTAGTTGCGAAGTATAATAAAATACTGAATCCCTGATAAACCGTCATTTGTGATAAGACACAGGTGCTTGACATGTTTTGTGATATTCTCCTCATCAATAAACAGTCGAAACGCGGGTTGTAGAAACCATTTCTCATAACTGACTTCACATCATTGGTTAGTTTAATAACAAGTTCATTTGGCTCATTAACTCGCACATGTCCACCATTCCGCGATGTATTTTACAGTAACGTTTATTTGAATTTCGTAAATTAAAGCATTACTTGGTATTTACATGTTCTGAACCTCAGGACAATATGGCGGAATGCCGGAATCTAAGGAGAAAACCCCAGCGCAACAAATGCAGCCACGTGGCAGTTACCAATAAACTAATTTTTTCCCAAAGAGGAAAAGCAAGGTTTTAAAGAGTTGAGTTATTGTAACTTTTAATAATAATAGTCGTTTTTTCTGAATCAACTATGAGCAAACTACCCGGTTTCGACCCGGCATAATCTAACAGTAGCATTAATGCGAATACTTTCAGCAAACTACCATTTTAGGTGTTATTTAACATTGAATTTGTTATTTTCGTAATTTATTTTAATCTTAATGTTCGATATAATTAAAAAATATCTCGTTCGGTCATTTAATATTGTGTCACTTTCTGACATGGTAGCAGGCTCCCATCGCTTTTGGGATTTGTACATAGTACATTTTCAGCAACAAAAAAAGAACAGTTTTCATCAAGTCTTTTTTTCATTTCTTCTTCTTCTTCTTCTGCTTCTTCTTCTTCTTCTTCTCCTCCTTTTTCTTTTTCTTATTAATTTTCCTTCTCTTCTTCTCATTAATATTATTAGTAGTACGTACTTTAATCTTTGTATAAGTTAGGGGGGTTAGTCATACTGATATGATTTTGCTTGGACCTCTAATACTACGTTATTTTTAATATTTAATTAAGGTTTTCATGTAGGGAAAGTATCTCCATCCCACTTTGTCCTGAAAACCCTGTACAGAGAAACCTTAGTCTGTGTGTATGTATTTGGTGTTTATTGGACAGGCACAATCTGAACATGTTTTAGTATATTGATTTCTAATTGTTATGTTGTATGCCATGTTTATTTAATAGTTTATATCAATTTCCGTTTATCTATTTATTTAGTAATAGGGAGGATAACTAATCTATAGTTGAACGGTAGATACTCATAATTATTTCGCTACTCTCGCTCGCATTTGTACATATTTGCATTTCCAAAATTTAAAGACGTTTATTATTATTATTGTTATTATTATTATTATTATTATTATTATATCATTATTATTATTATTATTATTATTATTATTATTATTATTATTATTGAAGTTTTCACAAAGTCATCATCAAAGATTTCTCCCTTTCAATAACTTCTGGTGTTCCATAAAGTCTAGGTGACAACACGTCCCCTAGATATGAATTACTCACTTCCTCGCTCGATACTTTTTGCAAACAAATTTGCGTTATCGCAACAGCTGTTTGTCATTGATTTTTTCATGCATCGTCCATTGGCCTCCATTGGAACTTTGCCGGCAATAAGCCCCCTGAATGTTCCTATCATTCCGCAATCATTCAATTGTGCTCCTGGTAGTAATGCTCTTCTCGGTTTGTCGGTGTTCCATGACCCTTCACGATTATTTGATGTGGTGTCTATACTGACGTTATAGTATGTTGTGGATTATTATTATTTACTAACTAGAAGTCAGCCATCACAAAGAACAATGTTTTCAGAACAATGTTTTTTTTTTCTGAAGTCTGAATGATAATAAGCCTCCCCAGTACTTTCCACCTTTTTCGATAAATTTTGCAAAAAATCTGCGTTATTGCAACAGCCGCTTACCATTGATTTCTCGTTAGCAGCTACCATTGCCCTTCACCGAAATTTCCGTAGCAATAAACCTTCCCAAGATTCCAACGTCGGTCTAGTAGTGTTTTCTCTCTTCGCTCTTTCCATTCTCCTTGACCCTCATTCATTTGGTGTCGTGTCAATTTATGGTGACACACACAAAAAGGATGGGCGGTATCTTACAATTTGAACATGTGATGTTTCTTTGTCTTTTCTATTTGTAGTCGTTCCTGTGTGCCCAATTTGAGTCTATAATTCCCGTGTGTTAGTCTCTACATTCAAGAATCTTTCATTAATTTTCCAGCAGTTTTCATTATTATCCGATGTATCTTCTCAGCCATCTCTTTGATTGCCATCTCATCCAGTCATTTATCAAAGTTTTTCGGTATTGTTAGTAGCGATCCTACAAATAGTGGTGTTATCTTGAATTTCTTCATATTTCCATACTCTTTTGGGCTCTCTGACCAGTTCAGTGTCTTTGCTTTACTTCTCCTTGTCCTTCATCCTCATTTTGCAACGGAAAAATCTACAATCTGGTAGGACTTTTCATTTTGTAAACTATCATGATATCTGGTCTTCTTGCTTGGATTGGTTTATCCGTTTGTAGTTCAAGATGCAATCGTCTGCATAATTTTCTTAGTAGTGCCTTTCTCGGTTGATCGTTTCTATTCTTATCATTTGTGGGGCTAATTTGTTGAATGCAATTATTATGTGGTTTATTGTTTCGTCTGTTTGTCCGCAGAGTCTGCATTTGTTGTGTATTGTTTCTTGTCGATCTTATGTCTTGGTTCTAATCGCATTATCTTGTGCGGCTGTTATTAAAGATTGAGTTTCCCTGTTTAAGTTTCTTTATTGTAGCCATTTCCAAATGTTCCCGTTAGCCTCATATTTTGCCATCCTCATAAATCGTCCGTGTAGCTGTTTCTCTTCCCATTTTTCTGTCCTGGTCTTATCCCTCGTCTCTTTTTATTTTTTGTTTATTTCTTCCCTTGTCGCGGTAATTATACTATTAGTGTTGTGCATTATGTAGTTTTCTAATTCTTTTTGCGTTATTTACGCTGTCTTCCAGACAAACTGGCCCTCTTTCTCTGTCTTTCCTTTGCACGTACAGTCAGTCAATACCATCCTCTGGGTGTAATGCATTGTGCATCGTTATGAGTTTCCTAGTCTTCTGATCGAGATACCTAAGTTATTTAGTCAAGCTTATAAACGATTCAGAGAATTTTACTAGCGGCACTGCCTATGTGTTTATACATTTAATTAGGTTTCTACTTTATAGTTTTAGTTTCGAGTAGTTTTCTTGTTCTTCTGATGTACTCCTTCCTATTTTCTCTTTCAGTTCTGTTGCTTTGATGGTGTTTACTCCGAGAACACCCAATTATTTGCAGCCATCATCTTCATCTACTGCCCTCATCTTTGTTTTATTGAGTATTACTATACCTTCTGTTGCTTCCAGTTTTTTCTCATACGCACTTTTCCATACCGAATTCCATATGGATATCCTGGATAGAGATTCTGGTCATGTTTATTAACATCCATAGTTCTGTATTGGTTTTTGCAATCAGTTTCAGCTCATCCATGTACATTAGGTGATTCATTCTCTCTTCTGTATTAATGAACTTGTATTCTCCTTGGCATTTATTTAGCATATTGTTCAGGAGCATCATGGCTATAATAAACACTAATGGTAATAGTCATGTCAGTTGTCTATTGTCCATCATCTATCAGTTCAGTTCTTCATGTTCTCATTGCATTTTCTATCGAATTGATTATCTTACTTGCTATTTGGTTCATTCTTAAACATTCCATTATCTATGCTTACAGAATCCTATCATATGCTTTCTTGTAGTCGATCCATGCCATGGCTAAAGTTTTCCTACTTTTTACCTCTTTCGTGATCCATTGGTTGTGTGTTCCTCTTTTTCCTTTTTGGCATCATTTTTGTTCTCCTGATAGTAGTCCTCGGTTTCGGAGGGAATGATAAATTTGTTCCCTTAGTTGTGCAGTTAGTATTTTTCACATTGTAAATAGGCAGATTATTGGTTTGTAATTGTTGGGGATGATCCCTTTTTCTCTGTCTGTGTGGCACACTGATACTACTAATATCTACTGATACTACTAATAATGGCTACTAATATCGAATTCCCTGCCGGAATAATCACGTGACACACCGGTTACCGCTGGATCACCGAAGTTAAGTAACGTTTAGCCTGGTTAGTACTAGATGGGTGGCCATTTGGGACTTCCAGGTGCTATATGTGCTCTCCGCTTATCTCGGCATTGTTTCCAACCACCCTGAAATTTTCCTTGCCATTGGACTCAAACAATGTCGAAAAGGAGAGATGTGGGTTGGGATTGCGCGACCCTTGCCTCACAATTACACAGGCAACTACCACCTACAGGGGGGAATTCTTTATCTTTCGAGACTGAACGGAGGCATCGCGGCACACTGTTGATCTTCTTTTTGTCATTTATTCTGCCACGTGTGCTTTGTGGATACATTTTCACATGTGCTGAGCTAGCCTTTCATGTAGTACTATGGGTTTTGTAAACCAATAGGCATGTATTTCGTCACGACTTGTTGCTCCCCAGTTGCCCATTTTTCGTAGGGTTGTCTTGAGGTTTTCCTTGCTGACTTCATTCTCTGTCTTTTCTTCAGTTTGCGGTGACGTTTCTTTCATGTTTTTCAGCCATTCAGTATTTCTGTTATTATCCTTTCGCCTTTTCCATCTATGGCTTCAGTAGCGTTTTTCTTATGTCGTGTCCGGTTGATTTGCTTTTGTTTTTTCTCCATTAAAATTCTGATAGAATTAACTTTCATCATATTCAAAGGCCCTATTTATTATTATTATTATTATTATTAGTAGTAGTATTATTATTGTTGTTATTATTATTATTAGTATTATTATTAGTAGTAGTATTATTAGTAGTAGTATTATTAATATTATTATTATTAGTATTAGTATCATTATTATTATTATTATTTTATTATTAGTAATATTATTAGTAGTAGTAGCATTATTATAATCATTAGTAGTAGTATTAGTAGTAGTATTATCATTATTATTGTTATTAGTATTAGTATCATTATTATTATAATAATAATTATTGTTGTTGTTTATATTGTTGTTGTTTTCCTAGAACTGCTGTTGTCAGTATTTTATAGTCCCCCTTTTCTCGTTGATCTCAATTTCTCCAGTTTTTTTCATATTATTATTATTATTATTATTATTATTATTATTATTATTATTATTATTATTATTATTATTATTATTCATAATGAGTTTTTAAACATGCCATCATCAAAGAATTCTCTTGCGGAACAACCTGTGTTAAAAATTATTGAAGATAAAACGTGTTGCCAACAAAACGGAAAAGAGGCTTTCAAAAATAAAAGAACTGGTGAAAAGCGTTTGAAGAATTTGAAAGAACTTTGATTTGATTTTGCGAGAAAGAAAAGCCTTGGAAGTTAAAAGAATGGGACGATAATACCTGAATAAAAGGAATTCTTTTTAAAAAATGGAAACATGTCAAACCAGCAAAACTACGTAAAAAGTTCTTCAGGGATTTTTGCAGATAAATGTTTCTGAGGTATTCTGATAATTAGTAAAACGTGGCAGTATGCAAAAATGATACAACAACCACTGTGTCGAATGTCAACAAGGGCAAAAAGAAATAGAGAACAAACTTGGTTGCAAGAGCGGTTTCATCAGAAAAAGGGAGATAAATAAGAAGAGATTAAATAAAGAAGATATAAAAGGGAATTCATAGCAGAAGAATTAGAATAGACAGAAAAAGCTTTAACCAAACATAAAAGAACATAAAAAAAGCTTTGAAATCAAAGAAACACAGAAATATAAAATCGTTTGAGGAAAATTCTTAATCTTGTATCTACAAAGGAGTATTGATGTTTTTGACGTGAATAATGCTCAAAACAAAGTTTATTTTATGGAGTAAGCTAATCTACAGACAAGGAATAATAGGTCTACTCAAAGAATATATAATAACATCTAAATATTGGGGTACCGATTAATAGTAAGTATGTCCTCAGAATCATAACGTGCACTTCTGTAACATACTTTTGTTAATGTACTATTTTTACTACTACTGTGTTTACCTTTATTATTACCAGTCCCCGTGGAACAACACTGGCGACGAGGATTTCGAAACTTACATGCCACAACAGATACTAAAAGAAACATATGATGTTTAAAAATAATAAAAGAGATTTAAAACGAGATGAGAATATGTATTTGTACGAGAAAGACCCAAAGTAATCCAGTACGTTAAAAATAAATACGAGAATATGTATTTTGAAATTATGTAAATTAGTAAAAATTCATGTGTTCTATTAATTGATATATATTGACTACTGTTCTCATTTGGAGTATGTTTATAAGGCTCTGTTTTTTTTTAGGATTATCTGTCGCGTGTAAAGAATGAGTGCACCCACACACACATGTATGCAATCAACAGGGTAAATTAATCGGCCGGTGGTGAATAGTAAACGCAGTTGCGTTTACAGCTGCCGGGGTTAAACACCTGAAAGAGAGCAGGTCGATATAAACAAGTGAAACGACAGAAAGGGGGAAGTCAAAGAGTGATGGTGAGCCACGAGTCACGTCGCTGCGCTGTGTCGCTGCGCTGTGTCGCTGAAAGCCACCCACTTGTTGCTCCCTCTTTCTGTCTACTGAGTAAAGTTTTATATTTTTGTAACGAACGATTTTATTTTTGTTGCGAGTTCTTTTATTTTCATACTAGAAACTGCTATTTGTTGAACTTAGCTACATCGCATACTTTGTTGAACTCGGAAATCTTTCTCTCCTTAGTGCTGGTGACATTCAGAATACAGTTGCGAGAACTGTTATTTTGAAATCTGAAACGTATACGGAATTTCGAACGAAATACTTAATTTAATCTACGACCGTAGTATGCTATTGTTCTGTTGGCTATAAACGGAAAGAAGTTTTAAGCAATTCGCTATTTCTCGCACCGAGGATTGAACTTCTAATCCCCAGAAGAGTGTCGTATGGTACTGGATTTTATGTAGTACTTCATTCGTTACGTTTTGCAGACAAGATGCATTTGAAGAATGTCGGAGGTTACATGGCCCCTCACGTAGTAAGAATAACACTAAAGATGAGGAAAAAATAAATAGGAGAATACATATGACTAAGAAACGCCAACTGCAACGACTTTGTACAAATTTTTTACAGACAAAAAAAGGCTAAAATAAATAATTAGCGAGTTAAACTCTCATCTAACCTTATTTTCTTAAAGCATCACTTAAAAGTTTATGTTCATATAACTACTTTTCTAAACGACGTCCGTATAACTTGATAACACGACGAGGGATTATACGGCTCTGATTCAATTAACGACTCGTCTAAATCCCCTGTTTCTATACAATTACCGACTCTGATTACGATGAAACATTCGAACGTTAAATATGACTTAGAAAAAAAAAATTACAAATAATCTTGTAGTATCTTGGAACATGAATAAGCCTTATACCCGATTAGCTTCCGGGACTTGATAAGTGGTGACCTCCATGTAAAAAAAAAAATAACAAATAACAAAAATATTTAACTAATTATTACTTGAAAACAAATCAATATTCTGACATCTCTATTCATATATAAAAGGTATTTTTTGTATGTCTGTGTGTCCTTGTGTGTTTGTGAGTCCGTCCTTATTAACACCGAAATACCTATGCAGATCTTTTAGAAATTTAACAGAAATATATATTATGTGTAATGGAATGTTCTTCGATATGTTTTTCATCAGAATGCAGAGGAAAATATTGAAGCTCAATAATTCTAAAAATCCTATTAAAAATGAAGTCTGATTTGGACCGAAAAAGACTCTTTTAAAACCTGACATCACAAGTGTATTTGATATGTTTTATCACAGAACAAGTAGAAGGGCCTGGCGTATAAAATCAACAGTAGGTTTTCTAATAAGATAGATGCGCGTGCAAAATGAATGTGTCTGTTATAATAACAATTGAACTATGATACTTGACTTTTGTGTTTCAAACTTTGATTCAATCGTTTATATGAAATAATTTTTCTTTTAAATCTACAATAAGTTGTCTAAATTGCAATGTAGACTAATGTTTTATGAACTAAGTAAATGCGTGGGGCATATGAAACTTACTCCCAATGCACGGCGGTGGGTCTCCGACAAGAGTAGGCAATCAACCTATTAAGATGACAATAAATATATTGGAAGTGTCAAATATTCGTTTATCCTAATTTTTCCCCGGGCAACGTCGGATCTCCCTATTAGTACTTATTAAAGTTAATTAACACAATAATACTTTTTATAATGGGATTTTAAAATTAGCATAAAATATGATATAATAGAAGTGTGCCTGAACAATACTAAATTTTAGTGCCTTTCACAAATTGGTTATTAAATCAAATCCGTTGCTAATGTCGCTGGATAAATGGTGCCATCATTCTACCTCGCAAGTAGTTATCTCCCCGCCAATGCAATTGTCTACCTCTTTAAGAGCCAAGCACGTTCAAGGATGGAGTACTGTTGCAACGTTTGGGCAGGAGCTACGGTATAGCTGGAAATGTCTTCTCAATTATTAAATCATTTCTTTCTGATAGGTTCATAAGAGTAGTAGTTGAGGGGCAAAAATCAGAAGCTCACAGTATAAATGCCGGTGTCCCTCCATCCTGAGCCCAACTCTTTTCCTGATCTACATTAATGATCTTCCAAATCACATCCTTACATCATTTGTAGACATTTATGCTGACGACACTACCATTTATGGTAGCACATCTAAGAGAGTAAACGACCAAGTTCTCTCCAATTCTCTCTCCTCTGATCTTGAGCACGTAGTACAATGGGGAAGGAGTGGCTGGTTACTTTTAATGCATCTAAAACCAAGCTTCTCTCTTTACATCATCAACATTCTGATCCACATCTGGCATCAATTGAAATGAATGGCTCTCGTCTTCGAGAGGCCTCAAGTTTTGACAAGCTTCTGGGCTTGACCGTTACTCCTGATCTTAAATGGAACACGTACATCAAATCCGTTGCCAAGGCCGCTAGAAAAATGGTGGGATCTTTCTATCGATCCGGTAAATATCTCACTGATGATGCTATTCTCTATATATATAAGAGCCAGGTACGTCCAAGGATGGAATATTGTTGCCACATCTGGGCAGGAGCTGCTAGAAACGACTTGGCCTGCCTTGATAGAGTCTAAAATAGACTTCGTAGCCTCGTAGGAGATGTCCTTTTCACTTCCTTGCAACCTCTATCTCACAGAAGAGATGTTGCGAGTTTGTCTCTGATATATCATTATTTTCATGGAAGGTGTTCAACTGAGCTTCAATCTATGGTCCTCCCTCGCCAAACTTTCACAAGAAACACTCGTCTAGTTGAAAACACTATCAATAATTCCCCCCACTCTTTATCTGTGCTTAAACCTAAACGTAGATTCCATGAACAAAGCTTCTTTCTTTGAACTGCACGCCTGTGGAATTGTCTTCCGTTTTCCTGCTTTCCGGCTGACTACAATATGTTTGTCTTCAAGTCTAACGTAAATAGGTTCTTGATGAGCCGTTCCATATAAGTTATAAAATTTACCAAATTTTCATAACTAATAATTACTAAATTGTCCAATGTCTACTGTACACTCTTTAACCCTTATCCTTGAGTGACCTCTTGGCCTTGATAAGTGGTGAATCCTATGTGCAAAAGCTACTAGAAAGACGTTAAAAATGAAGGCTGATTTTGGCCGAACAGTGATCAACGTACACATCGTAGTCTAATGGGGAAGGGCTGCTCTTTTTTCTCCCCCTGAAACCCTTTTTCCATAAAAAAGATGTTGCGAGATTGTCAGTGCTTTATCGCTATCTTCAAACAATTCTCATCTGGAACCGTAGCGAATTGTCTAAAGATAGCGGTTCCAATCCTATTCAAAGCTTGCCAAAGGCTTACTTGGCCAAAAACGTGGTGAGACGACAACAACTACGGATGGCAGTGATTGCTGAGAATGCAGTTAGGAGATTCGAATTCTATCCGTCCCGGTTACCACCTGATGAAGGCCAGAGGAATTTGGCTGAAACGTCGTGAAACAGCAACTAATAAAGACGAGAATAATGGTCCGCAATAAATAAATTAATATAAATAAAACTCATCTCAATAATTAATTCCAATTAAAATAATATATATATATATATCAAAATCATATATTAAGACAATTTTGGGTGAGAATTAAATGTGCTGAAAGACATTGCAGAATGCTGACACTTAGCTGTTACAAATGACGCCTAAAATTTTTACATGTTAGATATTGGGCGGGTAAATCCACTAGTATAACATTTTTTTGGTAGAGAAGAACAAAAATTAGCATATTACAAAGAGGTTAGCAGGGTTCATCTTTATTACACGGAGTTGAAAAATTGTTTAAGCGTTTCGAATGAACTAGAAATGATTTTTTTGTTATTTTAAGTTATAACATTAGCTTGGAGTAAGGATTGAACTAACTTCCAGAATATTCTTAGTTAAAACTGATTGCTGATTGAAGGCTTTATCCGTTACGCTATATAATGCTTTCTTTAGCAATTAAATTGGAAAGGTCCATGTACAAAATAACTTTAAAATATTAAGGAGTTACATCTGGAGAAATTACTAAATCGGTAAATACTAACCGCTACATATTTTATGCCGGAGGTATTTTGGCGTGGTTCTTCTATAAGACTCAAATGCAACGTATTAAAAAGCGCGAAAAGAAAACAATTACAAAAATAAATAATAAACTGTAAAAAAAAATGAATTAAAAATATAAAAATGGCGATGAAGGAACGTAAACTTCAAAATGCCACCCAAGGAATAATTAACAGAATTTACAACTTTTTGCGTTTCTGAATTTTGGTGATGAGGACTAGTTATTCGTATTATTCGGGCGACTGTTCTTGTCTAGAGTGTAGTTTTAACTCCTTATCCGTCGATGTAACCTCCGACCTTCTTCATTTGTATCTTGTCGAACTCGGGAATGTTTCTGTCGATTTCTAGAAATTGGACAAAATTTCAAACAGAACATTTATATTAACACTAGAAAATGCGAGCACGAAAAGTAATGTGGTTAAGCTTAAAAATGGAAAAGTGAAGGACTAGTTTTAAAAACTGCAAAAGTAAAGGATAATACATTATATAAAAAATATAATAAACTTATAACTTAGTATATTGCAGCATTAAAAGTGATTATATAATGTTAAATTGAATTAAAAAAAATGTTAATGCTGCAATATTTTAAGTTATAAATTTATTACATTTTTTTTACTAGAATATCTTGTCCTTTCTTTTCCAGTTTTAATAGCAAGTACTTTACTTTTCCATATTACTTTTCATGCTCGCATTTTTCAATTGTAATCCATGTTTTTTCAAGGCTTCCAATAAATTCACTTGCTCTTTGTTTAATTTCAGTCTCATTTTTTGCTCCCATTAACATAACATATATATATATATATATATATATATATATATATATATATATATATATATATAACAATGTACGGCACTCGTCTGCTTTCAATAACCCCACCAATTATCTCCCTTTTATTGTTTCATTATGTCTGTTTCACTTGTTACGACAGCAGCAAATTAGTAGCAATAGTAATCGCTGAAGCGATGTGGTTGCTATGGAAACCAGTCATTAAAAAACTTCACTCATCTTACGTCTTTTTAGGATGTTGTACACCACTAAATACATCATATCGTTTGTTTTACTGCACAAAAATTAAAAACTTTTTTTCCAAATATAGCTGAGAAGTTGATATACAAACTAATAATTGTTTGTAATATAGGTCGGAAAATGAGTGAGCGGTGAAGCTTTATAGCAGTTCTAAATTCTTAAAGCTGCCACTTAACCATATATTCAACACGGTAGTGTTTGAATACTAATGAATAGAGGAGAACTCCTAATCCAAATTCAAACGCCTATTTTATGTAAAAATGTAGGACACGTTTAAACACGGGAACGTAACAAAGCATAACATCAAAAGCATTGTTACGAGTTGAAAACAAGGAACGAAATGATACAATGATACGAAAAAAAAGTACTTTATACGTACATGAGGTTCAGTAATTTTTTCAAATTGCATATGTGTTTTATCAAGAACAGAATATTGCAATTATATAGACAGCGTTATTTTGCATGATTTTATATATGCTACGAAGGAAAGTTTTTATTTTTTTCAAATTGTGCAACAACAGATTCTCGGTGCCTAAATATTTCTTCTTGCATCCTAGATTTTTTTTTCGATTGACCCGAAAGAGGAACTTGAATCTTGCAGTGAGATAGTTGATGTATTTGTTTTTCCTCGGGTGTCGTGTCTCACTTGAATTGTGTATGATGTGTGTGAGGTTGTGTGTGAGGTTATGTGTGAGGTTGTGGCACCTTTACGTACTTATGCTGGTCTGGCATGCTCATCTTTCAACAATCCACTGAACAAGCTACTATAGTGACAATGAACTGTTTATTTAGATGTTTAAAGCATCGTATCCCGGTGGTCTTACCATTGCATTGCGATAAACGAGAGTGGTAAGTATTTACGAGGTGCATTAAATAAATTTCCAGACTTTTTTTGTACAGACATTTAAAATAGACGCTTGAAAATTAAGTATGTCATTGCTATACATATTATGAGATGATTGGCCAATTTTTATGATCTCACGTTTAGATGAACAGCTACAGCAAATATTGGAATACACCCTACTAAAGCCTGATTGTCACAGCAGGTGAATTTTAAAAATGCAAGCTGGACGTGAGGACACTTTAGAAGGAAGATAAGCAATAAAATTCTGTTTGCGACAGAAACATCTGGAATGCTTTAGCTTGCTTTTGGATTATCTTGCATGAATCTAGCGTCAGTTTTTGAGTGGCATAAGGGATTCAAGAAAGGGATAATAAGAGTTGTAGGAGAAATAAGGGAGTCAGAACACCTGAGTTGATTGGCTAAATTAAGAATTTCATGGATAAGAACCGCCATGCGTCTATAAAGACGATAAGTATACAGTTGGATGTCAGTATGAGGGAAATTATTTGCGATGCGAAAGATTTCCGCGAATGGACGAGTCCACAACCCGATCCTTGTCACAGACTGTTTGACCAAGATGGGTACAAAGACAGTTCTTCACTCTCCCTATAGCCTATACCTTACCCCTTGTGACTTTTGGTTATGGCCTAAGCTCAAGGAAAACCTTAGAAGCCGTCATTATGAGAATTGAGAAGCTGAAAAAGACCGTGACGAGAGTCACTGACACTCACATAGGACGACGTCTATGGGTGTTCCTGAAAGTTTTGAAAGAGTAAAACAAGTGCATTGCAACTGGATACGATTACTTCGAAGGCGATTTAAGTTTCATCCAGGTACTATGAATAAAAGTTCTCATGCGAAAAAAGTTCCAGAAACTTATTCAAATAACCCCGTATACGTTATCTCTAACCAGATAAGTAAAGCACTTTAAAGTCGTAGTGGGACAGTAGTTGTATCTGTATTTCCTCGTGCGTCGTGTCTCGCTTGGTGTTAGTGTGAAATTGTGGCGCCTTTTCTAAGTTATGCTGGTGTGGACTTCTAACCTTACAGCCATCTGGTATACTAGTTAAGTCAATGACTATGAAGTGTTTTTCTAAGATGTTTAAGCCATCTCGGGGAGCTTATCATTGCATTACGATAAATGAGAGTGTTGGGTATTTATGTCTGAAACTTGGTTAACAAATCAGACATCGTTTATTTGTATAAAGAATGCAGAAAGATTTGTGATTTTTACATATTTGGTGGGTGGCTTATCTGCCAGTAAGACACCTTGATCTTGACGAAAGAAAAATATACGAAAGACGTGCTAAAAGAAATGCCTGCTATCTTATTCCACCCTAACTGATCAAAGGGAGTGCTGATTGCAGTATTATAATGAATGAACATGCATTCATGACCTGAAAGATCCATCTTTCTGTTTCAGACAATTACGGTGTGAGACTCTAAGAGAGCAAGGCTTGTCATGGACGTACGTCACTAGCAGAGATGCGTTATTGAATTCCTACATGCTGAAAACGAAACTGAAACCTTACATGCGTGTTGAACGTTGACGAAACCGATGCAGTTGATGTCAACACAGTTAGGAGATGGATGTGCCGATTTCAGAGGGGTGGCAGATATGAAAGTTCTAATCTGCGCTTCGGAGTGTTCCAGACGCGTAATCGTTCATCGTTGGCCAAAGTGAATTGAGAATGACTATGTAGAAAAATGAATTCTGGAGCGCAATAGATCGCTTGTTGTTACGGCACTACTTTTTTCGTAGCTCTTCAAATGGTTTGTTTTTAATTAAAAAGTGAAAGCTTACCTTTGGAAAGAGCTTTGTAGAAAGCAACTATTTAATTTATACATCTATAAAAGTGAGAATATGTGTCAGGACACTTCTCAACCTATATACTCCACGAGTTTTCGATCTACAGATTTGAAATTTGTTATATTAAGTATTCAAAGACGTGGAAAACTTTTAATCGGTTTCCATCCGAAATAAATGACTGATAAATGGTCAAAATGGAAATATTAGTACGTGGCGTTCATCGAATGTTTATCTTTTTGTCAACTGTTTCACGACTGCACATGCGCGAATCATTCACATTATGTTAAGAATAAGTAGGCTTCAAAACACTTTTTAAAGATCGTGTCAGGATGACCTAATAGTTTCCGTGATTGACTAACTTTCTTCAGATTTTGGTTTTGATCCTAGCTTGATTTTTTCTTACTTAGAAGAAGTGACATGTTTAGAAAAAAACATAATACGCACATTCGCATGTATTAGTTTTCGTAAAAATTAAAATCTAAAATAAAACTATAAAATAAAATATAAACGTATAATTTGTATCCAATGGACTACTGTTCTCGTCTTGAATATGATTTTCACGACGTTTCTTTCTATGTAATCCCCGACCTTCTTCTGGTGTATTTGGTCGAACTCGAAAATGTTTCTGTCGAACGGGACAATTTGGACAGAATTTCGAGCGGAACTCTTTATTTACTTCACGGGGGTAGCATGCTCTTGTTCCGTCAGCCATGACTTTGTTAGAGGTCTTAAGTAACTCGCAATTGTATTTTTCGGTCACCCACGTTGAAGATTGAACCTTCAACATTTAGGAGAATATCAATTTTTTACAATGGATTTATCTAAGCACTTTAACAATTGCGACACGGATCCTTGCGGACAAACTAAAATTAAAAAAAATAAACAATTGCGAATTACTTGGGACCTCTATCCAGTCAGGGCTGACGGAACAAGAGCACGCTACCCCTCTGAAGTAAATAAAGAGTTCCTCTTGAAATTCCATCCAAATTCCCGAGTTCGACCATATACACCCGAAGAAGGTCGGAGGTGACACAGACCGAAACGTTGTGAAAATGACACTCAAGATGAGAACACTAGTCCGGTTAATCCAAATAATACGAATAACTAATCCTCATCTCCAAAATTCAGAAACGTCATAAAATATAATATTTATGAATATTTTACAAGCGGGCAACGCCGAGTGACCTGCTAGTTAATAATAATTTTGTTTTTCTATTTATTCTTATATTTGGTTAGTAATAGCAAATAAAATTTTGTACTTTTCGGTTTGTTTCATAAAAGAAGAATACGCGAGTTCTCCACCCCACGAGAAAATGCCCCTCACCCTTGGAATATAAGTTTGTACTTTTATATTTCTTTGATTTTGGTATGTAAACGATAGGTTAGATACAAGAACATTTAAGGCCGTGATGATGCTGTGCAAATATAACCAGGTGTTCTGATGAGAAAGTAGATAACAGATAAGAAACGGGCGAGGTTTTTCGAAAATTAAGTTCGTGAAAGCTATTCAGATGAAGAATAATAAACTATCAAAGACCCCCCCCCCAAAAAAAAACAAAAAAAAACAAAAAAACAAAAAACAAAGATGGAACAAAAAATACTCTGATTAAATGATCGTGAGAATATGTAGGGGTCACTGAATCACATAAAGATCTAAAAAAAAATTCTAGGCAGAAAAGACCCAAATCAAAATCAAACGCAAGTTTCGCGGGGACATTAAATAAGATTAAAAAGACTTTGAAATGAAAAGATGTGTTTAAAGATAAATAGAAACGAAACCAAAAAAAAAAAACCAAAAAAAAAACCAAACAGTTATAATGTATTACTTAGTAAAAAAATGTAGCATTGTTTGTCTGGGTACTGAACGGCTCTACCAAACTACCCTACCAATTTTTAGATTGAAACTGTATATATAATGGAATTCAGAAATGTGGGATCAATTTTCTTTCTTATATAGCCGGTAAATATACATCCCCTAAAAAAAAATTTGGAATTTGGCAGGCATAAGTCGACTTGAAGTGCTTTTCTCAAATTGTGCATTAAAATTCGGTTAATTTTTAGATTTTTATATGCCCATTAGCTCAGGCAGTAATAAAAAAGGATAGGCGGCAAAATGTTTTGGTTTCGATTCTAGCTGATGGCGTCCAAATCATACTTTTTAAAAAAATGTTTGGATTACAAGCTTATTAGCCCTACAAATATATATATATATATATATATATATATATATATATATATATATATATATATATATATGTGTGTGTGTGTGTGTGTGTGTGATCTTAAATATAATATTTAAGCGTTATTTACAACCGGGCCAACCCGCACGGTCGCTATTATAAATTTAGTTCAATATAATAAACGATAGAGAATTTTCTCTATAATATCAGGTTGACAAATACGTTCTTTCGGTTTTTAACTTTTAAATTAAAACTAGCCTGGGTGCTTGGCATTGCCCAGGTGTTTGGGGGGGGTGCTGAGCAAAAAAAAAAAATGGGAAAAGAAAACTTGGTAGTAGGTAGGCAGGCTCTAAACCGTATCACGGAGGAGAAAAAGAAACGTCAAAAAAAAAAGTGACGTCTTTGCCATTGCGTTACTCGCCAAACCTGAAGTGGCGAAAGTGTAAATAAAGGCTAGTCAATAGAAAAGAAGGGATTACTTTCGAAAATGTCTGCGAAATAAGCGGTCTTTCCTTGTAGAAATATACCCAGTTGAGGATGAAGCAATTAATGTTTTTAGCCAATTTTTCGATATTTGTCGCCCGAAGTGTTGCGCTTCCAAACGATACCAATCTCGTGAAAATCCGTTACCTTTGTCGAATGTTTTAGGAAGACATACATGATGATTGCAACGTCTTGTCAGACGAGTGCCACTCCCTCAGACATTTAAAATCCCTGAGCCCAAATGCCTTAGGGAGTATCTATACAAATATGATGTTACAGAGTCTTAGCTTTGTACGACAGCTAAGTCTCTCTCTCGGTCCAAAATGTTGAGATCCAGCAACAAGCAAGAGCAAGATAGCCAGCAACAAATTAAACTGCAGACAAGCTTAATGCGGGTACTGGTCTTCCGCTTTATGTTTTTTTTTTAAATATCAGATTTGCTTCTCCTAGAAAGGTTGCCTTCACCACGGCTTACGGGAGCCCTCTCTACCCCAATACACATATACACACGCACAAATATACACGGTGCTAGTTGGCTGTTGACCCAGAAAAAGAGTTCATTTGCCCTTTGGAAGGTCTTGTTTTTAATCCTTCAGGGAGACTAGCCGCCCTCCTCATCAAGCAAGTCTGCAGACATACATACATACATACATACATATAAACAGACAGACACACACACACACACATATATATGTATATATATATATATATTAAAAAATAAAAAAATATACTAAACAAATTGAAAAAATTAAAGGTAAGATAGGCAGCATCTTGAAATTATAGCCTTTTGTCGTTTATTTGTATATATATATATATATATATATATATATATATATATATATATATATATATATTAATATTTTTGCGGTATTCAGGGATAAAGGAACTACTCGTTAGTTAAATACTTATTTATAAAGAATATATATATATATATATATATATATATATATATATATATATATATATATATACAAGCGCCAAAAACAAAGTCCGCACTTGTAATATTTTCCAAAACGGCAAATTTAAAGTAAATTTAATTTAGTGGTTTAAACAAACTCATTTGATTGAGCTTTTATTCTTATATTATTTTACCTGGTCATATTTGACTTTTAATTGAAATATTCTAGTGTTCACGTCAATTTAAAAAAAAAAAAATTACTTCAAATTGAGGAGGCAAAAAGAAAGTCCGCACAATAGAAAATTGTTATTTAAATGTAACTTGATGACATTAATGCAACACGAATACAAGAGGAACACAAGGAACTAGTTAATATATAGTAGCATAGTCCTTCTGCAAATTGACAGCCTGCAATCTTTTGGGAATTTCTTGAATTAGACTGCAGCAATACTCCGAGGAAAGGGCATCACACTTTTATTTAATTTTTCCCCCAAAGTTCTTCCAAATTTGAAATTTTATCATTGGGTAGCTGTTGCCTGATGTAATACCATACGTTTTCGATAGGATTGAAGTCTCGAGATTGTGAGGTCAATCCAAACACGGAATATCACGCTCTTCCAGGAACCTCTAGACATTGCCAGTTGTGTGAATGGGAGCATTATCCTGCATGAAGACAGGATTATCATCCAAATTCCGACCAAAGTAGGGTAGAAAATGCTCAGTCAACAATGTACTTGGTCGAATTAATTCGACCTTGCAAGCGAACTGGACAATTGGTACTAATAATACCCCACACCAAACCTTAACCTCCACCACCTTGCAGAGTTGAAACTCAGCACCTCGTATTAAATTCTTCGTCTTTCCTCTGACGGACGTAGTGCCTACCATCACTGCCTAGCCTATTGAACTTGCTTTCGTCGCTAAAAAGCACTTTACATCAATATGAAGAGTCATGGCCTTCATTACATCTAACGAAGTCCAGAGGGCGCTTTCTGTTCTTTACAGAAATCCTTGGCTTGCGTCTTACAACGTATTCTCGTAAATTACATTCCTTTAATCTGTTCTTGACAGTAGAAAGAGAACGCTTTTTAACAAGATTGTACTGTTGTTGGATTTGAAGAGCCGTTTCAAATCTGTTTCTTAGGCGGCGAATCTTGATAGCATTGTCTTCCCTCTTATAAGTAAGTCTAGTAGGACCAGATTTAGGGGCATCACGAACAGTGCATGTGTTTTGGTGCTTTTGCACAGTCTTTAGTACCATTTTCTGATCACATTTCAATCTGCGGTCTATTTCTAGATTGGATGAACCAGACAGGTGGAGATTAATGAGCTCCTGACGATCACTAAGAGAAAGTCGTGGCATATGGACAAGATATTACGTTGTATAACCGGGAACAGCAACAATTACGATTAGAGATACTTTGTTGCCTGTTCGTGGATAATTTAAACTGATTTAGGGCCGATAATTTAAGCTGGTTTTAAGCGAATTTGTAGCTGCGGACTTTTCTTTTTTCATCCTAAATTCGAAATATTTTTTTTTTAAATTGCCGTGAACACTAGAATAATTCAATTGAAAGTACAGACGCGACCAGGTTAAATTATAGAAGAATGAAAGGCGAATAAAATGCGGTATAGGTTGTTTAAAGAGTTACATAAAATTTAGTTTAATTTGCAGTTTTTGAAAACATTACAAATGCGGACTTTCTTTTTGCCTGTACTGTATATATGTACATATATGTACATATACAGACGTATATACATATGTATAAATAAATAAATGTATATATATGTGTGTTTGTTTGCGTGTGTGTATGTCCGTGTGTTTATATAGTTTAGCAATATAAATATAAATCTTTTGTATTAATGGTATAATGATAAAAGAATAATTGATGATAGAAAAATGCAAGCAATATGGTTAAGATTTAACATGGAAAAGTAAAGTACTAGTTGTTAATATGTATATATATATATATATATATATATATATATATATATATATTCTGTTCAATATTTTGAATTCCAACGATATATATATATATATATATATATATATATATATATATATATATATATATATCATCCACATACCGTACTGTCTCGCTGTTTCAAATTCTATCTATATCTTTATCGCCATATTTTTGCAAAACTTACTAATATATATATATATATATATATATATTTATATATATATATATACATATATATATATATATATATATATATATATATATATATATATATATATACAGGGTGATCCCCCGCCAAAAAAACGGCACCAACTCTAGGTAGACCCTGTTTCTTAGTGTTTTGTCCGAATGAAATGAAACTTTGGTCATAACTAGTTTATTATATTCAAAACATCGCATCAAAACACTAGGATCTTTGGCCTTTTTCTCTCGGTTCTACAGCATGCGTTCTAGATGGCCTCCATTTAGCTTTTGTTTTTTTGGATCACCCTGTATATATATATATATATATATATATATATATATATATATATATATATATATATATATTAAGTAATGTGATTGATAATTTAAAATTTAAAAATCAAATTATAATTAAATTAAAAATCCGTTCCATAAGAAGGAACAACAACAAAATCAATTATCTTATGAAACGGATTTTTAATTTAATTATAATTTGATTTTTAAATTTTAAATTATCAATCACATTACTTAATATTGAATTAGCTCTATGATATTTACCTATCGAGCTTATTATATATCTAAATTACAACGAGCACTTTCTCTTTCCTGTATTTTAATTAAACTAGTAATTTCACTGTTACATTGAAATACACTCAGCTCTTTAGACTATTGTTCCAATCTCCTTTAATATATTAAAGGAGATTAGAACAATAGTCTAAAGAGCTGAGTGTATTTCAATGTAACAGTATAATAGTATATATATACATATATATACATATATATATATATATATATATATATATATATATAACATATTATGTATACTTGCATGTGTGTGTAGTGTCAATAATTTTACTTTCTGATTCGTCGATTGTTGACCCTTATATATCAAACTTTATTCCGATTATATATTTTGCGCCTTCTCATTTCTCACCTCGTCTCTGCCACAAAATTTTAATCGCCTTTATCTGCTTTCGAGAGACGGACACACGTCAGGCAACGACTGAACAAAAAGACAGTTTGTACGGTAGTTTACGACCCGCCATGGACAATGGTTAGTGTTTCAATCTAATCGTGGCAGAATAAGCTGTACCGGGTGACCACACAACTATAAACACGTGTCAGTGTTTGCTAAAGACAAAGTAAAAAGCGTATTGTTCTAGTTGGCCCGCAAAGAACACTTTGCGATTATCGACAATGTTTTTGGAAGAAGTAAGGCAGAACAATGCGTTGTTTTCTCCAACTTGTTCAGAGATTGATCGCACAAGACGATCTGCAGATGTTCTTGATGGGACCGGGGGTCATTAACAAAATGGACAATATGTGTTAAAATAAACTAATTTATAAAACTCACTATGTTTGTGTGTCTGTCGTCATTTCATGAAATTATATCACAACTGAGAGGAAAATTCACGAAGCGGTGCGAGGATAGTAAAATGATTGAATTTTATTAGATCTCTTTTTTTATGTGTTTAGACGGTAAAAATAGTTGCTACGGGTACCAATTTGGTAAAAAAATGAATTGGTAAGTGTACGAAGAGCCGTAAATATGTGTACAAACTTTTTCTTATGAAAACTTTTATTTATAGTAAACACATGAAATTCTTGTTGGCTTCGAAGTAATCTCCCTCGGCAGCAATGCACTTGTTTTACCGTTCCAACAACTTCTGGAAGGCCCCATGGGAATCCTCCTGTGTGTTTCTGTTTAAAGCCCTCGTCACAGACTTTTTTTTATCTATTCAATTTTCTCATGATAACAGCATCTAAAGTTTTTCATTGAGCTTAGGGAATAACCAAAAGTCACAAAGAGCAAGGTTTGGACTATAGTCAGGGCAAGAAACTGTCTTGATGCCCATCTTGGTCAAATAGTCTGTGATGATAATGAAGTAACTGTTGGAACAAATTTCGCACACATCTTCCACATTCTAAATTCTCCACGAATAATTGTAACACAGTTCCCACACTGACATCAAGCTGTGAGCTCATTGTCTCTATAGACATGCGACGGTCATTATCCATGAAAATCTTTATTTGACTCATAAACTCTGGTATTCTTACTTCTATACTCCTCCCACACCTCTTACAAGTCCCCACAGACTCTCTTCCTTCCTTAAATTAAAAGCTAATTTTCAATTTATGCAAGGTTGTTTAAAAGCAGTCAGAAGCATTCAATAACTTCCTGTGGCATTTTTTTCTAAGTAAAAAAAAGTATTTTAGTGCATATCGTTCTTCTAAGGGTCCTCACGATTTTGAAATTTACAGTCTGTGACAATCGGGCTTTTGTAGGGTGTATTCTAATACTTCCTGTAGCCGTTCCTTTGAATCTGAAATTATAAAAATTAGTCAGTCATCTCATAAGATGTATAGCAATCACATACTGAATTTTCAAGCTCATGTGCCTATTTTTAATGCATGACCAAAAATATCTGGTAATTGTAAAGTCCGAACTCACGACTGTCGTAAAAACTCATGACTGTCGTAAAACCTCACTACTGTCGTTAAGTCCAGCTTTCTCGTCCCTATTGTCCCCCATAACACACATCAACCATCACCCTAAAGTACTAACAAGCGCATTGTTCGATCCTTAATCCATTGATCTCTGCCTATCGGTCATTCGATCACCTGGTTACCTGTCACACCCTAAATTTAAATCTTCCCTCACTTCTATTTGTCTATGTTAAGAACAACATTTCTGTCTTTTGTCTATTGATAAATCTGCTTTATTTGTTTCCCTGCTTCCGTCCTTAACAGCCGCAGGTCAACCATATTATCATAAATTCACTCGATACGGATTGCGATTAGTGAGATGTAAAGAGATAGACAACGGTGCCATTGCAACCCTGACAGTGAATGAAAGAATACAAGTTTATGAAATCACCAAATTGTCCGACGTTGTTAAGAAGACAGCATTTATGCTATTTGCTGTATATGTAAAACACATCAACAGGCACACATGGGCACAAACAGGACATTATATACACTGGAACGTTTTTGTCATGCATACATCGAAAGACACTGCACAATATGTTATATATACACGAGAGCCTGCCATTTGACGGTTATGAAACTTGAGATTTTTTTTACATAGGAGTTACCATTTTTCAAGGTCTAGAGGCCACTCGAGGATAAGGGTTAATGAGTGTACAGTAGTCAATGAGATAATATAGTAATCTTTAGTATTGTTAATTTGGTAAATTGGATTAATTAAGGGGAACAGCTTGTTTACGTTGGCCATCAAAACGGCCATGTTGTAGTCAGCTGGAAAGCAAGCAAACGGAAGGCAGTTCAACAGGTGTGCAGTTCTAGGAAAGAAACTTTGTTCATGGAATCTACATTTACGTTTAGGCACAGATAAAGAGTGGGGGAAATTATTGATAGTGTTTTCAGTAAGACGAGTGTTTCTCGTACAAGTTTGGCGAGAGGTGCCATAGATTGGAGCTCAGACGAGCACTTGCCATGACAAAAACTAAAAAGCAGGAATAGACTTGCAACGTCTCTTCAGTGAGAAAGAAGTTGTAGGGAAGAGAAAAGAGCATCCCCTACGAGGTTAGGAAATCTATTTTAAACTCTATCAAGGAAGGATATGTCTTTCTAGCAGCTCCTGCCCAGATGTGGGAACAATAGGCTATTCTTGGACGTACCTGGCTCTTATATAGATATAGAATTGCATCAACAGTTAAATATTGCATCTGTCACCTTTAAAAGGCTGATGTGCCGTTAACAGACGAAGCAGTATATAAGAATATAACAATAGAAATAAAGATACACACGGGAAAGACTCGCAACATCTGGTTTCCGAGAATGATAGACTGGCACCAACTACAGGGTGGTCAAAAAGTCAGGTAACATTTTAAAGAAATCAGGAGGGGTAAGATCCGGAGATCTGGCTGGCCATTCAACTGGGCCACGGCGACCAATCCATCGTTGTGGAAAAATGTCATCCAAGAAATAATATTAAACGAATAGAGATTATAATGGATCATATTGTTTTTTCTACCTTTAACATGTTACCTGACTTTTTGACCACCCTGTAGATTGCAAAGATGTGAGAACAATAGTCTATTCTTGGACGTACCTGGCTCTTATATAGATATAGAATTGCATCAACAGTTAGATATTGCATCTGTCACTTTTAAAAGGCTGATATGCCGTCAACAGACCAGGCAGTATATAAGAATATAACAATAGAAATAAAGATACACCTGGGAAAGACTCTCAACATCTGGTTTCCGAGAAAGATGGACGGGCACCAACTAGATTGCAAAGATTTTTATTTCATTTTTACTCCTGTGAAACTTCGTTGAAGTCTTCTGAGGGGACGATAAATTGGTCGTCCTCAATTTAAATACCTTATACAGTCGTAATTTTCCAGCCGAATATCTATTATCATTATAAATCTGTGTAATTTCGTATAACGCATTTATTATGATGCGTGCTCGAAAAATATAGGCCTCTTTTTTTTATTCTGCTGAAATGGATCTGACTGAACTCATGCATTCATGACCTCAAATTCCATATGTCTGTTGCAGATATTGACGGTGTAAGACTATAAGAAAACAACGCTTCTCATTGAAGATAGCGGTTTCAATCCTACCCAACGCCGGTCAGAGGCTAACTTAGCGAAAACATAGTGCGACGACAACAACTACGGAAGGCAGTAATTGCAGTGGATGCAGTCAGGAGATTCAGAGTTCCTATCCCGTCGCAGTCACCACCTGACGAAGGCCAGAGGAATAGTTGGCAGAAACGTCGTGAAACAACTAAGGAAAGATGAGGATAATAATCCGCAATAAATAAAATTAATAAATAATACTTATTTCAATTATTGTTGTGTCTGTATCGATAACAACACGACCGCAGAAAGTAAAGATAAAACAAATACATTAAGACGAAAATATAACACATATTTACGAAGGTGCAGTTGTACTGCAGTTGGAAGATTGTCCGGCAGAGGGCGTGTTAAAGTCTTTCATGGAGCAACCGGCACATGCGTCTTACCTATCCGGCGTTCGAACACAGCTCCCCGGTCTTGCTGACTTGATACCTTTATCTATATCTTTTCACCCACTAATGCTAATTAGTGGGTGTCTCTACAACAATAATGAATTCCAATGACATAATATACAGATAATGCCATGTTCTAATTTTGTCCAGAAAATTTGAGAAACGTAATAAGAATCGAGGATTAGTAGAATTATCTTAAGAAAGAGCTGCGTCCCTTCTACATCTTGCTGATTTAGATTAATAAAAAAGTTCCGTCGGTTTGCATTCGACTACAATCGGCCATTCCTCATGTACATATAGTAAAACCAAAAGAGTTCAGAAGCAAAAAGTTCGCTCGTTTTAATATTATTACTTCCACTTTTTGAATTAAAAATAAGAGATTTTTCTTTTAAAACGAGCCTTATACGAAAAGCCTCGCTCCGGAGGCCCATACACAACCATCGTTCATCACATTGAGAATAGTTGTTACTATGTAGGAAAATAAATTATGAAACGCAAAAAGACGCTCGTTTTAATGGTACCACTCCCGTCTTCGTAGCTCTACATATTTTTAAGTTAAAAATAATGGGGCTTTATTTTTGTAAAGGACTTCGTCTATAAAAGAAAAAAAAACAGTAAATGGGCAACGCATGTTCCATACATGTGGCAGGAATACTCTATCACAATTTTCAAAGAAATATAATTTGCCCAGTTGATTTTCTACGTTATAAAGACATACCCTTATTGTTCTTGTACAAGTTATCAATTTATGCTTCAAACAAAGATCGTGGAAGGTTTAATGTAGGAGGAAGTAGTGATACGTCAAAACAAATCTAGATTCGACAAAAGGATTCAGTTGTTTCAGCTGTTGTACAACTGTCCTTGGATAACGGTCACTGTCTTCTACTAGATATAGGTGTTCCAGGTGGCGACACAACAATAAAAACACACATCGAAATTAAAAGAAAAACAAAATAGGGTGGAGGGCAATTTTCTTGTTGATCTGCAGGGAACACTCTACAATTATCTGGAACTTGTTTTTTTTACAAAGACTATTATTCGGCATAAAAAAGAACAATGTGTCCTCTGGCAGAACCGGTTGGAGACACAAGATGGTTTGACCATGTAAACTACAACTGTCCTCGATTACGAATAAAGCTGATAAGGATAGAATTAACTTTTGGCGGTAAACAGAGTCAACCACGCAAATAGACACGAATACAATCGCTTCCTTCAGTCTTGACAAAGTATGGATACCAACTGTAAGGATGCCTGCGCGTGAATTTTTTTTTTTTTTTTTGTGCCAAGAATTGCACAAACTCCAACCACATTTGTCCCGAGTCGACATTATTAAATATTCGTGGCCAGTGGCGGTTCATGACGACTGGAAACAATGCCGAAATAAGCGGAACGCACATACAGCGCATAGAATCCCAAATGGTCACCCATCTGGTAATAGCCAGGCTCAACGTTTCTTAACTTCGGTGATCTTACAAGAACCGGTGTGTCAACGTGATTATGCCGTATATATACACACGCATATTTACACACACATATTCTCTACCCAATAAACACATGGTTTATCTACGAAAGTTATTCCACAAGCAAAGTCTACTATTTTTAAACTAAAAAAATGTTGAAAACCTACATATATATAGATACATACATACACACATACATACACACACATGATGATTGCAACGTCTTGTCAGACGAGTGCCACTCCCTCAGACATTTAAAATCCATGAGTCCAAATGTCTGAGGGAGTATCTATACAAATGATGTTAAAGAGTCTTAGCTTTGTACGACAGCTAAGTCTCTCTCTCTCGGTTCAAAATGTTGAGATCCAGCAACAAGCAAGAGCAAGATAGCCAGCAACAAATTAAACTGCAGACCAGCTTAATGCGGGTACTGGTCTTCCCCTTTGTTTTTTAAATCAGAGATTTGCTTCTCCTAGAAAGGTTGCCTTGACCACGGCTTATGAGAGCCCTCTCCACCCCAATACACACATATATATATATATATATATATACATACACACAAAAAAAAAAATATACACGGTGCTAGTTGGCCGTTGACCCAGAAAAAGAGTTCATTCGCCCTTTGGAAGGTCTTGTTTTTAATCCCTGAAGGAGGGGTGGCTAGATACATACATACACACATACATACATACATACATACATACATATATACATACATACATGTAAAGATAGATAAAGATATATATCGATGTAAGTTAATAACATTATGTTCAAAATTATTCAAAATTATTAGCGACACAATTTTGAGACGAATCTCACCACAGTTTAATCATAGTTTAATGTATGATGCAATTTTTAAGCAAGAAAGTGTTTTTTTTTTAATATGTTTTTATATAAAAAGTAGAATAAAAAACAAAAATATATTTTTATTTTTAAAACCGAATAATATCGAACTGGAATTTTCTTATCGATCCAAGAAAAATATTCTACCTCTTAATGTAATCTCATTTTTCCATAGTTTAAGAAACCCATAAAATTACTAAAAAAATATATGCCGTGTATTTTAAAGAAATGATTACTTTAATACCTGCATACCAGTACAAGATTTATATTTCTTAGATCCGTCTATTAACTCTTAAATACGTTTAGCGGATATTCCTTATTCAAAGAGATTTCAGAATCAACTCCAGTATTTAATGGGAGAATGATCATCCTTTTACCTGTATGAGGACCGAAGACTTCCTTAAATTGAGTACTGCTGCATCATCAGGATAAGTACTCTTTCAAGCTTTAAAGCAGTATTTGTTGGGGATAGCACCTGTAGACCATCGGCAGTTTGCGCTCGTCTAACTAAAACAAATGCTAACGCTTTCATTTTCTGTTCCTGAAACTAAATGTAAATTGCATGAGCTAATTTTATTTTAAAAAAATGTCCGTCTTCAGAACACGATACCCTAGTTCTGCTTTCCAGCTGACTATAATCTGGATGTTTTCAAATCTAAGATGAACAAGTTGCCATTTAGCCTTCTGCGAGTACATGTCTTAAAATTTGGTAAAAAACCTGTTTTTGTGCGACCTGCAAGATCCAATGTAGATCAAAAAAAAAAAAAAAAGAAAGAAAAGGAAAAAAATGGTGGCTGCTTCTTTTTATACACCAGCGATTTTTTCCACCTTATTCAAATCAAATGCTTTCCATTTAAATAAAAAGTATGTTTTTTTCGGAGACTCTATATGGCCCTAGTAGCAAGTGTTGACAGCAGTGAGTTGAGTCTTTAAGTTATAAGTTTTTACAGCAGAGTGTTAAGATTTGGAGGGGAGTTTTGGAAGCCAAATGACGAGTTTTGGAGTTGCGATCTTTTGTCAAATTTAAGGCTGGAGATTCTTAGTTGGTTGTTTTTGTTTTACGGCATATCAACCTTTTTCAGGTTATTTAATGCCGAATCTAGTTATTTTGAGGAACGATTTTTAATGGAGTATATTTGTTTTTAAGTCGGATTCTATTTAACCCATAGTTGGGACTCTAACAAGTACTACAACTCCGGGTCAAAGTGGACCTGCGAGCAATGGCAATTAAAGAGTGGCTCCACACTCCCGAAGGCCAGCAAGGTGGGGACTCACCATCGGATATAGTTTTAGGTCATATCCAGGACCAAATTCTTAGTTGGAAATGCAGCATAGTTACTAGATGTAGTGCAGAATAGTTAACACTGGATTGTTTAACTGCATAAACAAATATTATTAATTCACTTATGTAATTGTTGTTTCACGACGTTTCAGTCAACTATTTATCTGGCTTTCGTCAGATCGTTACCGCGACGGGATAGGAACTCCGAATCTCCTAACTACATTCTCAGCAATTACTGCCTTCCATAGTTGTTGTCGTCTCTCTCCGCTTTAACCAACTAAGCCTCTGGCCAGCATTACGTAAGATTGAAACCGTTATCTTCAGACAATGCTCACCTGGAACCGTAGAGTTTCACAGTCTCTGTCCATTGCGCCATGGACGCGAAGGGCTTTAATTAAGGGTCCGATTTCAGATGAGCATTGTCTGGAGATAGCGATTTCGATCCTACCCAAATCCGGCGAGAGGCTAAGTTGACAAAAACTTAGTGAGACGACAAAAACTATGGAAGTCAGTAATTGCTGAGAATGCAGTTAGGAGATTCGGAGTTCTTATGCCGTTACGGTAACTACCTGACGAAGGCCACAGAAATAGTTGGCCGAAACGTCGTGAAACAATAACTAAGAAAGATGAGGGTTATAGTCTGCAATAAATAAATGATAAATAATACTCATCTCAGTAAGAATTCCAATTAATTAAAATAACAAATACTACTAATGTTTCATAGTAATGTCTCACTGGTCAACTTCCACTTCTCAACGCATATCCTCGAAGAGACTTCAGGGCTTGATGAGCGCTGACCCCGCCGTTCTAGTATACAAATATATGAAGGACAACCAACTTAGCTCCAATTTTTTCTTATTTTTTGAAAAGCATTCACAGCAGGAACTCGATATTCTAGGACAGCCACAAAAAAGACTTTCTTTTATTCCTATGTAAAGTAAAGCCGCCTATTATTTTAACTGAAAAAGTTGAAAAGTTACGAAGACAAGGGTGGTATCGTCAAAACGAACAACTTTTCGTGTTCCATAATTAAAGTTTTTACATAGTCACCACAAGACTAAATGTACTTTTGCAAGATATTCAATGGCGTTTCTCTGCTTCTGCCGAACGTTCATGACAAATGTTGTTTTCTTAAAGTCCCAGACTGAGAGTAGCTGCAATAAAGAGAGGAAATTTTCAGGCCATTTATTCATAAGGTGGGCCATCATAACAACGCTATTTGCAATCCTCTCTTTTCATATTCGAGCAGAAAAAGGGCATTACTTGTGGAACGTTTCTCATATATATATATATATATATATATATATATATATATATATATATATATATATATATATATATATATGTTTTTCATTTTTTATTACCGTTTCATCTGTTTAGTTACATATGTTTCGGGTGCCGGATCATGTTTACGATCCAACAGCATCGTCAGACGAGGTTGCTGGATCATAACATGGTTCAATATCCGAAACATATGTAACTAAACAGATAAAACGGTAACAAAAATACACACATATTTGCTCTGAAATAGTATTGAGCGCTCCTTTCAGCGTTTTACTAATTACCAGTTTTGCTATATATATATATATATATATATATATATATATATATATATATATATATATATATATATATATATATATATAAGAGAATGAAAATTAAAACTGTAAGTTGAACTTTACAATCGAAATTTATAGTTCGACTGACTACACCAAAAAACAAATTACAAGGTCCTTATTCCGCGGAGTTTCAAAGAATGCAATTCTTGGAATTCTTCTGATCAGAAGACAAAAAGAAATCAGCAAATTATATTTGTAGCAATTCTAGAATTTTTTAGGTATGGCATTAAGTGAAACTGCAATTGATTGTAGTCATAATTTGCCAAGGAAAACAAGTGGAAAAATGTTGAATATTTAAAAACAATATAAAAACAATCCGCGCATAATATTTCACCATGCATGAAAATTCTTTCAATGTAACCCAAAAGGTGGAAATAGTTTATTAGAGAGAATGGAGTCCAAAATTAAATCCAGTGTAAGGATGCATATAGTCCAGTTGGAATGTTTTCAAAGCAGCTGAAATAATGGAAATTGTTTTTTCTTTGACATGCAGTATCCTAAAGAGAAGTTGATCTGCCGTCAAATGGGATCGAAAAATAAAAAAGAGAACAGCAGCATGTCAACTTCATCGCCGGCTTAATTAGAAAAAGTGATTTCAGATTAAATTTTATAGAATTAAGATCAGGCGTAAATACACATAGATAGATAGATAGATAGTTAGATAGATAGATACATGTATCGATTAGTAATACATTACACTGAGCAGGTATATAGTCTGTTTATTGTACAAACATTATTGGTTACACATGTGCATACATGTTTCCGTGGAATCCCAATTGAGGGGCAACACTTCATCAGACCAAGGACGAATCGATATTGAAACGGGTCTCATGCACGCGTTATTTTTTATAAAATATTTGGGTGCGATCTACATTCCGGGGAAATCGGGGTGTATACTTTGTGAATGTCAGCAACAGTTTTTTTTCGGAGGTGTATATGTATACTTGTGGGGGACGCCCGGCTTTACTCGATCGTAAGATATTTAAATTTGTCCAACATTTCGTATATATTATCAAGAGTAAAAAAAAGAAGCATTTAGGTGCTATTAGGTAGAATCGAAACTGGATCTGTAGTATAAAAAGCTGCTGAAATTACCACTGTACTAAGGTAACACGTATATGAACCGACTAGAAATTAAAAATTCAAAATAAAATAAGATTAATGTACAAAATATAAACGATTTTTTCAATTTTTAACCCTATTTGAATCCTTAAAAACTATTTTTACCGGTTAAACTCCTATAAATGAACGGTGCATAACAATCAAATTATTTGAGGCCCCTAGCGCTGCTCTGCGACTTTTAGTTTCGAATTTGAAAATATGGAGACAGACAGACGAACAGACAGACAGACAGACAGACATTGAGCACTTTCAGTTGAATTAAATCGGTCAATTTAGCTCTTATGCATAGATCATCGTATAACGATTAGATGAATGTGTGACTGAGGTCAAGAACATTAAAAACATTTTTTTAAATGTTTAATTCAACGTTATTACACGCGGTTAATGGTAGCCGATTGGATACCGTCTTTGCTAATCGAGCCAGAGATGGCCCACAATATGTACCACTAGAAAAGTGGTGGAAAAATGTTTGTTTGAAATTGACCTTTGCTGAGGTCATTTACGGACGCCTCTTCCGTGGGTCGATGGGTATACTGCCGGCTATCAACGCGATGTTACTAGTTTAAATCCTCGGATTGCGAAAGACGCTGGTCTAACCACACAGATGGGATGTAATACAACGAAACAGTACTGTATGTGGATAACTACACAGATTTTAAGCTCCTCCCCTTTGAGTAGAGCACTGTCGTAAATGATCTCACCCGCTACTTCATTGGCTATAAATGCGAGGGTCGCTGTTTGTGTGTAAAAGCGCGGTTTGGGCACTATAAAAGTGGTGCAGGAATGTTTGTTTTAAATAGACATTTGTTGAGGGAGAACTACCAATTATCAACGCGATGGTTCTAATATCAATCCTAGGCTTGGGAAAGGTGCTAGTCTCGCCGCACTGGTGAGTTGTGATACAACGAAACAGTACTGTATGTGGATGACTACAAATATATATATATATATATATATATATATATATATATATATATATCAGTGGTGAAAAATCGGACTAGAGTGCTCAATGTGTAGCCAGAGCAGTATATAGGAAATTTATTACTGTGAGTCCAGAATGAGTTTACATATTGTTTCAGCTAGGGGAAAATCCTAAAAAGAAGAGGAAATATCCGACTAGCTTCGTCAAAATTCATAGATGAACTGAGTTATAATACCAAATAAGAATGGAAAAATCGTAGCAGATGAAGGGGAGTTACATAAGAAGAGGGAGTGGAAGGGAGAAGGCTTTGGAATTAAAAGTAGTAGGAGTGTATATAATAAGAGGGAGGGGTTATGATTAAATATCAATTATGTGTAAATGTTTATATACGCTCTTCTAGATTATAACGGTTTAAAATTAATACACGCTATTCTTATTTATAACGGCATGAGATTAAGCAGCAGTTAGCAGTTAATTTAATGGATCCCCATGGCAACAGGTTGCAGAGTCAGTGTTAGTCGGCGTGGTATGGTGGGAGGAGGAAAAACAGGTTGCAAAGTGATTGTGAGAGATGTAGCCGGGCAGGGAGAGATTGAAAAATATTTGTTGTTTTTTCTTTATTATTAATTAATTTTTGAATCGTCGGACGTTGTAGTTGAGAGAAAGAGAGAAGGAAAATAGGAGGATAAATTAATGAATTATACGTTACAGGTTTATTTTGATAATATAGGAATATGTAAGAGTATCAGTAAGTTAATCAAATAATAAATTAATAAAATTATTAAGGAAATATTTATGATAAGTAAATAATACACACACAAATACACACACACGCAAACACATGTACAACATACGCACACACATATATATGTAGATAACAAAAAATGACGAAAGTCTATATTCCAAATTTCATGATGTTGACCATCTTACAATTTATTCCTTTAATTCTGTTGGCACTTACGATTCTTTAGTCACTGTTTCGTAGCACAAAATAAGTCATTTAATTATTATATCAATCGAAGAAATCTATTTTGCCCTTAAGGGAATCTGCTTTGAGATGAACCTGCAGATAAAGAATAGCAATGGTGAATGTAGATAGGCGTGCGCTTTTGTAACAGAACGCGGACGTGCATATACAGATGAAGATGCATACGAAATGACGTCACCGGTAAAAGAAAATATACTATAAAAAGGAGAAAGGACACGTTAGAGAGGACGATCACGTTAGAGACCTGGATGACGTTCGATATCACGTTAGAGACGTGAATGACGTTCAAGAGCACGTTAGAGACGTGGGTGACGTCACAGCTGTAAGGGAAGTCACACGTGAAGGGATAATAAGGAAATAAATATCGTTATTACAACCATAAAAAGCGAGTTGAAATTCTTCCCTATTCTTTGTCTACTTTGCGACTGAGGTTACAACGTGTTGGTAACGTTAATCGTTCTGGAAAAGCTTTGCGTGGGAGGACCATGGATTGAAGCTGAGACGAGCACTTGCCATGAAAAAAAAAAACAAGAGAAAAAAAAGACAGGCCTATAACTTTTCTTCTGTGAAGAAGGAATTGCAGGGAAGAGAAAAAACAGAATAACCCACCAGACTTCGAAGCCAATTTTGAACTCTGCCAAGGCTTATTAGACAAATAATGTGAGAGCAGTAGCTTTACTGCTCTGAATAATATAGATTAAATATGCTCAACTAAAACAGCTGAAAAATAATACACAATAATAACTACGGACGGACGAAGCCTCTTTTCCCGACGCATGGTCACCTACACAAAAAGAGTTATAAACAAACAGAAATGAGATAATGATTTTATCGTTTTAAACATCTTACTTTTAAAAAAAAACCTTTTTTTTATATTCTAGAAGATTATTGGACCTGTAAGAAATGATAACATTTTATGTCGAATTTCTATTTATAACCAACGTATCTTTATATTTGACATTATCGCATATGTTTGCTAAGATATATGACAAGGATGTCGATAACGCCTTGAAGGGTGGTCTCAAAATTACTGAACGAGTGCCGAACAGGTATTTCAGTTGATAGAAAAAGATAGAGTTAACGTTTAAACAGCCAATATATTAGAAACAATAGGTTAAAATCAAAACAAAGGATTCCATCAAAATAAATAAATAAATAAACAAAATAAAATTAAAACAGTTCTTTGGTTTTGTTGTTTTGTTTTACGGTATGCCAATGTTTTGTTTAACGGTATACCAATGTTTTGTTTTAGGGTATATCAATGTTTTGTTTTACAGTATACCAATGTTTTGTTTTATCCCTTTCAATGTTTTGTTTTACAGCATGAAATTGTTTTTTTTGTTTTTTTTTGTTTTTTTCGCATATCATAGTTTACTTTAAAGTATATCAATGTTTTGTTTTATCGCAAAGCAATGTTTTGTTTTACGGTATATCAATGTTTTGTTTTATCACATATCAATGTTTTTTTTTACGGCATGAAATTTTCGTTATTATTTTGGGGCATATCATAGTTTAATTTACGGTATATCAATGTTTTGTTTTACGGCATGAAACTTTCGTTATTATTTTGGGGCATATCATAGTTTAATTTACGGTATATCAATGTTTTGTTTTACGGTATGTTGATGTTTTGTTTTATGGAGTATCAATGTTTTGTTTTACGGTATCTTAATGTTTTGTTTTACAACGTAACATTTTTTTGTTTTACGGCATATTAATGTATTGTTTTTCAGTATATAATTTTTGGATTTAAGGCATATCATTGTGCTGTTTTACGGCATATACATTTTTTTGTTTTACGGTATATAATTGCATAGTTTTCGGGCATGTCAATGTTTTTTAAAACAAAGCACTGATATACTTCTTTGTTTTACAGCATATGATTGTGTTGTTTTTCAGCATATAAGTGTTTTGTTTTGAATATATTCATGTTTTGTTTTACGGCATGTAAAGGTTTGTTTTACGGCATATAATTGTTTTATTTTACAGCATATCAAAAGTTTGCTTTATGGCAAATCAGTCAATTTAATACCAGATAATTAATTTTTTAGGACAAGTATTTACATTTCCACTTCTTTATATATTTTTTGTTTAATCTGTACTTTATGGACTGTTCTTTTTTCCTGCATTGAAATCAAGCCAAATAAAAACGCACGCACACACACACACACACACACACACACACACACACACACACACACACACCCACCCACACACATATATATCTATATCTATATGATAAAGCTGAATGTTTGTGTGTATGTGTGTGTGTGTGTGTCTGGGCACGAATAGGCTCCTATATGGTTAATTATTTAAAAAAAAAAAGCTGATCAAATATGATAGAAGATGTATCGAGACACAGGAATAGGTAGGTTTGATCCGGCAGAACGGTAGTTCATTAAAATTGTGTGGGTCTGCGTTCGCGCCTGGTCCACAAGTATGGAAATATAAAATTAAAAAAATTAAAAAAAAAAACATTTACAAGTGTTTTTGATATAGATGTACATAAGAATACTTTGATAAGTATGTTTTAACTTAAATATGGATGGTATAATAAAATTGTGGGGTCTGCGTTCGCGCCTGGCCTCCATAGGATGGAAATAGGCACAAACTTTAATAAAGACTTTTCATATCTCTCTGCGTAAGTATACTTTGATAATTATGTTTCAGTTTGAAGAAATATGGTGTAATAAAATCATGGGGTGTTCGTTCGCACCTGACCTCCATAGAATGTAAATATTACACAAAGTTTAACAAGTTCTTTTTATATAGATCCACAGAATATTGTGATAAGTGTTTCCGTGTGAACACGTATGATACAATAAATTATGGTGTTTATCTATTTAATTTTTACTGTCATCATATTTTGCTTTGGTTTTGATAACCCCAAATTCGAAGCTATCTCTTTACAACCTTTCCTTTTCATAATCTATCATACTTTCATAAATCAGAGTCCATTTTCTGTAGGCTGTTTTTGAACCTAGTCAAGGACGGGTACTTTTGCTAGTATATGTATGTATATATATATATATATATATATAAAAAATAAAAAAGGAACAAACCGTATTATGTGTTCACCAACGTTTCGTCTTTATTTCGAGACTTCCTCTGGGTGAATGAGATTATGAAACCAAAAAATATACCAGTACAAAATATTTGAAAAAGTTTCACGTGCACAGTGTGACGCAGTTCTATTTAAGAGAAACGGAAAAATTGATGTTGGAAATTCAAAAAGGAAGGGGGGGGCTGGCGCTGTTTAAGAGAAGGAAGTTTTACTGACGTCATATAGTCGTTTATTTAATTTTAAAACTATGAACGCAAGTTTATATTCTTATTGGGAAAAAGATATATCTGTTGAAATTTAAATATAAGTTTGTAACAGGAATGAAATGAGTGTTTTTTATGTAATTTATTGATTGAGATTATGTGTTAATTATTACAGGGGGTGTTTGAATGGTGTGAGAAAGTTAACCTGTGTCCACAGTTAAATAATAATGAATTTCCAACATCAATTTTTCCGTTTCTCTTAAATAGAACTGCGTCACACTGTGCACGTGAAACTTTTTCAAATATTTTGTACTGGTATATTTTTTTGGTTTCTTAATCTCATTCACCCAGAGGAAGTCTCGAAATAAAGACGAAACGTTGGTGAACACATAATATGGTTTGTTCCTTTTTTATTTTCTCTATTTTGCCGGAATACTATTTCCATTATTTTCATCATATATATATATATATATATATATATATATATATATATATATATATACATGTATATATATATACAGAGAAAGAATACAAGAACGAAGCATAAAAATATTGACTAATCCCTATAGATCTAACCGTTTATTCAATATGGAGACTACCTCAATTAGGGGTGTAGGATAAGTAACCGCTTAAAACCTACTTATTGTGAAGTCTAATGCTTCTCATCAGAGAAGATACTAGAAAACATAATGGAGATGCGACGTTCAGCAATAATCATATTAGGTGTTAAATAATGGGATAGGAAACGGCAAATACATTCAAACCGTTGAGGGAGGGTGATAGGATAACTACAGTAATTAATGCGATAGAGGAAGGAAATATCTGCCAATTTTCTTTCTTTACCGCATTAATCACCGCATCCGTTTATCTTCCCCCCTCAACGGTTTCAATTTATTAGCCTTTTTCTCTCACGCCCCATTATTTCGCTTCTCATGTGGTTATCGCTAGACGTTGTATCTTTAATACGTTACCTGCATCTACGCACCTTTAACGTTGTCTCTATATTGAATAAACGACGAAATCTGTAAGCATTAGTATATAATTACATCTCCTCTTACTGAATTCCTTGTAACTACCCTATATATATATATATATATATATATATATATATATATATATATATATATATATATATATATATACTAGCATCGGTGCCCGGCGTTGCCCAGGTGTTTAGAGGTGTATGCTGAGCAAAAAAAAGGGTGTAATTTTTTAAACTTTGACCCCTATTATGAAAATTTATTGTTTTGGCCTCAAATCAAGTTATTACGTTAGATCCATGTCCACGGAACCTATATCTAAAATTTCAAGGGTGGAGACCCAAAATTGTCGGAGGAGTTTGGTAGAGTTCTTAAAGGTCAAATCGTTGAAATTTGACCCTTTAACAGCCAAATTTCTGGCTGACACCCGTCACATCGATTTTGCCAAATCTCAGTACCCGGTATTTCAAATTTCGAGTCTATAGACTAAAAATTGACAGAGTTATTGCGTAGGGAAATGTACACAGACAGACACACACACAGACACACGGACAGACACGTTCACTTTTATAGATATATATATATACATATATATACATATACATATTTATATATATATATATATATATATATAATGAAAGTAACAGAAATAGTATTCCGACAAAATAGAGAAATAAAAAGGAACAAACCGTATTATGTGTTCATCAACTTTTTGTCTTTATTTCGAGACTTCCTCTGGATGAATGAGATTAACAAAAAAAAAAAACACCAGTGCAAAATATTTGAAAGTGTTTCACGTGCAAAGCGTGACGCTTTTCTATTTACGAAAAACGGAAAAAGACGTTGGAAATTCAAAAAGGGAAAGGGGGGCTTGCGCTGTTAAAGGGAGGGAAATCTTAGTGACGTCATATAGTCGTTAATGTAATTGTAAAAGATATGAACGCAGTAAATATTCTTACTGGAGAGAATATATATATATATATATATATATATATATATATATATATATATATATATATATATATATATTGTGTTTTGGGTAACTACATGAAAACATGTTTAAATAGCACCAGTTAATAATTGGACATATTCACAAAAAAGTAAGCCGCCCCTGTTCAAAACAGAACAAAAGTAGAAGTAATATAAGCCAGTTGATCTTTCTATTAAGAAAGCACTGCCGGTGGATAATGTAAACATTAATCCCTGGGCGGGAATAACATCGAAAGTGATTGCTAAGCTAGATCCCCCCACAAAAAACAAACTACGTGAATTCGATGCATATTAGCATCAAACCTTTACAGGAATAAATCGCGGAAGATTATGCATAACACAATTGTCATATATATATATATATATACATATATATATATATATATATATATATATATATATATATATGTGTGTGTGTGTGTGTGTGCGTGTGTATGTGTGTATGTATGTATCTACTATATATTTATGTATGTGTGGGTTTGTGTAAAATGAGAGTGGAACAGAGGGTGAATGCGTGTATTCGTATACATAATGACAAACGTTTTATTTTCATTCTGTGTCCTTAGGCGTAGTACGCACATTAATTTGTGACCAGTTATATCCCCGTGGATTTTCCTAGGATCAAGATATATAATGAGCCCATTGAATTCTGACATAAAAATACAAACACACAAAAACAATAAATAAACCAAAACAAAAACGCAGAAAAAATATGATAGAGTTTTCTATTTCCCTTCTGGATACAAAGGAGCAAATTGCATTCAGAAAAAAAAAAAAATAAAAATAAAAAAATAACAACAACAAAAAAATATTCGGACTCATGGTTTTGATATTTGCTTATTGTATTTTTTTTTATTATTTCAGTTATATATGACAAACAATAATAACGGAAGTGCTCTCCAGGGAGCCGGGAACTATCGAACTTCCAGCATTCTGCTAAGTTTGAGGTTGATTTATATTTTTTAGTTTGACCTTTTTACGACAATTTATTTTCCAATGTCAATTTCCAGTAATATTTTTTCTCTGCTTTACACACAAAACATTTTTTAATCGGTTTCCGAAAGTGTTTCAGGGAATGCCTTATCTCCGGGCCACATTTTAGATCGACAAGAAAGAACACACAGTTGGCAGAACTCTGAGGTCCTTATGAAAACATTTATATTGTCAAAATAATGTAAACAATATTTATTCTCTAGTTATTCTCTACAACGTTGCTCTCTCAAATTGTCGATAATGCCAGGAGGGATTGGATCCTGGCGAAAAAAAAAAACATACTATACTACAAATCTGAGACCGTGAGAACGAGTACTACACTATGCCCTTAATCGGTCAATATAATATAGTACACTAGCAGTTCAACCCATCATTGCTCGAGCCCTCATATATATATTTATATATTTATATATCAAATTTTAAATAAATAAGAATGTAAATATAAACACTACTAATTATAGTGGGGGTGATAAGTAGTTAAATGGATTAATCCAAATCTTATAAATACAAGACTGATAAATTAAAAAATGTATCCATCTCAAATGGATAGTACCAGTCAAGGATCCGTCACTTGACAATCAGCCCAACAGGTGAGGGGCCGGAGACCGGCCCAGCACCTGTTGGACTGAGGTACACCGCCTGGGTAATACCTAGGAGGTCCACCCTCCCAGGCCTTGCCACTGGGCTTTCCGGTGGGGCAAGTTTATTGCTTGCTGCCTGAGGCGCCCCGACCGGGGAATGCCGACGGGGTTACTCAGGCAATTTTTAAAATTGCAGGAGTGCCCCTCCTTTAGGGGAGCCTGCTAGGTTACCACTTTCCGGCCTTGTGCCACATTTTGCTGAGTGGACAGCAAATAAATATAATCCATCTCAAATGGATAGTACCAGTCAAGGATCCGTCACTTGACACTCAGACCAACAGGTGAGGGGCCGGGGACCGGCCCAGCACCTGTTGGACTGAGGTACACCGCCTGGGTAATACCTAGGAGGTCCACCCTCCCAGGCCTTGCCACCGGGCTTTCCGGTGGGGCAAGTTTATTGCTTGCTGCCTGAGGCGCCCCGACCGGGGAATGCCGACGGGGTTACTCAGGCAATTTTTAAAATTGCAGGAGTGCCCCTCCTTTAGGGGAGCCTGCTGGGTTACCACTTTCCGGCCTTGTGCCACATTTTGCTGAGTGGACAGCAAATAAATATAATCCATCTCAAATGGATAGTACCAGTCAAGGATCCGTCACTTGACACTCAGCTCAACAGGTGAGGGGCCGGGGACCGGCCCAGCACCTGTTGGACTGAGGTACACCGCCTGAGTAATACCTAGGAGGTCCACCCTCCCAGGCCTTGCCACTGGGCTTTCCGGTGGGGCAAGTTTATTGCTTGCTGCCTGAGGCGCCCCGACCGGGGAATGCCGACGGGGTTACTCAGGCAATTTTTAAAATTGCAGGAGTGCCCCTCCTTTAGGGGAGCCTGCTGGGTTACCACTTTCCGGCCTTGTGCCACATTTTGCTGAGTGGACAGCAAATAAATATAATCCATCTCAAATGGATAGTACCAGTCAAGGATCCGTCACTTGACAATCAGCCCAACAGGTGAGGGGCCGGAGACCGGCCCAGCACCTGTTGGACTGAGGTACACCGCCTGGGTAATACCTAGGAGGTCCACCCTCCCAGGCCTTGCCACTGGGCTTTCCGGTGGGGCAAGTTTATTGCTTGCTGCCTGAGGCGCCCCGACCGGGGAATGCCGACGGGGTTACTCAGGCAATTTTTAAAATTGCAGGAGTGCCCCTCCTTTAGGGGAGCCTGCTAGGTTACCACTTTCCGGCCTTGTGCCACATTTTGCTGAGTGGACAGCAAATAAATATAATCCATCTCAAATGGATAGTACCAGTCAAGGATCCGTCACTTGACACTCAGACCAACAGGTGAGGGGCCGGGGACCGGCCCAGCACCTGTTGGACTGAGGTACACCGCCTGGGTAATACCTAGGAGGTCCACCCTCCCAGGCCTTGCCACCGGGCTTTCCGGTGGGGCAAGTTTATTGCTTGCTGCCTGAGGCGCCCCGACCGGGGAATGCCGACGGGGTTACTCAGGCAATTTTTAAAATTGCAGGAGTGCCCCTCCTTTAGGGGAGCCTGCTGGGTTACCACTTTCCGGCCTTGTGCCACATTTTGCTGAGTGGACAGCAAATAAATATAATCCATCTCAAATGGATAGTACCAGTCAAGGATCCGTCACTTGACACTCAGCCCAACAGGTGAGGGGCCGGGGACCGGCCCAGCACCTGTTGAACTGAGGTACACCGCCTGGGTAATACCTAGGAGGTCCACCCTCCCAGGCCTTGCCACCGGGCTTTCCGGTGGGGCAAGTTTATTGCTTGTTGCCTGAGGCGCCCCGACCGGGGAATGCCGACGGGGTTACTCAGGCAATTTTTAAAATTGCAGGAGTGCCCCTCCTTTAGGGGAGCCTGCTGGGTTACCACTTTCCGGCCTTGTGCCACATTTTGCTGAGTGGACAGCAAATAAATATAATCCATCTCAAATGGATAGTACCAGTCAAGGATCCGTCACTTGACAATCAGCTCAACAGGTGAGGGGCCGGAGACCGGCCCAGCACCTGTTGGACTGAGGTACACCGCCTGGGTAATACCTAGGAGGTCCACCCTCCCAGGCCTTGCCACTGGGCTTTCCGGTGGGGCAAGTTTATTGCTTGTTGCCTGAGGCGCCCCGACCGGGGAATGCCGACGGGGTTACTCAGGCAATTTTTAAAATTGCAGGAGTGCCCCTCCTGTAGGGGAGCCTGCTGGGTTACCACTTTCCGGCCTTGTGCCACATTTTGCTGAGTGGACAGCAAATAAATATAATCCATTTTAAATGGATAGTACCAGTCAAGGATCCGTCACTTGACACTCAGCCCAACAGGTGAGGGGCCGGAGACCGCCCCAGCACCTGTTGGACTGAGGTACACCGCCTGGGTAATACCTAGGAGGTCCACCCTCCCAGGCCTTGCCACCGGGCTTTCCGGTGGGGCAAGTTTATTGCTTGTTGCCTGAGGCGCCCCGACCGGGGAATGCCGACGGGGTTACTCAGGCAATTTTTAAAATTGCAGGAGTGCCCCTCCTCTAGGGGAGCCTGCTAGGTTACCACTTTCCGGCCTTGTGCCACATTTTGCTGAGTGGACAGCAAATAAATATAATCCATCTCAAATGGATAGTACCAGTCAAGGATCCGTCACTTGACAATCAGCTCAACAGGTGAGGGGCCGGAGACCGGCCCAGCACCTGTTGGACTGAGGTACACCGCCTGGGTAATACCTAGGAGGTCCACCCTCCCAGGCCTTGCCACTGGGCTTTCCGGTGGGGCAAGTTTATTGCTTGTTGCCTGAGGCGCCCCGACCGGGGAATGCCGACGGGGTTACTCAGGCAATTTTTAAAATTGCAGGAGTGCCCCTCCTGTAGGGGAGCCTGCTGGGTTACCACTTTCCGGCCTTGTGCCACATTTTGCTGAGTGGACAGCAAATAAATATAATCCATTTTAAATGGATAGTACCAGTCAAGGATCCGTCACTTGACACTCAGCCCAACAGGTGAGGGGCCGGAGACCGGCCCAGCACCTGTTGGACTGAGGTACACCGCCTGGGTAATACCTAGGAGGTCCACCCTCCCAGGCCTTGCCACCGGGCTTTCCGGTGGGGCAAGTTTATTGCTTGTTGCCTGAGGCGCCCCGACCGGGGAATGCCGACGGGGTTACTCAGGCAATTTTTAAAATTGCAGGAGTGCCCCTCCTTTAGGGGAGCCTGCTGGGTTACCACTTTCCGGCCTTGTGCCACATTTTGCTGAGTGGACAGCAAATAAATATAATCCATTTCAAATGGATAATACCAGTCAAGGATCCGTCACTTGACACTCAGCTCAACAGGTGAGGGGCCGGGGACCGGCCCAGCACCTGTTGGACTGAGGTACACCGCCTGGGTAATACCTAGGAGGTCCACCCTCCCAGGCCTTGCCACCGGGCTTTCCGGTGGGGCAAGTTTATTGCTTGTTGCCTGAGGCGCCCCGACCGGGGAATGCCGACGGGGTTACTCAGGCAATTTTTAAAATTGCAGGAGTGCCCCTCCTTTAGGGGAGCCTGCTGGGTTACCACTTTCCGGCCTTGTGCCACATTTTGCTGAGTGGACAGCAAATAAATATAATCCATTTTAAATGTGGAAATTGATGAATCGCACAGGTAAGAAATTCATTTTTATACTATGAAAAGGTTAGTAATTGCAATTAAGAATAGGAAATTGGATAAAATTTTTTTGTAACATGCCTTCTTCCTAAGATTAAGGGTGGTGGTGTTTGATCAACACTGCTGGGAGCCATGAAGTAATATACTGTTTTGTTTTTAAATCCCCGAAACAGTGTTTCATGGTAAACAACTGATGGTCCCTTGAAAAATAAAAAAAAATGGTATTATAGTAAATTCGAGAGCGAGTTGATGCAGTGATTGCAGGTGATTAAATGACTTACTGACTAGATGTTTTTTTAACGAATGATAAAAAGTAATTTTTTGTATGGTTTCAAATGTTAAAAACTTCAAAGACTATATATATATATATATATATATATATATATATATATATATATATATACTAGCAAAAGTACCCGTTGTTGACTGGGTTCAAAAGCAGCCTACAAAAATGGACTCTGAGTTATTAAAATAAGATAGGTTATGAAAAGGAAGGGTTGTAAAGAGATAGCTTCGAATTCGGGGGTATCAAAACCAAAGCAAAATATGATGAAGGTTAAATTAAAATAGATAAACGCCATAATTTATTATACCATAGCTGTTCACACTGAAACATTTATCACAATATTCTGTGGATCTATATAAAAAAAACCGTGTTAAACTTTGTGACATATTTACATTCTATGGAGGTTAGGCGCGAACGAACACCCCATAATTTTATTATACCATATTATTATATTATATATGATAACATAATTATCAAAGTATACTTAATCAGATAGATATGAAAAGTCTTTATTAAAGTTTCTACCTATTTCCATTCCATGGAGGCCAGGCGCGAACGTAGACTCTACAATTTTATTATACCATCCCTATTTAAGTTAAAACATACTTATCAAAGTATTTTTATGTACATCTATATCAAAAACAGTTGTAAATGTTTTTTTTTAATTTTTAACTTTTTATGTTCATACTTTCTGGGCCAGGCGCGAACTCAGACCCCACACTTTTAATGAAGCACCGTTCTATTATTATTATATGCAATCAGTTTTTTAAAATAGTCAACCATATAGGAGCCTATTCGTGACCAGACACACACACACACACACACACACACACACACACACACACACACACACACACACACAAAGACATTCAGCTTTATATTATATATATATATATATATATATATATATATATATATAATATAAAATTACAATTAATCGAGCTCCTATATATATATATATATATATATATATATATAAATCTGAACGTGTGTGTTTGTGTGTGTGTGTGTGTGTCTGGTCATGAATAGGCTCCTATATGGTTGACTATTTTTAAAAACTGATTACATATAATGATAGAAGATGTATCGAGGATTAGGAATGGGTATGTTTGATCTGGCAGAACGGTGCTTCATAAAAGTTGTGGGGTCTGCGTCCGCACCTGACCCCCGAAGTATGGAAATAAAAAAAATGAAAAAAAAAACGTTTACAAGTGTTTTTGATATAGATGTACATAAGAATACTTTGATAAGTATGTTTTAACTTAAATAGGGATAGTATAATAAAATTTTGGGGTCTGCGTTCGCGCCTGTATTCCATGGAAATATGGCACAAACTTTAACAAATACTTTTCATATCTATCTGCGTAAGTATACTTTGATAATTATGTTTCAGTTTGAAGAAATATGATATAATAAAATTATTGGGTATTCGTTCGCGCCTGGCCTCCATAGAATGTTAATATGTCACAAAGTTTAACAAGGTTTTTAAAAGTGGTGAGTGTCTACAATAACACCTTAACTTTAATCTTAATTCACGTCAGCTTTTATTTAGTTTTCTGGGTTTAATCATATTGTGTTGAATAAATTCACCTCATAAATTCACGTTCTTATTAAAGTGAAAGCAAAAAAAAAAAAAAAAGTTGGAACTTTAGACAATTCTCGACACAAATTTTTCATAACTCAGTTTTTTTTCCTTCTCCACTTTCACGTGGCCTTCTTTTGAAAATAGATAAATAAGAAAAAATAAGAACGTTACGTGTTATCGTTTCAAAAGAAGGGAAAAATCCTGCTCACCTGATTACGTGTCTTTTTAAAAACATTAACACAACCTGTTTATTTTTATTCATATATCTGTTAAAGTTTTTTTCTGTCAGTGTACTAGAAGGAATTCAGTTGATTACAACCCTTTCTGCGTGTTCATACATTACAGTAGTACAACCCTGAATCCGACGGCGCAATACCACACCGTTATATCATCACCTTAATTTATTGTTTAAGAGCAATTTTGGATAGTTCGAACAACATGCTGAATTGGAACCCTAAGCATTCCCTGATTAAGCCGTTTAAAGTGATCAACAATGAAACGAAATCTAAACCAATAGGTACCTCCGACGCGCACCACATTTTTTACCCCCCTATACGTAACACGACGTAATTATAATTTAATGTAATATTATAATCCTAACTTCTTACAATTAAAGAAAAAAAAAGCTTCGAATAAACAGATAATATTTTAAAAAAATTACAGCATACAAAAATAATGAAAATGCGAGAAAAATATCGTGTTTACATTCTCGATGCTTTAAAACAACGTTCCTATGTAGTGACGTATTTTAGGCCGGTGATACACTCATGTTTAAAAATCTTGTAAAAATTAAATAATAGTCATATTTTCCTGAAATCTTCGATATTTATTGATTATTAAATATATTTTCATAATAAAATTGGGGTTCGATAAATATATTAGATGAAATATGTGTTTTTAGGTGTTCTACCGCCCCCTATATTTCATGGTCCGAAAACTAAACAAAATAAATGTAGGTCGATAAAAGTTTCAACATTTTTAAAGCTGAAAAGATCAAATAATTAAAAAATAGTAATTTTTATATATATACAATCCTGTTATTTTTTTCACTTACCTAAAAATTGTAAATAAAATTTGACATAAATTCAATATTATGTTTAAAATAACACACTTTTTCTTGATAATTTTTTCTCGGTAATATAATTATTCGAATTACAACAACAACAACAACAACAAAAACAATTCTAAAAAATAATTATTTTAAAAAGCTTTGAATGATATTAAATTCAAATATAACATGATATGAAAATTATACGGATTTTTTTAATAATGTTACACGAATGACCGGTCTAAGCCGGGTTGACATGCTAGTATATATATGTGTGTGTATAGGTGTATATACATATATGTATGTTCATGAATTAAAATGTGGCACGCGTCTGCGGATGAAATGTCAGAAATGGACAAGCTAAACGGGAATTGTTTCAATATTTCTCACAAATATAAACAAACCTTGTTATTGTTATGAAAAATGTAACAGAAAGGAATCTGGTTACGTGGATGTTTTGAAAAGATTGACAGGAAAATGTGACAGAAGGAAAAAGATTGCAGTTGGAGATTTGACTGTCAACCGAGTGGACGCCACGATAATTCTCTCTGTCGCTCCTCCACTCTCTCTCTCTCTCTCTCTCTCTCTATCTACCATAAGCAAGAACAACATGAGAAATAAAAAACGGACTGTTGCTTACGCTAATGGTTGTGTTTTGAATTCTTAAAAAGGGTTTATAATATAACAATAACAGGTTTCCAATAATTAAAAAATACATTAGTATAAGAAAATATAATACTATTCGAAAAATAAAAATTGTAAATAAAAAATTGACCTTTAAAAATTCGTTTTGAATTTATTATTTAACTTGATAAGGGGATGGTCCATATTTTTTCCACTTTTTTTTTCAAAAATGTACGAAGGCTGGTAAGGATCATTATTTTTAACTATATGTGTCAACAGAAGACGTTAAAATTAATTTTATTTTATTAACTCTAGTCTGTGTAGTTCGTTAATAAAAAATTATTTGTTTTACAAAAGGTAAATTTTATATTATTTTTATCCATAGCAAGAAAGGTGCTAGCATTAACACTTATAACGCGAACGCTTATCCATAGAAATTCACACAAACACACGAAATAATGACGTAATTATTAATGTGTGTAATACTGACGTTTTACTCATCGCCGTCGAGGTATCTATAAACCTACGTTGCATTTCAAATAAAAACATTATGACTGGGGGAAGTGCTGCTTGTGACCAAGTTTTACCACACTCCACACCTTACCTTCCCTGACAAGGTACACAAAGATATTTGATATCTAGTGGGCGAAAACGTTCATGCGTCTTCCTCTTTTTCACAGAAGAGGAATTGCGAGTTTCTTCTTATTCTATACTTCATAGTAGGTGCTCGAGTAAGCTACAGCCTGAGGTTGCGCTTATAAAACAACCGCAACAAATACTCAACTTCTACAATAATAAATGAGAAGGTTCTCTTTGATTCTCTCTTCTCTGATCTTGAGCACGTGATACAATGGGGGGAAGGTGACTGGTTACTTTTAATGCATCTAAAACCATACTTTTTTGTTAACATCATCAACGTTCTGATCCCTATCTGTCATCAATTGAAATGAATGCTTCTCGTCATGGGGAGGCCTCATGTTTTGACAAACTTCTGGGCTTAATCCTTTACTCTTGATCTGAAATAGAACAGGTATATACAAATATGTTGCCAACACCGTTGTAAAAATAGCAAGATCCTTCTAATGCTCCAGTAGATATCTCACTGCTGGTGCGATTCTCTACCTATATAAGAGCCATGTACGTTCAAACATAGAGTACTGTTGCCACAGCTGGGCAAGAGCTGCTAGAAAGATTTTATCCTGCCTTGACAGAGTTCAAAATATATATCGTAGCCTAGTATGGGGTGCCCTTTTCTTTTCCCTACACTCTCTTTCCAAAAGAAGAGACGTTGCGAGCCTACCTCTTCATCATCGTTATTTTCATGGAAAGTACTATCTATGGCCCCTTCTCGACAAAATTTCACGAGAAACGCTCGTCTAGCTGAAACCACTACTAATAATTATCCCCAATATCTGTGCCTAAATCTAAATTCCGTGAACAAAGCCTCTTTCTTAGAATTACACCACTCTTTGATTTGCCTGCTTTCCACTTGGCTACAATATGGTCGTCTTCAAGTCCAACATAAACAAATTCTTGATGAGCTGTCCCCTTAATCCAATTTACCAAATTTCCACTACTAACGATTGCTACGATATTGTCCAACTGACTACTTTACACTCATTAATCCTTATCCTCTAGTGGCCTCCGAGCCTTGATAAGTGATGATTCCTATGTAAAAAGAAAACAACCGTCAATAATATCCCTACTCTTTATGTGTACAAAAAATTAAACGAAAATTCCATGAGCAAAGATCTTTCCCAGAAATCTCCATCTGTGAAACCCAATACTATGTGATGCTTTCAAGTCTAATGTAATTAAGTTCTTATTGAGCCGTCCTTTTATATAATAAAACCATACCCAAGTTGCACCATTACTAACCGTTGTGTTGTTGCCTCACGATTTGAATAAAACTAATTAGCTCTTATCTCAGAGTGGCACCTGAGCTTATCTAAACGGAGAACTTCTGGTAAAAAAAAAAAAAAAAACAAGGAAAAAAGCGTCTATTAAGTATAAAATATCAAAATACTTTACTGAGGAAAATACAAATACGTGTGGAAATCGTTTCCAAAATGGCGGACGATTCTAAATACGTCGCTCATTCTGTGTATTTAATGCAATTACCAAGAAATTAATAATAAAAAAAATAAACAAACTGATATCAACTGAATTATTTTTTTGTCAAAAAGGAAATTTACAAAGAAAATGTTTTAAAAAAGTGACATTTTTATTTTACGTTTTTTTTTTTATTTCAGTAAAAGTATTAGTTACGCATTAGTAGGTTAAAGTGTTAATACAAACAAAATGGATGCAGGTTAACGTCTTGCCCAGGACTTATGTTTCACAACTAACCATCGAAACTGTTCTGTCTACTGAGAACCAGTCACCTCCAGGACTTGTGTAGAACAACTGACCATCGGAAACTGTTCTGAAACTAAACATGGCTTACACTTCTAGAAAAACAATAAATAAATAAAACTGGAACCAATCTTAAAAGTATAATTTATTTAATAGATCCTACAAACTAGACGGTCGAATCCTGGGAAGTGACACGTAAAAACAGCATAATTACGTTCGGTGACCGCCTACCGAGGAAACATGAATATAAACATAATTATCTCCCCCTGACAATCAGTTGCTGACATGTAAAATAATAAAATCTTTTATCTGTTAACATGTGAATATTCATGTAAGCTCGACTTGATTGCATTTAGAAATGTAATTTGATGTTGGAAAATGTCATGCATAACATAAGGCTTTTCGCTTGTATGTATAATTTAATATTTATTCATTAATTATGAATCAGATTATTATATTGTTAGCGTTGGATAACCGAGATCTTTCCAGAAGGACTTCATGTACTTCCGGGAATTATCGGGTACAAGTTGTAAATATCTTAACTAAAAATGCTTTTCAAAAATGAATTAGATTCCAATATTGACTGTGAACTTCGTAAATAAGAGGCCTTGTTGCTGAAATGTGACGTTTTGCATAGAGTCTAAAGAACTTACTCAATAACAATATATATATAAAAAAAAGTTAATTCAAAAGGGGAAAAAGGGCGTGTTCTGTAAAGATACATTTCGTGATTTCATGGACTTTTAAAATAAAAATCCGTTTATTTTTTATTTATTTATTTATTTATTTATTTATTTTACGAACTTGTATCCTAATCTTCATCGTTTTTCATCAAATTTCGGTCAACTCATCCTCTTTCCTTTTTTTTTTGCGTGATTAACCGCAACCAGATAGTAATGCTGAGTCTTGTAACTGTATCCCCAATATTTATTGCCTTCCACAGTTGTTGTTTTGACCTATTAATCCTTTGACGCGCGTTGGGTAGGACTGGAACCACTAGGTTTAGACAATGCCTACCTGGGACGTAGAAATTTAACGCCTCTAGCCATTGCGTCACGGGCCTTGAAGGGCGATTAATGTATATATATATATATATATATATATATATATATATATATTTTTTTTTTTTTTTTACACAGTGATCACCACTTATCAAGGCCCGGAAGCCACTCAGGGATAAGGGTTATTGCAAGTACATTACGTTAGTGTGGAGATTTGATGAAGTGTTTACTTAAGGGGGCGGTTCATTAGGAATTTATTAACATTGGACTTTAAGACATCCAAGTTGTAGTCCGGTGGGAAGCAGGCAGACGGAACAGAGTTCCACAGGCGTGCAGTTCTAAGAAAGAACCTAGATTCCGTAAAGCCTTCCACTCAAATAACTTTTTCCCCTCAGACTCCTGCACTTTGAAATTCCCACCTGAGGCCCCTGCTTCCCTGACTGAGATGCAAAAATTCAAATGTAATGTGAAAGACATCCCGCTGCCCAACTCCATATCTGGTCCCAAATAGTAGCCTTTCATGAATAAGTGGCCTTGTGCCGTGTTTGGGGTGAAACATCAAAAAACAAATAAAAAAACATGTACATAAATATCCTTACTATATATATATATATATATATATATATATATATATATATATATGTATATATATATATGTATATAAATGCAATTTGTCCCTGTGTGTTTGAGTTCGTTCCTGATAGATTCTGAAACGGCTGAACAAAATATCTTTAAAATTTACGGAACTTTAGTGTATAAGTCTGGGAGTCATCTTGGTTAAGCTTTGTCTCAGATTACCCCGGATAATTACCGATAATCGATAATCAAAACCGTTATTTTAATTTATCGGTAAAGCCATTTTTTTCCATATCGTAGCTTAGCAACTATAATAGAACAACGGGCCGTGTAAATTCTACTGCGTGTAAGTTTATCGCGTGTTTTTTTTTCTGCATGACGTTGTCTTTAAGTTCAAACTCCGCATGTAAGTTTCTTAATTTTTATTTTCATTAACTGCAAAGAATGTTATAAGACTTGAAAATTTACTTATATATATATATATATATATATATATATATATATATATATATATATATATTTGCATAACATGGTCTGTAGGTTCAAACCCCGCACGTAAATTTTTTAATGTTTTTTTTTTCGTTAACTGGAAAGAAGTTTATATAAAATAATTTTACAAAAGAAACTATAGGTTCCCTAAGATGCACTGAAGAATAACATCCAGGCGATATTACGGATTTTAGTGACAATAAAAATTTAGGAGTGTGAAATATTAGTTGATTGTCATTAAATCCCGAACATGATCGGGACTCCCTGCTTGTATATATATATATATATATATATATATATATATATATATTATGTTTGTGTGCTTGTTTTAGCATACGTATATAGACATATTTCATATGGATATGTGACATGCATGTCACATGCATCCGTACGCTTGGTGGTATATGATGTGCTGACACTAATGAAAGTTGTAATATATGTTGTCAGATCTGAAAACGGTAAAAATGGAAAAGAATGATTGAATAAACAAATGAAGGCTAAGGAATGGCATGTTGTGACACGACACGTCTTCAACTGATACGATTTCAAACTAAACAACTAATTATAAAACGTGATTGTCTAAAATCTCTGCAGTTGACACTTTAAACGGATTATTTTAATTACAAGCCTTGGCACCACTCAAGTACCGCAGTACTGGGAAATATACAAATATATTAGCATTTACCTAAGCCGATTTAAATGCTTATATATATATATATATATATATATATATATATATATATATATATCAACTGCAAAACAGTACTATATGTGAATATATATATATATATATATATATATATATATATATATATATATACTGCATCCAAATATTGAGTACATATATAGAGATATACAATATATATATATATATATATATATATATATATATATATATATATATATATATTTAAATAAATATTAAATAAACCTTAATATCATTCAAACACTACCGTGCTTGAATATATGGTTAAGTGGCAGTTTTAGTCATTTAGAAATGCTTTAAAACTTCATCGCCCACTCATTCTTCGACCAAATTTCAAACAATTACTACAGTTTATAGATCACTTTCTCAGCTATATTGTGAAAAAAAAATGAATTCAATTTTCGTTCAGTAAGACAAAATTATGATGAATTGTCTGGTGTTTAAAATCGTAAAAATATTTAAGGATATGAACGACGCTTTTAATGAATTATTTCCATAGCAACCATGTCGTTTTAGCAAATACTGTTGTCACTGATTCACTGCTAAAAGAGAAGCAACACGTTAAACAAAAAGAAATGAAAGCATTAAAGGGCGATAATTTGGGATATTTTATTAAAAACTACGAGTGCCGTACATTGTTATTATATAATCAATTCAATAAACTGAAACACCTATGCACATATGTAACTATTAGTGATTGTATAATAAACAAACTATATACCAGCTCTGGCATGCATTCAGCACTCTTTAATAATCACGCGGATTTTATTGGATTTACATCTAGGAAACCAAATTGATACAACCTGTATATATATATATATATATATATATATATATATATATATATATATATATATATATATATATATATAAGCTTATATATATATTTATATATATATATATATATATAAATATATATATATATATATATACATTTCATAATATTTTTAGGGATATAAAATTTAAATATTGGAATTAGGAAGGGAAGACTTTTATCATTTATGATTAAAAGTAAATTTGTATATATATATATATATATATATATATATATATATATATATATAGTGTTATAATGGAATAATTTAATTCCAGGAGAGCTTAATGTGGTAAACAGAGCAATAACATATATATATATATATATATATATATATATATATATATATATATATATATATATATATTCCTTTAATCTTCTCTCCAAAAAGGTAGAAAAGAGGGAACAGGAGAGGAAAGAAAGAGAAATGACCGGTTTCGACGCTCGCTTCTGAAAGCTGTATCGAAGGAATTTTTAATTGGGGAAACAATAAAAATAAAACAGCGTTATGGTCGAATACCTTAGAGATTAATCATATTCAAACCCAAGAGGCATTCCTTTTGCTTGCAAAGGGAAGGTTTTCTAAGTTGAACGTGAATAGTCTCCAAGATCGTAAGGTGATATAGTGAATGAGCATGACTAAGAATAGAAAAAGAGTCCGTGCTAAAGTTCGTTGCACAAGACGGGTTTTTAAGTAAATGATCAGTAATTGAAGACCCGTATGTATTAGTAAAACCTCCGTGTCCCGGTAGGTTCCTATTCCTAATTTTACTGGGTACATGTTGATGGATTCTTCCATCTAATCTTAATGTCGTTCGATCCAAGTAGTTGGTGAAGAAACAGGTGACTTCACGCGAATGGATAGTCTGGTGAAAGGTAAATTATCCAATGACGGTAAAGACCAAAAATATAAATCCAAAAAAGTTAATTGAATTTCCATTCTTACAAGTAAAATCCAAGGAAATCACGTAATTGGAAGATGGTCCAAAATAATCCAAAAGACCGAAATCCATGGAATAATTCACAAATATGTACAAGGGAAAAGGGGGAAAAATTCCAATAATATTAATAAAAGAAAAATAAGAAATGTGTTTGAAACGGCTGCCGAGACAAAATGTAATCAAGAAAATCAATGAAGAAAAGAAAAAAATCAGTTAAGAAAAAAAATGGTTATAAAATTAAATATAAAATTTTATATTTAATTGTATCACCACTGACTGAAGTAAAAATTTTTTTTAAAAAAATGCTTAAATTCAAAGTTATTTCACAGTTCCGGCGATTAATGGAAGCAGAAGTGATACGGTCTTTGCTAATCAAGTCAGAGATGGCTTGTGTTGCCACGTTCGAATCAATCGACTGGTGTTAATCGTTACACCCTACACTGAAGATTCCCAAAAGGTTGAAACACTAGTGTATGTAGGTATTTAATTATTATATATATATATATATATATATATGAATTCACACGTATATAATTATTTTTTTATAAATGGTGGTATTCATTTTTATTTTAATCAAAAATATAAGAGAGTTTAATAGCGGCACGCCTCGCTGCAATAAATGAACATCACAGAACGTTTAATTAGACGACGCTATTTAATTAAAAACGATACTTCCTAATTATCTCTTTCATTTTAAAATGTCAAGTCGTTTTTTTTATTAATTAATTTTGTCTCCAAACCAAAAGATAAACTATTTTTTGTTCATTTACTTATTTTGACGCCCATCAGTTAAACAAATGTTCATGAAGACGACTTTATTTCTGCACATTTATATCTGAAATTATTATTTCTTTTTGATTTTTTTCATAATTTTAAGCAAACTGTTAATCAAAACTGTAACTTTTTTTTATATTGTCGTCATTGCTTATGGTTTCGCGATAATCGATTGATCTTTTCCCTCATTATTTTTATATTTTTTTAATTTGAACTTTTTATATATACCAGCTGGAGTACCTAGATTTGGCCGGATGTGGAGAAGTGGTGTAGTACGGAACCCCAAGGGTGGAGAGAGGTGTTTAAAAAGTGGTAGTAGCGGAGATGTGGAGAGGTTGGGGAAATCAAAACCACAGTAAGCAGCCCGGGTGGAGAGAGGTGTTAAAAAAGTAGTAGTAGGCAGGAAGGCTCGAACCCATAACGCGAAGGAGGAAAAAAAGGTAAAAAAGTAACCTAACGTCTTAGCTTATTCGTCCATCGCGTAGCCGGAAGTCGCGAGCGTTGGAATTTAGGGTAGTCAATCCAACGGAGACGATGACTTGTGAAAATATCGACGAAAAAAAGCGACCCCTCCTTAGAAAAAAGTGGCCCAGTTGAATGTGAAAAGAATAAATCTTTTTAACCCATATTTCAATATTTGTCGTCCGAGAGACTGAGCTTTACAACGATAGCGATTTTTTTACGTCTGTCGAAAGTTTTTGCGACACACACAGATTTTGCCTGTTATATATTAGCTAATAGCAGGCCCTCAGTATTGCCCGGTCGTAAAATACACACAAATATTATATTCTAATTGATGCAAAATAAATAATGTAAGGTATTAATCTTAAAAAAAATAAATGAAAAAATAAAAAAAACTGACATGTTCATTCGAGTATTATGTGTTTTCTCCTTGTAAGTTCAACAAGAAGTTATTCGAGCTGAGATCGACGCAAAAACCACAAAAAAACAGTTAATCTAATACGATAACCATTAGATCAGCTGACTACAGTCTTTAATAAGTGTTTTCAAACCTACTGTTGTTAACACAAAGAAACTGTCATGTTTCACAATCGTACATGCGCAGTTGTGAAACAGTTGACAAACAGATAAAAATCTGATGACCCTCAAGTACAAATTCTTTCAATTGTGACCGCTTACCGTTCGTTTTTTTTTGACTGAAAACAGATAAAAAAAACTGTTCCATATGTATGAATACCCTATATATCAACTTTAAAGTCTGTAGATCAAGAATTCATTGAATATATAGGTTGAGAATTGTCCTGACACATACGCATTCTAACTATTTATATATATATATGTGTGTCTGGCAGTGATCTTAGAAAGGTGTTGTATAGGAATTTCTTCGATTAGTATCGATAATCGATAATCGAAATAATCCGATGAAAATAGGAATCTGCTATTTTAACCAAAGTTAACACCTAACATAGCCTAATCTTACAAGTTCATTCGACAAGTTTTATTGCTACACAAGCCGAAAGGTCTAACATATAAAATAAACAGTAGATTCTTTGATATGACAGGGGCGTGTTTGAAATGAATGTTTCTGCTTTACAGCACTAATGAAAAATGATACTTGAATTTTGAAGTTAAAAATTTAATTTAAGCAATTATATATGAAATAGTTTTATTAAATTTTAGTAAATTCTCTACAGTGCAATGTATACTACAATGTTTTCTATATTAATTTACTGTGGGAAGGCATCGGAAGCTTTTTTTGCCTGAGAAGTGCGATTAGTATCCAACTAGAGCAAGAATCCATCGATTTTATTGAAAAATGGGTAATTTAACCGATTTATATAACAATAAAAAATATAGGATTTTAAACATTCGTTGATCATCATTCAATCCCGGGCAACGCCAGGTTTCCTATTAGTACACACATATACATACACACACACACACACACACACACACACACACATATATATATATATATACACCTACACATATGAAAGATAACATATAAAGAGTTCGAACCCATGCTAACATTATATTTAGGTTTTAGTTGGAAAACATCGGTACAAAAGTGCGAAAGTTAAAAACAATGGAATTTGCCAGGTGAAGATCAAACGACGGCATTGCGAAAATGCATTCTTAACGTAGTAGCTATGGTTCATATTTTCCTGATCTGAAATGGAACACGTACATTAAGTCTGTTGCCAAGGTCGCTGGAAAGATGGTGGGATCCTTCTATCGCTCCAGAAGATATCTCACTACTAATGCAATTCTCTATCTATATAAAAGCCAAGTACGTCCAAGGATGGAATACTGCTGCCATATCTGGGCAGGAGCTGCTAAAACCAGCCTATACTGCCTTGACAGAGTACAAAATAGACTTCGTGGCTTAGTGGGGGATGCCCTTTTCTCTACCCTGCAACCTCTCTCCCACAGAAGAGACGTTGCGAGCCTATCCTTGTTTTGTCGTTATTTCCATGGCAGGTGCTCGTATGAACTCCAATCTCTGGTCCCCCCTGGCCAATCTTTCACGAAAAACACCCGTCTAGCTGAATCCACTGTGAAAAATTTACCCCACTCTATATCTGTGCCTCAATCAAAACGCGGATGCCATGAACAAAGCTTCTTTCTTAGAACTGCGCGCCTATGGAACTCTGTTCCGTCTGCCTGCTTCCCACCTGACTATAACTTAGATGTCTTCAAGTCCAATGTTAAGAAATTCCTAATGAACCGCCCCCTTAAGTAAACACTTCATCAAATCTCCACACTAACGTAATGTACTTGCAATAACCCTTATCCCTGAGTGGCTTCCGGGTCTTGATAAGTGGTGATATCTGTGTAAAAAAAAAAAAAATTACATTTTTAGCTTTGCACCAGACATATCTTCATAGCTTATACATAAACGCCAAAGAAAAAAGTAAATCGTAAGCTATACGTTTTGGTTTCGATTCTCGGTGGTGGTGCACGAGTCATTTTAAAAAACTTTATAAATAATTATTATATATTGTGTCCAATATAATAAAATAATAAATACCAAATTTAAACCTATTTAGGAATATTTTACAACCGGGTAATGTCGGTCGAACTGCTGGTATATATATATATATATATATATATATATATATATATATGTTTTTTCCCGTTAGGGCCCCCCCTCTTTTTTCTTTCTATTAAAAAAATGCTACATTGCCAAAAGTGTGTTTATTCATAAAGTCTGAACAAATGCTGGTCTTTGAAAATGTTCAAACGATATAAATGCTTGAAATTGTCGAACTGGACATTGAAACAATTGTAACATAAAATGAAATACACTTTTCGATGCCATCAACACCTTGTCTTGAAGCCTTGATTTTGCACACACAATATATATATGCATATATATATATTTATATATATATATGTATGTATGTATATATACATGTGTGGTGTTTATCGTGACACCCTGCACTCAGTATTCCCGAAAGGATGAAACACTAGTGTCTGTAGGTATTTAATAATTATTAATGTAAACAATTATGTATATATATATATATATATATATATATATATATATATATATATATACATAGATTTATATATATATATATATATATATATATACATAGATTTATATATATATATATATATATATATATATATATATATATATATATATATATATTAGAATCCCAGGATATTGCATTACAAATTCGTAAAATATACAGTACAGTATATAATACACGTGTATATAATCAAATAGTATCATAAATCAAACCGTGTCCTAGGGCCGCTGCATTACGGGTCTACTGTATATATATATATATTATGGTAAGAGATCAAATATTTCGATATTTTCGCCTTTCGAAATATTTATTTTGCAAATCGGTCGCTGGAGAAAACACGCAAGAACTCGACTCTCTCGATCCAATACTGTAGCAAATTTAACTGCTTCCACTGCATGAATTTTTACGTATGCCCTCTCTCAGTATAAATGAAAATGGACAGCATAATAATGCCCTTTTTAAACCACACTTGAGGAGTGAAAATCTTCTGTAGAAGCTAACCTAAATGCCCGATTTTCCAGGAGATATTAACCTAAATAACCAATAAATATTAACTACCCATGCGGGGTCGCAGAAATACCTGGATTAGGACCCAGGCGCGGGGCGAACCCCCTCGGAGCTGATGGACCCGTAGGTCTTCCCAGGCCATCCGTCTAGGAGAAGGAAAACTCTGAAACTAAACCTAGGGGAGGGAGGCCTCTTCAGTCCTGGACGACAACCTTCCTAGAGCTGGTGACTCAAACAAATCACCGGTTGGCAAACCTAAACTGCTTAAGGAGGAGATAGACTCTGTCTATCGCTCGGCTTTCATACTCCTTCTTTGCCTATTGGCCAGGCGTAGAGGTACTATCACAGGGACTCGCTTGAATCACCCAGTGGTTGACCTTGTTTCCTGACTAGGGTAATGAACGCCGCTTTTCCCCACTCCTGCCACATCCCATCCCCCTAAACTGGACACAGTGGGGTGCTTCAGTGCCATATATGTCAGTGCAGTTGGACTGGGCTGGCTTTGCCTAATGGATTGAGGGTACCGGATTGACAGTTCCTGGCTGCTGTTTCCGACTGATAGTACAGGAGCCCTAACTCTTTGGTAGCGCTTAGAGCGGCTGCTCCATCAACAGTTGTAAAATATCGGGATGTTTGTAGTGCCATGTCGCGCATGGAAAGGGACCCTGCACTCATCCCCGGTGGGCTTTCCCGAGGCCACAATCCTGTGGGTGAGGACAGCTGATGGTCTACTTGTATTGCATGTCTGGTATTCTGCACAACTACTTGTCCAGCACCCCCTCACTCATCCACCCTAACTGAAACTTTTAAATAAAATAAAATGAAATGACAGCTCAAGCAAAAGTTACGTTTAAACCAGGACCAAACTCAAAGAAAACCAACCTGCCTCCTCCCTTGAGGCTTGCATTTACTAATATCCGCGGGCTTAGAACTAACTTAGATGATGTTGAGTCATTTCTCCTTGTAAACACCCCGGATATCTTAGCATTAAGTGAAACTAACCTTCACTCCTCCATACCCTCTAACCACTTTAACATGCCTGGTTATCTCCCACTCTACCGTAAGGACTCGGACAGACATATGCATGGACTTGGAGTCTATATTCGAAACACCCTCCCCCTAACTAGAGAAATAAAACTAGAATCAGAGGGCCAGGCCTTTATGTGCTTCAGACTAAATATGCAACACAATATTAGCTACTTATATTTTCTCTACCGCTCTCCCTCAAACCAAGACTGTACCCTAATAAACAAAGTCTCAGACAGCATAGATATAGCACTCTCCCTCGATACTAGCGCACAAATACATGTATTTGGTGACTTCAATGTCCACCACAGTAACTGGCTAGGATTCTCAAATCACACAGACGTAGCTGGTAGCGCCACATATAGCTTCTCTATATCTCATTCCCTATCTCAGATGGTTACATTTCCGACACGTTTCCCAGACCAGCACGATCAACATGCCTCACTTCTAGATCTCTTTCTGACAACAGTTCCCAATGACTGTACAACAAATGCCCATAGCCCACTCGGGAATGCTGATCACGCTGTGATAATGGTAGAAATCAGCCTAAATTCTCGCCCTAAAACTGAAGACCCACTACTCAAAACAACGAGGTATTACAAAAAGGCTGATTGGGAAGCCATCAGGGAGCTCATCAGAGATGCCCCATGGCAAAATATCTTTACTCTTCCAGCGGAACAGTGTGCAAATGAGACAACTGAATGGTTCAAAACTGCTATTGAAGCACATGTTCCCGCACGGAAATACTATAGCAAGCCCCACTCCCCCCAATGGTTTACTTCTGCTTGTGCAGCTGCCATTTGTCAAAGGCAGCATGCGTTCCGCAGATTCAACCGACATAAGTCCAGCTCAAATAAACAGAAGTTTATAGAAGCTAGAAATAATTGTAAGAGAGTGATAGACACAGCTAAGTCAGATTACTCTGAAACCACCAGAAAGCGCATCGAAGCACAGAAATTAGGAACCCGGGATTTTTGGAAAATCTACAACAGCGTAGTAAATAATGGACAGTCAATTATTCCCCCACTAACAAACAATCATGAGGTTGCTTGCACGGCAACTGACAAGGCTAATCTGCTTGCCAGTCGGTTTGCCTCAAACTCCACACTGAACTCGGTACACCACTCACTCCCTGATTTTCCTCTGCGAACAGACGCCACACTGGACGACTTGAAAATCACCCCTTCTCAGGTACATGCTATTATAAAAAACCTAGACACCTCTAAAGCATGTGGACCAGATCTCATCCCGGCTGTGCTATTAAAAAAATGCTCTGCCGAGGTTGCTCCAGTTCTGTCCAAACTTTACAATAAATGCCTTAACGAATCTTGTTTTCCCGACTGCTGGAAAACCGCCTCTGTGGTACCAGTCTTCAAGAATTCTGGTGAAAGAACTGACCCACTAAATTATCGCCCCATTAGCCTCCTCCCGCTTTTCGCCAAAATATTTGAGTCCTTAGTTAATAAAGCCCTAGTCCAGCACCTAACAGCTGCTAAACTCTTGACTGACAAACAATATGGATTCAGGCAAGCCCGTTCAACAGCAGATATCTTAACTGTAGTTTCTGAACGTATATACCGTTCATTGGATAAAACAGGGGAGGGTAGAGCGGTGGCCCTTGATATATCTAAGGCTTTTGACAGGGTATGGCACGATGGTCTTCTAAGGAAAATTAGATCATATGGAATCACTGGAAGAATTCATAACGTAATTAAATCCTTCTTAAGTAATAGAAAAATCAAAGTTGTCCTCGACGGACGTACATCCAAACAATATGACATAAATGCGGGAGTGCCTCAGGGGTCTATCCTTGGACCTCTATTGTTCCTGATATTCATAAACGACCTCCCTGATAATATTGTTTCGGAGATGGGTATATTT